>NC_046301.1:41760379-42070546 GCF_004115265.2 Rhinolophus ferrumequinum
ACGCATTTAAGTGTGGCTTGTTACTTACAGCCTATGGTGTCAGGCAAAGAGCTGACCTGGGGATGGGATGCATACCAGGTGTCAGCCAACAATCTCTAGAGAACGTACTGAAAATGACAGCACTAACTCCTGCTCCTCCGCTATATGTAAAAGTTAAAATTACAGTTACGGAGGGGGTGGGCGGGCTGACCACTGTATTTTCCATCACGTTTAGTGTCCTCAAGATAACAGATCTTTATTGCCTTTTTTACGTTAATTTCTTACATTGTCTCTCCCATTAAAAATACCAGGATACAAACACATGGGAATAAGAGTAAGTCATGAGTCACTGTAGTATAATGAGGAATTTGGTCTTTGTCCTGAGTTCCTGGGAGGGAGCATCTAAGCCCCTGGAATTTCCTCAGAAATAGGAGTGTCTTGCTTAGTCATGGTGCACCCTCCAACCACACCTGTGTTTATGCTACTGAGGTGACTCATGGTGGGCTCCCTGCCAGAAAAAAAAACCATGTGATTAGAGAACTGAGGCCTTGAGCTACATATCAGCCTGGCCTACAGCGAGCGAGAAGGCGGGGTTGGAGACTGAGTTCATTCAGGTGGTTGATGATGCAATCAACCAAGCCTATATAATGAAACCCTAAAAAAATCTCTGCACAGAGGCTCAGGGGAGCTTCCTGGTTGGTGAACATATCAATTCCCCTGGAGGATGATGTGTCCTGAATCCACGGGGAAGAAACAGAAGCTCTGCATTTGGGACACTCCTAGACCCTCCCCTGCGTATTTCTTCATTGGGCTGGTCAAGATTTGTCTCCTTTAAGATAAAATTGTGATCATAAGTATAGCATTTACCAAGTTTTTTTTTTTTTCAGTTGTTTTAGCATATTATCAAACCTGAGGGGGTCGTAGGACTCCCCCCAAAATTGATAGTCAATCAGTCAGAAGTGTGGGCAGCCTGGGGATCCCTGAACTTCTGGCTGGTGTCTGAAGAGAGAGCTGTCTTTTGGGGGGACTGTGCCCTTTACCTGTGGGTTCTGTGCTACCTCTGGCTGGTCAGCATCAGAACGGCATTGCAGTACTGCTATCATCTTCCATTTTCCCTTAACACAAAAAAACCAACAATCCAACACTCACTTTGCCTTTGTCAAAATAGGATATGATTTCTTGATACAGCTTCTCTTTCAGCTCCTGCTGGGTATAAACGTAGTAACTGTCCCTCTGAAGCAAATGGGGTGCACAGGGCTTGTCAGACCACTGAAAAGCAAACAAAAGCAACAACCGAGAGTAAGGCAGGATACCCATGGATCGACTGAAGGAGATTAATAAATATTCCGTCAACAAAAAGTGGCACAAATATTTGTGTATATCTGTGACTCATCCATCTGTATTTTAGATTATTGATGAAACAGAAAAATTGCATACATGCACATAGACACAGGCCAGCTTCAAAACAGGTGCCAGGCTGAACGGACACACACTCAAGGCAGTCCCAGGAAAATCAGGACCAAGGTGAGGTCACCAGTCAACGCAACTGCTGCTCACATGATGGTATCAATCACACAGTCAGATAAAAGAAAGACATCAGAAGTATAAAAATGGAAAGGAGGGCGTGGGACTATCACTATGTACAAACGATGATTGCATTCTTCACAATCAGTGGCTTCACAAAGGGTGCCAACTGAAAAACTACCATAATTAGAATTAAGTTAGTTATGTGGATAAAAACAAATTGATATATTTAGAAATAATTTAGAGATAGACTTTACATGCTGAAGATAAAGAAGAAAGAAGCCCAACAAGAATAAATCCAAAAGGATAAGATATCTAGACATAACAGTGTGCATGTACTTACTGCCACTGAACTGTGCACTTAAAAATGGTTAAGATGGTACATTTTGTTATGTGTATTTTATCATAATTGAATTTAAAAAGGTATCTAGGAATTGACATAATAAGGAACATGTGAGACTTCTATACAGAAAACCTTAACATGTCACCAAGGGCCCAAAAGCAGATTTGAACAAATGAAAAGTCATAACATGCTTTTGAGTAAGAAAATGCTACTTCATAAACATGGATATTCTCTCTGAATTAATTTTTTAATTTCATGATTCCAAAGTTCATATGGAAAAATAAACAGAAAGGAACAGGTGGAAAACTCTACAAAAGAAGAGCAATGAAGAGTAACTATTAGGTGATAAGACATACTATAAACAATTAATAATTAAGGGAAGTTACTGGTACATGAATAGACAGAGACCCATGCAAAATTCTACAAAATTGAGAAAGAGACTCTCCTCACACCATAGAGGGATTTAGTACATGATAAAGAAGGGATCTTATACCAATGAGAAAAATACAGAATATACTTATACATCCCTATTGAGTAGCTATCTGGGGGAACAAAGTTATACCCACACCTCATACCTTATTATGACCGGATAGGAGAGTTTAATTTTCTGGGCAGCTCAAATGAAAAGACCTCCGGTTCTGGACACCAAGATTTCTTTCTGATCATCCCCCAGTCAACAAGCCTTCCTCCCTAAACCATTACAACAAGCTTTTTAGTGCCCCAAACTAGCACAGGAGTTGTAAATGGCTGCCTTGGGGAAGTGGAGAGGCAGAGGATTCCTGTTTTAATTATAAAGATTAGACCAATATGCACATATTATTATAGTATAAACAAAAACTAATTTATACAAGGTAATTAATTGCTAGGGGCAAGAAGAGGCAGGGAGATGTAACAGGAGGCTACTATAATGCTTTGGGGAGAGACAATGGATGGCAGCAAGCGAGATAAAGTGGATAGAAAGGAAATGAAAACAGGATATGAAATAGAGAGCTGCACTCCCATGTCTATCACAGTATTATTCACAATAGCCAAGATATGGCAATAAGTGTCCATCAATGGATGAATGGATAAAGATGTCACACACACACACACACACACACACACACACACACACACACACACACAGGAATATTCAGCAATAAAAAAGAGAAATCCTGCCATTTGTGACAACATAGATGGACCTAGTGGGTATTATACTAAGTGAAATAAGTCAGACAAAGACAAATACTCTATGATTTCACTTAGATGTGAAATCAAAAAAAAAACCAAACTCCGAACAGAGCATTAGACTAGTGCTGGGGCTAGACCAGGGGCTGGCGGGGGGGGGGGGGGGAAATTGGGGAGATACTGTTAAGGGGTACAAACTCGTAGCCAGTAAATAAATATATCCTGGAGACCTAATGCACAGCATAGTGATTATAGGGAACAACACTGTATTATAAACTTCTAAGTTGCTAAGAGACTAGATCTTACTTGTTTCCACCACAAAAAAAGAAATTATAACTAGGTGACTTAATAGAGGTGTTAGCTAAAGCTGTGCTGGTATTGCAATATATTGCAATATACAAATATATCAAACATACGTGGGTACATACGTGGGTACCAAATGGATCAAATCAACACCTGTACACTTTGAACTTACACAGTGTTTGTTATATGTCAATTATATATCAATTTTTTTTTTTTTAAAAAAAAGAAAAGTAGACAGCTTAAGGAGAGTTTTGGGCAGAGGGACCACGATTCATGCTGGCAGAGAATGTGGTAGGTGGTGAACAAAAGATGATGGCAGGTACTTGCCTGAGCAACCGGGCAGACTGGTGGTGCCCTTTAGTGAAATGGAAAGAAAGGAGTGGAAGGAATGGATCCAGAAGAACAGTGGGACATCACAGCTTCCGTTACTGACATGCTAAGTTTGGCCTATTAGTCATTCCAAGATTGATGTTGAAAGAACAGTTTATCTGAAGTTGGAGGAGTGATCAGAGCCAGAATTAATTATTTGGGATCCATGATGGACAGATGTATTTATATCCACAGCACACACTACAATTTTACCGGCTGCAAGAGTATTGATAGGAACCTACTTCTATGGTACTACATTCTTTTACAACTCATGTCTCTGCAGTTTTACCAATTGTTTTACATACGTTAATCGATGGGTGTCTGTTTCTTCAATTAGTGTCAATCATTAGGGGCCTACAACTTGTACTCTGTTTCCTAAGGGTTTTCAAATAAATGATAAGTGACATTTTCCCAAGCTTGATCTGAAAATTAGCTGTGCCTACTGAGAAGGTATAAAAATATTCTTGGGTGAAAGGATCTCCCTTGAATAAGGTTCTTTCCTATCAAAATCATGAAGCGTACCGGCTTTGGCCCCAATGGACTAGACAGTTGACACACTCCGTTTTGTCTTCCATCCTGTGGAAATGCGCAGCCCTTACCTGCAGAAGTTCAGCATGTAAGAGTAGCGTGTAGGCAGCTTCCGTGTAGTTCTCACAGTCTCGGTGCAAATCCCGCAGTTTGTACAAGTATCTGGTAAGAAGGGGAGAAGGGAGGCATTTTGCCGCTCAGGAGTTGACCTAGCATTGAGTCCATTCCACAATGCCATCTTTTCTCCCCCTACTCTTTTCTCTCAGGTAAAGGAATCCCTTACTTCCTGTCTTCCCACTGCTTTAACCCTTGGTGAGGCTTCCTGCCTGTGTGCCCTTCCTAGTTCATCTACCCCACTTTATACTCTTCGTGGAAGGCACTGGTTGCATTTTTTATGTCATGGACCCCTTTGGGGAGCAAATAAGGGATAGGGAATCTCTCCCCAAGAAAAGGCATAGCGTTTGGGTCCAATGTGCTCCATGTTCAGGGCTTGCTGGACCCCAAACTCTCCTTGGCAGAAGGTCAATTTTCATGCCTCTCCCTGTGCAGCTTTTCCTGATTGCCTGGGCCAGCGTCTTTCAGATCCTTTCCTGGAATCCCGACCTGGTCCTCCCTATGCCCTTCCTCGTATTGTACTTATTTGTGGATCTGCCTAAAGAGTTTACCCTTTTAGGCGGATAGGGGCATATCACGTACTTTTTGGTGTCTCTCAAACAGCACGCATGGTGATGGGGCTTAGCTTGCGTTGATTGAAGAAATAAATAATAAAGCTATGACATAAACAGCAAAAGCAGAAATTCTCTTCAGCTTACCTTATGTATATGTCCTCTCTCTTCTTTTCTTTATAGAAATTCTACAAAAGCAAAAGATCACAAAATACCAATGTAAACCAAGAGTTATGGACTAGTTTGCCACGAACATGGACAAATAGCTACTTTTGCTTTTCAACACTGTCACTTCTCCAAAGAGTTTATCATGTTCCTTTCACAAATACTGCCACAAAGAAAGGAAGTGACGGTTTATAAAGAAGATAAGTTGAAGAATTTTTTAGGACCATGCTTCTGAGCAAAGTGAGGGGAACCCTCGAAGGAATAGGTAGCCAGCTTACACTCGAGTCACCTGATGCTCTGATGTCTCAGGGAATCAGGGTTCTTGGTTTACATAAGCAGAGGAATACATGGCAGCCTACACCTCTGAGGTCTGTGGTCCCAGTAACGTATGTCTAGGGAAAGGCAGAACCGAAGAGTTCCACCGCCATGATGATTTCAGGCAGTATTGCTCCACTCAAGATACAGTGTTTCTCATGCATGTTCATCTGTGCCTAATAATTCCAACAAGAAAGCAACTGCATGTAAACGAGACAGAGAAACAGGTGTGTGTGCGGAGGGGGGGGGGGTGGAGAGGAGGGGTGGTGGTTGACCTTCAGAAAGAGAGTTAAGAGCTTATGTAGCATTTTCCATCCCTGTTTCCAATTTTATCCTCAACGTCTGTAGCTGTTGATAACTGTAAGTCCAAAGCTGAGTTGGCCATTTCAATTAGACTCAGCAGGACAGACTTCATAAACGTGGCCCCAGGGTCCCTTTGTGTCTGGGAGATCTACTCAGAGCTGAGTTCTTGGGTGCAGGGGTGGCCTGGCAGTGCCCTCCCGCCATCCCAGGGGCTTGGCACATACCAGCACATTCACGGTACAGCTCATCCGGTTTTCCTTGCTCTCGTCATGCATGACGATGGTTCTGTAGTCCAGGAGATTCTCTAAGAGGCTGCTGACCAGGAGCGCGAACACTTCTCCAGAGCTGGAGAGGTATTTATGTTTCCGGCAATGTTCTAGGAGCCTGGAAGGGTGGGAGTAGAGACAAAAGCCCATGTCTCATGCTGTCATTCCAGCACCACTGATGAGCACTGTCCAGGGTCCTAGGAGCAGGTGGTGAGGAGACACACACCCTTCACTCAACACAGTTACCCACGTTCTGTGTTTCCTGTGGAGCTTTAGCTCAAGTCCCACCATCACCTCATCACCTACAATCCCAGACCACAAGGCCCTTCTTTGAACTTCTGTTTGTATTTTTTTTTTTTGGTAAATATGATAGAAACCAGAACCTTTGCCCAAAGGTTTGTGTATGCATCTGATCACTCTCCTCAGGCTGAAAGTGATCATCTTTTCTATGTTTTTATTCTCCCAAAAGCCTACCACTTTAGAGCATCTGGTGGGCATTCTGGAAAGCCTTGCATCAATGCCCCACCTACAGGAGCCTAGGAATCTAGCATATATCCAGACATGTGGCTCTTCAGATAAAAGTGGTTATTTTCAGGGGGAAAAAAATCCAGAATTGTAAATAAGATTGAAGCTAAAGTTTTGGTCTAAATCCTCTTTCTTTGGATCCAAATATAGCAAACCTTCAATAGGGGCTTCTAAGATTAGACAATCAGAAGAAAAATTGGAGAACAAGGAAGAGAGAGAGAGAGAGAGAGAGAGAGAGAGAGAGAGAGAGAGAGAGAGAGAGAGAAAGAGAGAGAGAGAGAGAAAAGAAATGGGTTCAAAGAGTTAGTCCAGACTCCAGAATTATTCTTGGGCATTAGAGGTTTGTGCCTCATATTTTTCTGAGTTAGTGATCCAGGAAGAATGAAGAAAACAAAGTAAGATCTTTATGTGAAAAGTCAGCCGTAGGAGTTTTAAAAAAATGAATCTTTTATTATTTATAAATATTGTGTGTGTTTGTATGTGTGGGCAATTTCTCCATGAACACCTATATGAGATCAGAATCACAAAAGTGATAAATTAGGAGGTTTGAAGCCTGTTTCCACAGGTAGACTTAATGGAAATAGGATAAAAAGATCAAGTCTTATCATCCATTAAAAATAAGAAAGACATCTTGTTCTTGAAAATACAGATGAGTTATCAATTCATTTCTGAGTACCCAGTATGCTAGTTCCTTAGAAAAAAACTTAAAAAAAAAGAAAAACGAAGTGGGGAGCCCCGTCCTCAAGCATAGTCTGGGCACAACACTCCCTCTAAACAGGTGAATAACGGAACGACGCAAGGACACACCCAATCAACAGGTGACATAGTTGGTCAACATCATAAAAGCTCAGAGAACACAGAAATGAACTGTCTAGAGTAGTTACAGCCTGAAGGATGGGAGGATTTGAAGATACTAATAATAATAGTAACCAGCACAAACACCAAAGCAGCCAACATTTACTCAGCATCAATTCTGTAACAGACACTACCGTGTTTCCCTGAAAATAAGGCCTAATTGGAAAATAAGCCCTAGCATGATTTTTCAGGATGACATCCCCTGAACATAAGCCCTAATGCATCTTGTGGAGCAAAAATTAATATAAGACCCAGTCTTATTTTCGGCGAAATACAGTATGAGAATGCATCATCTTAATTCATCCTCACCACAAAACCAAAATATAGATCCTATTATTGTAAATGGAAAAAAAAAATGAGGTGTTGGATGGGTTAAGTCACCTGTCCAAAGTCAAACTCCTAGACGGTGGAGAAGATAGGATTTGAAGCTCGATCTCTCTCTAATTCCAACATGCATGTGTTTTAACTGCTCTTTTTTCCAATTCCATATGTGCAAAGGAAAATTAAGAGGGACAGTACATGATGGGTGAGGGTCTGTGGGGGTGTGGGTGGGGTGTAGGGGGGGTAATGTGAGCACAGAGAGGGAATGAATGGTAGCTTGGGGGTGGGGGGAGGGAAGAGAATGAAAAGACCAACAAAGCTGGAGATACCATTAGTGTTCTGAGTGGTCATTTAGAGGGAACAAGGTATTTTACAATGTAAAGTGGACCTTGAAATGCTTTCCCCCTTATCCTTTAAATTATTGCTTTGAAGCCGTAATTAGAGGTACTAGCACTTTGGGTGAAGGTCATCAATTCAAACACTGGGCAGAATGCTGCTGCTTTGTACATCTGTCCCTCCCTCCCTCTGGTCTGTTCTTAGTGGCCGGGGAAACATTTGATTCACATCAGACAAACAAATGTCAGCAGTGGATGGTGTACTCTCCACTGACCCCAGTGACCATCCTTCGTAGTGATGACCCTGGTGATTCTGTGACTACTCAATGGGTCTGTCACGGCAGTAGGAGACTGTTTTTCTCCATCACTAAATGGTGCCATCAACTTGAGGTTTTGTTTCTGAAGTACTCACAGTTTTTCCAGAAGGACCTTGTACTGTTCATCTCCTCTGCCCCCTTCTACTTCTTGGTCCAGCTTGGTGATCAACTCATCTTCAAACTGAAAGCAGAGTAACAATTTCACAGGAGAATGCCATATCCTTAGAAGAGGATACGAGAGACGCCCGGCCAACCTTCCCAGATTTGGCCTCATCCCTTTATTAAATTGTGAATTATTTTCAACACACATAGAGGAAGATCACACTTCACATCATCTATTAAGAGCATACCAAGGACCTGTCAAAGTTTTCTAAAGCAGTCTCATGTTACTTTGTCCTTTGCTTGACATTTGCAGGAAAAAAAAATACCCCAAACGTTATTTTCTTATTACAACTATGCATATAAAGTAGCCTCATGATTCTAATTTTCTATTTTTGCCTGAGTCTTGGCAATGGGATTGCTTTATTTCTGATTTTGCAGAGCTTCAAAACTGCAAAAATTCAATATTAATACACTGTAAGGAAAGTGAAACAGAAAAAACATTAACAGGCAAACTGAGGTCTCTAAACTAGAGACCTCTGCATCATTCCCTTGATCCACTGTCTGAGTTTCTCAGCTATATTGCAACACATAGCATTCAAATGCATGAAGTCAAATTTTAATTATCCACAGATAGAAAGCTGCTTTAGGAAACACATGTAGCAAAAAGAGTGCTTCTTAGTCCTGGGTTGAAATACCTGCTTCTATCTCTAATTGCTTTACAAAATGAAATGTAAAAAAAACAAATGCTTTTATATCAACTTTGATTTGTATAATTCAGGCTAAGACTTCTCTATATAGAAAGAAAATAAATAAGAACTGACTGTGGGCATTAGGAAGACTATAGGTCTACCAGCTCTTACCATATGGAAGTTGCCATTTCCACTGAAATTGAGCTCACACTGCATCATATCAAAAAAAATGGGGATGGTGGCTTTCCGAAGCTCTACTTCAGGGGTCAGTGTGACCTCCAGAATGGGACCCACCATAGACGGGATGAATTTGATTTTGTGGGGACCTGAAATGAAAGTAAGAAAAATATTACCAAATAATTTCACTGGAAGTAAAGGGTTACAGTCTTCCTCCACCGGGCCCATAAGAAAAGAAAATGTTTATGTGGGTACATCAACTCAATTTAGAAGTGAGGGACTAAACATATGGATGTCACCCACAAGAGACCTACAAGTCAACGTTCACATCCGCACACACAGACAAATAAATCTCAGGGTTCCTGGAATTAAAATTAAAAAGAATTCATCCTGGGATGCTTATCCCACAGGAGTTGTATGTGGGCTTCTCCAAGTTCAAACACTCACCCAGGTTATACCACATGTCCCGGATCCTAAAGCCGATTTCTTTCCTCATGTCCCCATATCTAGAAAGAAGATCATAAACCAAGAGAAAGATTTACAGGGGAAACGAGTACATATAATAAAATGATGTGGGAAATAAAAATAGTGTTCCTCTAGGTGACATGTAAGCCAGGTTTTGAGGCAAGGTCACTTGAAGAGATAAGGTCCATAACTACACCAAGCCCCCAAAGAGAACGGACCCCCACAGAGGAGAAAGAACTGCAACAGCAGGAGGCAGGCCAAGTGCAAATGCTGAAGAATAACTGAGAAGATCAGACTGACAAACTCATGGAAGGGAGAAGAGTGAGAAACACTCCACTTGCTGGTAAGCAAAGAAATAAAAACAAAGACTACTGAAAAGGATGATAAATGGGGTATGATTGATATAATAAAGTGACTGATGTCTAACAAACATGCTGACTTTATAGAGCAGAGGCTGGGGCTTGGAAAAATGGAAATTCAGTGGGTCACAGCAAATGTTTTCAGGGAACTCTAATATGGACCTATAACTCATCCTACAACCGTGGTTCTACATTTTCCATTCACGCTACTATTGTGCCAAACATGTCTGTTTTAAATTCCTCCTTTGGAAATGCCTTCCGATGCTAGTATAAAAATCCTATTTAAATTTTTCTCTTACTATTCCATTTTAACAAAAATACCTAACCATTTTATGATTAATTCACTAAGCCTACATGGTCAATGTCTGGAACATAATAGACAATAAATAACTATTCCTGTTGATTATTAATACTACTGTTGATGCTACTACTACTAAAAATAAGAGAAATCTTGAAAAAAAAAGTACATTCACATTTCTATAAGCTTAATATATATAAATGTTATTTCCAAAGGTTTATCTCTGTCCTCATGCATGTATATATTTTTACATGGATTGTACTTAGTTACACTTTGCTTTGAACAAAACCAGAATCATTAATCCTAATTAGCCACTTTATTTATCAGACTTGGTGTTAACTAACTTCACTTATGAGTGTTCAACCAAAATCAAATCCATCCTTGAAAGAAATTATATCATTTAAGATAATCTCAACAGTGAGATTAAGGTTTCCACGTTAAAAATCAATTACCTTTCGATACCCACCCACAAAGACATTTATAATACAGGTTTTACTTTTATCTTTGAAAACACAATCACTAAATCACAATCTCTTAGCCACCAATCTCAGTGTTTTGGGGAGGAATCAGAGATAGAGGGATGCTAGACGATTTGTTTCGGACTCTCAATGAACTCTAAGACAGACCTGAGATGAAAGCAATAAAAAGCTTCCCTACATCCCTCATCACTCTTGCACATTAGTCCATTTTGAATTCCGAGCCAGGAATCGGGAAAGCATATTTAGGTGATGTGTTAGATAGACATGGCTTCTCTGTTGAACATTGAGAGGTGTGGCAATGGCGCCAGAGGAGCCTACTTTGGGAAGCACGAGTGAGAAGGAGGCAGTGCGCCAATAATTTGGACAAGCTGCCAGCAGAGGCACAGCTATTCTCGGAGATGGGAGGACTGGCCAGCTTCAGTGCCTCTCCACTTACAGATTCTATAAAAAAAAACACAAATGTGATGGGAGATGGGACCTTGGCAATGGGTCCCAATGAGAAAAGAGAGGAATTTGGGGAAATTTGAGGTCTATTATGTAATTAATTATAAGACGTATCTCACTAAGAACATGGTAGCCAGTGAATGGCAATTTCTACGATACCCCACATCCTGCACGGAATAGAAATGGAAAAATCACCTACCCAATCTTAAGCAAGTTTAAGAGGACACTTACTTTTTTACAATTTTGGTGCGCTTGGCTTGAGAGAAGGTTTCAAGCTGAAGGGACTCGTGGGTGAGAAATGCTACTGCCAAATGGAAGTAATTGTTCCAGAGCTGTTCAAAATTAATCGTGTGGGTGAAAAAAAATGGAAAATAACATTAATAAGAGTCATTGTAAAACAGTGCCACATGATAGAAAATCACTTGCCAAGAATTAATGAAAAAAACAAAATAAAATCCACAAGACTTCTTTTTCTTTTTTGTGTTTCAATTATTCAGCCCTGAAAGTTTTAGTACTTAGTATTAAGCTTTAAAAAAAAAAATCCAAACTATTATATTTGTCTTTACTCCTGGGATAAAGGCAGACTGCTGCCAAGAAGTGTACCTATTTATAGTAAGTAGTTTGGCAATATGTATCCAAAGTCCTAAAATTATGCCAAACGTTTGAACCAGTGAATATTTCAGGACTTTATCCTGGCAAAATAAATCACGGGTATTTAAAAATATTTAAAACAAGGAAGGTCCTCACCGTGCTACTTAACCAAACAGAAAATGGAAACAACCTAAATGTTCATAAGAATTTAGGTAAATAAATCATGGCCCAGCGATACAATGGACTGTATTCAGGCATTACAAATATTGTGAAAATATTAAATATCATTGAGAAGATCACAGAAAAAGTCAATAGAGTAAGAGGTTACCAAAGAAATGCACAACTCGATTCCATTTTCGCATACATATATTAATATATACCAATATACATAGGTACATACACATGTACATATATACACATGTGTACATACACATTTACATGTATATGCATATGCATATATGTATATATAATCTCCTCTACTTACGACTCTCCACTTTTAAATTTCTATAGATACACAAACAAAAGCACATGATACAGCAAAGCACATCACATACGCTGGAACATAAGCTCCATGACGGCAGGGACTTGGGTCCCTTCACCAGAGCCTGTGCATATAAATGCTGTAATATTTGTCAGATGAATGAATGAATGAATGAAGATGGAGCTAGTGGTCACCTGTTTGGTTATCACTTTGGTCTTTCAAGCAAGTGTATATGACCCATTTAGAAACTAAACCATTTGTAGGGAGAGGAATATCTGTGTGACTGTCTGCAAGCACATGTGTGTACGTTATTTGGGTTATGGCAACAGGGGAAAGGAGGACAATTCCTCTTTCAATGTTCTTTTTTTTTTTCAGTTACATTTTCTACTATTAGCTCTTTTTACGTTTTTTTTTTTTTTACACGTGTGAATTCTACAGAAAGAAGAAAAAACCCTATTTGACTGTGTTTGGAGGACAGAGGGATGAAACTGTGTGCTTTGTGAAAGAAGAAAAGACAAAACTTTTTTCTATTTAAAAATGATGAAATCTGAGGTGATGTTTTCCAAAATGAATGAGTTCTCTTACTTTGGCTGAGAATTCAAGGAACTCCTAGGTGAGAAGCATGCTTACCTGAAGTTCAAAGCTTGACTTATCCATGAAGCACCTTGTGAGAACCTCAGCAAACTGATTTATAGCACGGAGGAAAACCCTGGGGGAGGAAAACAGTGGATAAAAAAGGCGACCTCAAGCCCATTGAAACACTTTCCATCTAAGTTAAAAACCAAAGCAAAGCAACCTGGACTTGGCAGCCTATAACCTTTAGATCTACCAAGGTCATTAGAGACCAACGACAGAGCAGTCTGCAGAGGGTACTGAAGGTCGGGTCAGTTTCTAGAACTGACTACAAGCACCACACAAGGCTGCATCACAATGTAGCCAGCTGAAGGTAGAGCTGACAAGCCAGATCTCTTGAGCCTCAGACCAGGGCTCTTTATACTCTACCACGACACCTCTGTTTTAAAGTCTAGGATTTCTGATGCGAATCTGTACAGAGTTTCTCTAATCTGTACAGAGTTGGAAAGAGTTTTTCTAATCAGGACTATGTAGAGTTAATAATGCTTAAAATATGGGTGGCCAGATGGTTCAGTTGGTTAGAGCACGAGCTACGAACAACAGGGTTGCTGGTTAGATTCCCACATGGACCAGTGAACTGCACCCTCCATAACTAGATTGAAGACAACGAGCTGCCACTGAGTTGCCAGAAGGGCATCCGGATGGCTCAGTTGGTTAGAGTGCAGGCTCTCAATAACAAGGTTGCCAGGTCAATTCCTGCATGGGATGGTGGGCTGTGCCCCCTGCAACTAAGATTGAAAACGATGACTGGACTTGGAGCTGAGCTGCGCCCTCCACAACTAGATTGAAGGACAACGACTTGGAGCTGATGGGTCCTGGAGAAACACACTGTTCCCTAATATTCCCCAATAAAAAATAAAAACTTAAAAATTAAGAAAAGAAAAAAAGAAAAAAAAGAAAATCATAAGGAAGAGATAATACATTTGAGTGTATTTATTGAAAAAAATTCGCATATATGGGATCTGTGCAGTTCAACCCTCGTTGTTCAAGGGTCAGTTGTATTCAGAGTCAAATGCTTCAGGGCCTGCCACAGGCAGTCTTACCTGCTCTGAGTCATATTCATGACCATCCAGTCTCTGGCATAGACATTCTTTCCAATCAGATCCTTAAACATGATAAAAGTTTCCATGAGGAAGTCCTGCAGAGAACAAAGGAGGAATGGCTGGAGAAAAACTGGGTGACATTTCATAAACCTTTCCTCTAGCATGAAGACAAAAAGGAACACAACTTCAGAACAAAATAGCAGCCTAGCTTTTTAATATGGTTTCAGGGATAACAAAGCATCTTTAGAGCTATTATACAATTTGAATTTTACATTATATGCTCTGATGAGAAACACAGGATGAAAAAATTGTCCACATTTTACAAATGATAAAACTGAGGCTGTGAAAAATTAAACAGCTTGCCTAAGGTCCTAGAAACTAGGAAGCAGGAGAACTGGGAAGAAAACTTGGGGCTCTGGACCCCAAGTTTAGAGCCATATCTTTAGTTCTCAGCTGTCCAGAGTTGCCTGAATTGATCTACTGCCCTTAAAATGAATTCACCAACAACTGTGAGCAAACTGACATTGCTAATAACTCTGAGCCCAATTCTTTCTTACTATTAGAACAGAACAAAAATGGTATAAATAAGAAGCAAAGTCATGATTCTTCCTATTCCAGGAATAAAACCATGTGTAGCTTGGGTTTATGGACCTTCAAAAGAGATTCTAGCAGTAGATCATGACTGTAACAACTAATAACGAAAGTCCAGTATCGGAAAAACAGCTATTCTACTTAAGAGGGGGCTACGAGTAAAAAGTAACTCAGAAATAGAACAATCGGACTAAAATACCAAAGCTAAAAAGCTTTTACAGCTTTCTTATTTATTAGTTAGTTAAATTTAGACATTTTCCACTTGGATTTCTGAAATGAAAATCCAGTCCAATTTTTGTAGCACTAAACCGCACAGTTCATAAGAAGGTTACCTTTTAGCAGAAAGAACACCGGCCTTGGGAGTCGGGAGGCCTGGGTTCTAATTCTAATGTGGTCAACTTCCTGCACTTTGGGTGCCAAACAGCACAGGGATGGAGGACTTGGGCTCTAAAGTCCACGCTGCCTTCGATTCTTCCTGCTCTTAAATGGAAAGTCAGACTTTTCCATCCTCAATTCTGACACAATAGACATCGTTTGTGAATTTTCCAGTTTTTCATCATGCATATATGAAGGGCGTTGACCGATTTATTTACTATTCTATTAATGTTTTCTCTCCAATCCACAAGAATCTGTGGTTTGTGAAGCAAGGATTAAATAATAGATGCCAGTTATCCACTTCTGAGGCTGACTCTACACCCATAATAAAAGCCCTTCATCACAGATAATCCCAGGCCTCATTTTCTACCACTTCACAAAGTCTTTCAAGTGATCTGTTCAGGAGGCAGCATGAGAGCGGAGAGGCCAATCTACTGCAAGTCAAAAGGCCTTGCTGTATACACTACAGTTCTGATGACTACAGCTCCCTCATTGGGATAACAATCCTTTTTAACCAGATAATACAGGGGGAAGAGCTCACCATTATTCTGGAAAACAGGAGTTAAACCTGTTTTTTGCTAACTGAATGGAGACAAATTGTCAGTACATTGAATTTAGTATAATTTCCCTTATTCTACCTGCTTGTTGAAAGAAATTTGAAAAAAGAAAGTCACAAAACTACTTTTATATTAATTATATCTTATATGACAATAAAGTCATTGTTATAAATAGCTAGTCTTCCTAGGCATTAACTACATGCCAAGCACAAAGTTAGGCATTTTCCATGCCTCGATTCAATCTATATCCATTCACATTAACCCTCAAGATAGATACTGTCTTACAGATAAGGAAACTGAAGTGTAGTGAGGTGAAATAGCTTGCCCAAAATTTCACAGAAGGGAGTGAACGAGCCAGAATTCCAACCCAGATCTGAGTATTCAAAATCCTGTGTTCTGAAACCCACTACACCATCTGCCTATGGAGGAGAAACCCTGCTACCTTCAGCTTCCCTCTCTCCCCTCCTCTCTTCACTTCTCTAGCACTGGTCTCCGCAGGCACACCTACATGGGCTCCGGGTTCCTGGGCCCTGCTGCCTGTGAGAGCATGGCCTCCGTGAGAGCATGGCCTCCAGGCAGGCCTCCAGAGTAAGCCACATGGTCCAGTACAGCATTATGAGAGTTCACCCATGGACCAAGTATGAGCACTACTACTCCTAACAGTAATAATAATAATAATAAATAGCACTTTCTCTCCAATTCTTTGTGCGTTTTGCTATCACAGGACCTCCTAGAAAGGAGGGCGACTGGCAGGAAAGGAGCTGGATATCGTTGGGTGTACTGGTCATAGACTCTCAGTATAATACAGGCAGCAAGTAGAAAATCTAGAGCCTAAAGATGACTGAAATATGCACGGCTGATGGAAAGTTACCGAGAGCAAAGGCTAGTGCAACACGGCATCAAATTGCTAATCCAGCTCCATGGCCAGCCCACTGCTTTACAAGATAAGATGATACCTTCAATGATGTTTTAACAGCCCCTAAACATTTCCTCAAGGGAAGGGTCCTGGGGAGCAGCCAGAGGCCTAACCTAGCCTCTCAGGCAACCTTCGGTTGTAGGCTTAATAATATTGCTGAGAATGATTTTCTTCTTTAAAACAAATGAGAACTGAATACAGAGGGTGCCAGTATTTTCCTTTCTTAAAATGAATTTAGTATAACTTCCTTTTTAAGAAAGGAAAAACAAAACTGTATTAAAATTACACCGATGGTAACCACTTTGAGCACCTCTTGCAATTGCAGAAGTCAAACGTGACTTGTATTCACCTTTTGCTGTCGGTATGTATTGAGTATTACCATTTTAACACAGATTTTTCCTTTCTTAAAATGTGTATACATTGTTTTGGCACCCTCTGTATTTTCAGCTGAAGATAACTTGCAAATTTATAAGGGGCAGGTATCGTCTCTCTTGTTGCCCTTTCCAAGGAATACTGAAAATGAAGACTTCCACCATTATCTTAGAAGACTTTGCACACCTCTGCCTCAAAATCCTTGCCGTGGTATGAGTAATTATAGTCCTAGAAAATCAGACACTATCTGCTTCTGAGAGCAAACAAGATCTCCCAAATGTTTCAAATAAGGACTCTCTACATCCAAGAGACTCGGGGGGTTGAGTGAGGACCCGTTGGTATACATATTGTACTCTTCTTCCAATCTTATTCCAGAGGGAAAATAAGAATCAAATCAACACTTTCCTTTTCATCATCATTGTGGACAGCCACCCGGCACTGGAGGTGGACAGGAAGAGATCCCTGGACTCACGATGCTCAGTTTTAGTTGATGTTATTGTTTTGCTACGTATCATCATTCTTAAGGTTACCAGGACCCAACAAAAAAACAACTTACAATGATGTCTTGTCTGGTTTTGAAAGTGCTGACATAGATCGTGTAGTGGCTGTCGTCCATTTGCCGCAGGATGGCAATCATGCAAGCAACAAAACTCCCCTGAAGGAGAAAAAAAACCCCACAAATCCCAAACTCAGACCAACCGACACAAGAAGATTTGGGCACCTGTATTTTGCTTTTCCCCAACCCAGTTACCTAAGTAGGGACCACACCTAACTGGAAACGTTCCAAAGGTTCAAAGGGCACAGGCTTTGCTGTTTCTGCTTAAAAGGACCTCGTTTCAAGTGAGAACTAAGGAATGTGGAGGGAAGGCTTTCCTCATCCCAGGAATGGCTAAGATTTGTGCAATCCTGTAGGTCAAGGGACATGGACTTCAAGATCTCAGTTAGATTACTAGTTAAGCTGAAACTTGTGGACTCTGAGTTTCTTGTTGAGACAGAGTTATAGTGTGGAAAGAAGTTCATGGAAAAATGTCTGAAATATGTAGATCATTTGAGCAAATCGGAGTTTGGAGAAATGCCAGGAGGAAAAAGAGAAGTAGTGAAACTGAGAGTGGAAGAGAGGAAAAGAGGACAGGAAATGAGAGTTGCCTGGTAGAACACTTCAATGTCTTTAGCCAGTTGTTTCCAGCATGTTATGCACGTGTAACTGTGGACCTGGTTTGCAGAAAGGGACTGAATAATTAGATGATTAACATAATTTCTAGTTTTGAGGTCAAGAATTACATATCCCATGTGCTTTCCCCTAGTCCAACCATACTGGAATCGTAGACTTAATATTCTAGCCAGAGGGCAAATATTTAAGGATAAATGTCCTCCTATATTCGTATAGTTATGAAAACAACACCAATTTAAATTAATTTGTCACAGAAGAGATGAATACACAGGGATTTTTGGGATGGAGGGAATGGCTACCTAAACACAACAATAATGAAAGACTATCCATGTACACCTCCCTCTAAACGAATGTCTGTCTTAGTCTCTTTTGTTTTAAAAGTTTACTTTTCTAATTATAAAGCAATATAAATTTATTGTTTTACACACACACACACACACACACACACACACACACACACACGGTGCCAAAAAAGTATACACATTATAAGAAAGGAAAAAATTATATTAAAATTGTAATATTCAATATACACTGTTAACAAAAAATGAATACAAGTCATGTTTGACTTCTGCAATTACAAGAGGTGCTCAAAGTGGTTACCATCAGTGTAATTTTAATACAGCTTTTTCCTTTCTTAAAATGTGTGTACATTTGTTTGACACCCTCTGTATATATATGGTGTGTGTATGTATTTGTGTATATGTGCATATTTCTCTTTGTGACTGTGTCTTTTTCTCTTTGTATATCTTTCCCTCGCTTTTTCCTTCTTATGTTTATCTTTCTCAAGCATTCTCACTGTGCTATCTTGGTATGTCTATCATTCCATGTATCTCAGCTGTTTCCACACCCATCATTTTGTTTTAACAAAAACAAAGCAGGAGTACTGTCACTTTCACATTCAAATCCTTATTCTTTTCTTCAAACATACTAAGCCAATGTTCTTGAGTTAGTTTAAACAACAAGAGAAATAATGGATAATTTCACTACTAAAAGAAGCTGAGTAGGTAAATTTAAATTAAGACATCTTGAGAATTATCTGTAAACCAATACATTATTTCCTAAATGACATAGTTATCAATCTGCCTTTTTTTTGTATATTCTTTACATACATGCCAGAAATGGCTTAGCAATAGCAATTAATATCCAGTATGTATACCTTTAATAAAGGACCTGAATCCTTTTATAATATTTTTTGGGTCAGCTTGAGTTTTGATCTAGCAGAAAGACGACGTTTTACTTATAGTCATTTCTCTACATATTTATTTGGATCTAGTACCCATATATGAATCTTATGATGGATCTCTTAGGGTTTCTGCCTCTGTCCAGAAGACCTTTCTCTACACATCCACATGGCCTACTCCCTCTCCTTTTTCAAGTCTTTGTCCAAATTTTATCTTCTCAGGAAAACCATTCTTAACCACCTTGTTTAAATTTGAACTCTCCCACCCTGACTTCCCTTATCATGACCATTTTTATCTTTATGGCACTTATCTCCTTCTAACAGTGTGCACTTTATTTTTGTTGTTGTTACCATGTTTCCATGAAAATAAGACCTACCCCGAAAATAAGCCCCAGTAAAGATCATCAGCCAGATGGACGCATTTAGTACATTATGACAAGGTTCCGGAAGAGATGACATGACTGTATTTGAAGAAATGTAGATTGTTGTACATGAAAAAATCAGACATCCCCTGAAAATACACGCTAATGTGTCTTTTGGAGCAAAAATTAATATAAGACACGGTCTTATTTTCGGGGAAACACAGTATTGTTAGAATGTAAACTTCGCTAAGTTAGTGATTTTTGTCTCTTTTGTCCCCTGATATGTCTCCAGTGCCTAGAAAAGTGCTCGGCTGACAGTAGTTTCTTAATGCATATTTGTTGAATAAATAAATGTTTTGTTTTGTTTTTTATCTACTATAGCAATCTGGAAACGTTATTTCCTATGTCCAGTAATTAAAATGTAATTGTATCTTTTAATATCACAAGTAAAAGATGCTTCATTTTCAGGATGATACAACTTGGCTTTCAACAGTTATCTGTGGTCTCAGTCATACTTTTCATCTGACATCTAATAGACACAGAAGATAGAGAATAAGAGGCCAGAGCAACCCGGGCATTTCTGAAAGCATGCTAACTACAAGGTCTTCAAAACGCTTTTTTCTTAGAAGCCAAAGGGCTGGATGGTACCACAAGGCACCAATGAATAAACATGTGGAACATCTGTGGAAATACGATGCAGGGGGAATGGAATTTATCAGACTTCCTCTCGTGGTGACTATAGGACACAGTTGGAAACATAACTGGGTAAAAGCTGCTTGGGGGCGTGTTGGTTGGTTGACGACTTGTGTGTGCTCTGCAGCCATGGGGGTTGCCTGGATGTAAACCCCAACTCAACCCTCTGATAGGTGTGTAACCTCCATAGGTTTCTTAACCTCTCTCTTTGAACGTTTCCTCATTCAAAAAAATAGAGCTAATGAGAGAACTACCTGACAGGATCAGTGTGAGCTTTCAAAGACATTTAAAGTGCTTAAAATAGTTCCTGGCACACACACACACACACACACATACACACACACACATCAGATCATGACTGTTACCACCACTACAGCTGGAAGTACTAATACTATTACTATTCTCGTTCTAACGAGGGTAGATCCAGACAGAGCGTGCATGTATTGAGAATCAGGACTAAATTATTTGAGATAATAGAGGAAATGCTGAAATGAAGGTATCCCACCAAACCCTTCATTTTCTGCTCACCAAGACTCCTATGTTCTTTAAATATAACAGTCAGCAAATATTTCTAGAGTAATAGGTTGAATGGGTACCGAGTTATTTGTGTACTAGGGCGCCCGCATGTCGCAGTGGGTCTCTGCTTGGCTATAATTACCTCAGGCTTGTGTTTGACGTTCAATGTGTGCAAAACTCAAGAATGGATCCACATGCCTAACATGGACAGAGCCTTACGAACGTTCCCCCGTGAGCCTCCCCTACCCCCTGTTGGATCATCTCCCCTCAAGAGAAAATCAGTATCAGAATTAAGATCTGTTCACAGTTATAAGCAAAGGTCACCCAGCCGGGAGGCCGTCACGTTCTAGACCCCACTCACTTCTGAGGGAGCCATGCTGCACGGTGTGCAGGCACAGACTGTCCCCAGGGATGTGATGGGCCCAGGGGATGGGACTCTGGTCCCTCACGCCTCCCAAGAGGCAGATGGGACACTGAGAAGCAGCCGTGGCGGCAGCAATACTCACGATGTGGGGAGACTGTCGGCTCATCCCGATCACGGTCCGGTTGATCCTTCTCAGCAGCCGCTCCATCACCTGCTGTATGTGCTTCGCCGTGGGGCCCTGGGGGGAAGCACAGAGATGGGCACCACTTCTTCTGACTCAGCTCTCCTGCTCTTCAGGAACCCCAGACAGATGCGTTTTTTCCTTTAAATCTCATTCTGTCTCTTCCTTACAAAACAGTCTCTCGGCAAAAGGGAAACGTGGTTTCACAGAATTATACACCATGTTACTAAGGGATCAGTGGAAAATAGTCAGTTGTATCATTTACAAGATGAGTGTGGGGACGTCCCAGCTCACTGAGAGCTCGCTCTGGCCACAGACTCATCCTAGTTTTGGGGGGACTCCCGTTAGCATGAGGTACGTGGCCCTAACGCTGAGCAGGTCCAGTTGCCCAGGACAATACGGCACATGCATGGGAAGTGAAAGGCACTGGTACAGAGTTCTTACCACCCTCTGTGTAGAAGAAAACAACAAGACATTCAAGTCAAGGAGACTGTTCTGAACTGCTTGTGTTTAAAATCCAGGTGTTGAAGCTCTACCCGCATGGTGAAAATATCTGGACGTGGGGCCTTTGAGAGGTAATGGGGTCACGAAGGCAAGGCCTGATGGGATTAGTGTCCTTATAAGAGACCCTAGAGAGCCCAGACTTTCTCTCACTCCGTGCACACACACCCAGGTAAGGCCATGTGTGAACAGAGAGAGAAGGCGACCATCTGTGAACTAGGAGGAGGGCCCTCCCCACGAACCCAACCGTGCTGGCAGCCTGATCTTGGACTTCCAGCCTCCAGACTGTGAGAAATAAATTTCTATTGTTTAAGCCACCCAGTCCACGGTATACAGTTTTGGCAGCTTGAGCAGACTAACATAGGGATTTAACAATTTGACTCTGTCACGTGTGACTTTAAGCAATTATTTAACTTTGTTGAGCTTGTTTCTCAGAGATGCAAAAAACAAACAAACAAACAAAAAAAGTTCCCTTATAGGAATTAGTTGGGCTGATGTATACAACAGTGCTTCATAAATGTTTTCATTTCCCTTCTTTCCTCTTTTTGTGGTTTGGTGTTACATTCATTCAGCTCAAACTTATCAATATTCAACTTGACTCTTCAAAGCCTTTATCTATTCTTGCTTCATGACAGATATTCTGAAACTCCTGGTTACATGTTTCAATAAGTAAACCACTGCTGTATGTAGTTTTATTAAAACCTCAAGTATTATGGGCCGGCCCGGTGGCTCAGGCAGTTAGAGCTCCATGCTCCTAACTACGAAGGCTGCCGGTTCAATTCCCACATGGGCCAGTGGGCTCTCAACCACAAGGTTGCCAGTTCAATTCCTCGAGTCCTGCAAAGGAAGGGATGGTGGGCTCCGCGCCCTGTAACTAAGATTGAACACGGCACCATGAGCTGAGCTGCCTCCCGGATGGCTCAGTTGGTTGGAGCACGGGCTCTCAACCACAAGGTTGCCAGTTCAATTCCTCGACTCCCACAGGGGATGGTGGGCTCCGCCCCCTGCAACTAAGATTGAACACAGCACCTTGAGCTGAGCTGCCGCTGAGCTCCCGGATGGCTCAGTTGGTTGGAACGCATCCTCTCAACCACAAGGTTGCTGGTTCAACTCCCGCAAGGGATGGTGGGCTGTGCCCCCTGCAACTAGCAACGGCAACTAGACCTGGAGCTGAGCTGCGCCCTCCACAACTAAGACTGAAAGGACAACAACTTGAAGCTGAATGGCACCCTCCACAACTAAGATTGAAAGGACAACAACTTGACTTGGAAAACAGGCCTGGAAGTACACACAGTTCCCCAATAAAGTCCTGTTCCCCTTCCCCAATAAAATCTTCAAAAAAAAAAAAAAAAAAAAAAACCTCAAGTATTGTTATTTTTCCCTCTCTGTCTCCCTCCCTTCTTTCCTTCCTTCCTTGCTTTACCTATTTACTTGCTTCCCACTTCTCTGAATGGGAGTGATTCCTAAAACCTGCCTCTCCTGGTGATGTTGCTTTTGCCTTCATTTCCGTAACAATTCCATACTGTACACCTGACCAGGTGCGGAAGTCATGTGCAGGGCGTTGTGTGGAGGTATGAAAATGAATCAAGCACCCTCTGAGCCCTTAAGAGATTCACTGCCCAGCAGGAGGGCTGAGGCATGAATATAATTAAGCAAAACACAAAGATCCCACGAGAACAGCAGGGTGCTTGCTTATCTTGTTCACTGCTGTATTCTTGGACCTATCACAGTGCCCAGGGCGTGGGGGCTGCTCAGTAAGTATTTGTGAACCGAATTCATAACTCAAGGTACAAAACGAGGATAACAGCCTTAAAAGAGATGAAGGGAACTAGTACAGTGTGGGATTTTGAGCAGGACTGCACCAGAAACAACTTTATGAAGGTGCTTATTGCAAGTGGGCTTTGAAGAATGAGGACAACTAGGAGATTATAGCTGTGAAAAGAGGAGAGAACCCTGGACTATATAAAAGAGGCATAGGAATAAATGTCAGTAATTATGGAGCCTAGAATTAACGGAGGAGATGAGAAGATATGGGAAAACATGTGAAGTTAGCTCGTATATTTGAAAATGCTTATGGTAAAAAAAAAAAAAATCCATCACCATTAACAAAAACTTACTGAATTTACTACTTTAACAGAGCTCCAAGATCAATAATTTTGCATGCCTCTGCTGTTACAGAGAACATTATCAAGAAGACAAAAAAAAAAAAAATTAAGCCAATTAAATTTCCTAGCACAGGATGTAAATACGTTCAAGTCATTTCTGAAGAGTCTTTCTGTGTACTAAGAGGGTTGGCAGAGATACTATGTATATAAAAACAGGATCAGAAGTGGAAGAGACGTAGGAGGTCATCCAGAACAATTCCTGTGTGTTATTGGATGGAAAAGTTATTGGATGGATAAAGAGCTACAGAGTAGTAATACTGGGATTAAAAACCAAATAGCCTGATTCCTGTATTTCAGGTTAATTTAGGATCTGAATTAACATACATATACTTTCTAGAACACTGTGGCCCTGATTAAACCAGAGTGTCTAATACATTGTTGCCGACTTGACAGAGCTCGGGGCTTCATTGCAGTATGCTAATCAATGAATCGGAAGAGTTACTTTTTAAAAATATTATTGTCACTACACATGATCAATCACATGTATTTATTCGTTGTAAAGTCCTTGGTTAGGAATCCAATCCCCAATCACAAAATTCCTTGGGGGAAATTTATTCCATTTTATAATGTGGTTTCTAGAAACACACTTAAGGAAAAAAAAGGGGGGGAGATGACCTGTAATTCATATAAATCATTTATTATAAACATACTAAGTATAAAATAGTACAAATAGTAAGGTGGGTTACAGGGGATACGGGAAGAGACAAGGGCAGATGGGCGGGGCGATAGATAAAGAAAGAAATGGTGTCCTTTTGCAGTTCTGTGGTGGAGGCATGAAATGCCTGTGTAATGAGAGCAGGAGATGAGGTGGACAGTGGTCAAACTGGGGTGAACCTTGCTACAGATTTAGCTCTGGGAAAGGGGACAGTGTTCTTTGCATCTGTCAGCACAACTGCACCTAAAGATATTGGTAAGAGAAAGGGCAGAGGCAAAACCAGGAGTGATCTTTCTGTTCTGTGGGAAAGTAAGTGCCATGTAGATGCCGCGCGTGTGCGTGTGCGTGCGTGTGTGTGTGTGTGTGTGTCCATGGTTTGCGCTTAACTGAAAAGATTCTGCAAAGTTCTCTAGGCTCTTCAGTGGAAGCTATGCCCTAGGCCTATGAGCTGTGCTAGGTCCAGGACACGGTAAATACAGGGAGATTCAGTCCCATTTCTGCAGTGGACATAGGTCCTTAGGTCACAGAGAAGAGGCCAGATGAGAAAATATATAATTTGCAGTAGGCTCTGAAGGATCGGTGTCAGAGAGAAAATAAAAATGAGAATTTCTAAGAGGCTCAGGAATATCTGCAATAGCGTTGTCTGGTACCAGAGGTGAAAGAGGGTCAAGGCTTCTGCATAAAAAAACATCTAAACAAGGTTCTGGTTCTGAAGAGTCCTCACAGGGCTCTCAGTGTTGGCAAGCCAGGAAAATCAGCCAGGAGCAGGCCCCAGCAGTCAGCAGACCTCTCCTGGACCTCAATTTGCAAAGCAGGCTCTAGCAAAGAGAAGCCTCTCTAATCATCTCTAAAATGGGTGCAGCCTGCCTAGGTATCCAGGTTCTAAACCGCCTGGGCCGAGCCCTGAGACCAGGAAGGCCGTGGGATCACTGTCGCCCTCGACAGCAGGGCCAGGGTGTGCTATGATCTGCATGAGTGACATACTGACTCACCACATCCTTCCGGTCCAGCACTTCCAGGATGTGGCTCAGAAGCTGCGAGCTTGCCTCATGGTCAGGCTTGCTGGAGCTGTCATCTAACTGGCCGCTGAGCTGGTCTATCAGCAGTGGCAGGAGCACATCTCTGCACTCTGCGAGAGAAAAAAAAGGCAGCTCACCCGTCGCATAACCACCTCCCGAACTGCCGGCCCCTTCCCGCAAGCCTCTCTCCGATCATCCCCACATCTCCCAGCTCTGGACTCCACTCAGCCGGGCAGGGCGCCCTCCAGGCCCTGAGGCAGACGTGAGTTCAGGCATGGAACTTCAGCCCTGTCACTGGATTTTTAAAACTAAGAAAATTACACTTATCTGAGAGGTACTTGTATTCTTAGCAAAATGTCGGAAGTATTTAACAATTTCTTCAGCTTAAAAAGAAAAAGCCAATTTGATACTTGAATGCAAAAATCATATGAAACTAACTTAGAAACCTTTTAGAAACATTTTTTTTCTACCTAATGGAGAAAATTTACTCGAAGATTCCTATAAATACCGGGCTTCATGAGTACATTTTAATGTGTCTCTGTCCAGGTTTTTGCAGGCACATGCACTTCACAAAGTGAAATCCGTATCTTCCTTTTGGAATCTTCACTATTATAAAACATTATAATAATGAGTCCAGATGTTCTGGACACTAACAGAAATGATCGCTAACAGTGAGAGTACGTCCTCTAATTGGAACTAACAAGCACATGCTTTCTCTTGTATGCAAATACCCCATCTTTAGCATCTCATTTTTCCCGTCTGCATCTGTAGAGGCAGAGATTATCAGACCATATTAAGATGTTTAGTAATAACACATTTTTCACTTCAGAGTACTCACTCACTTTCTACACTACTTACAACTGTGTCCTTGTAACAGTTAAAATTTCTAGCCACCCGTTCATAGGCTCATAACATATCAGAGCCAAAAGAGGCTTCTAACTTGATCGAGTTCTAGTCCTTCCTTCCACAGAAATGAAGGTGAAATTTAGAGAAGGCACTCACGTGTTTGTTCAAAGTTACGCGACGAGCCAGAGGCAAGGCGGAGAGGGCTTTGCCCACCGACAACTCACTGACCTTGCCTATTTCTGAGGAGTCCTCTGGGCCACAGACACCCCTAGGCAATCTAAATAACATGAGGTCACCCTATGGCGCATCCTGACCTGGTGGAAGCTGGGAAAGAAGTTCCCACAGCTGCCCTCCTCTAGCCCGTCTCGGGTTTATTGGGGGTAAGACCAGGTATTAGACTCTTCCCCACATTGGCTTTGGGACAGGAGCGCAGGGATGCAGACTTAGTGGCTACAGGTTTGACTCGCATTACCAAACGAGTCGTATTTTATCAGTATAAGAGTTTTCACCTCTCTGCGCTCTCCTTCCCTCCCAGCAGTACGCTAAGTAATCTTTGCACTGCTCCCACCCCCAAACCCTCCAATTTACAGTGTTTGCCAATTTCCATGGTGTAAATGCTTCTACGCTGGTCAATTTTCAGCCTCTCATGCAACATGATTGAGCACGGAGTTGAGAAAAGATGCTCGTAACCAGCTGTCCCGGGCTGATACAGGTGGCATCCAGCACATACTACAGCACTGTCCCCTGTCCCCTGGTTTTTGAGGTTATACAAAGTATAGGACAAAGAAGGCACATTTCTCTAAGAGGACCATCTTTCCTGCTTGTCCATTACTTTCTGGGGTTCCTAGTTTGTGGACAAAGCTCTCTAATGAATGAAACACTGGATTGTTCTAATTAAAGATTCAAGAGTGCATGATTTTGCTCTTTTGGGAACTATTGGAAATATTGACCTGACTTCCCCTTCTCCTTAAAGCCGGTTTCCCAGGAGGTCCTTAAATACCAACAAACACCCAGCAAGGACACTGACATTAAAAAAAGGTCAAGTGTTGGCGGAAGAAGAAGCAAGAGGGGAATTTCAGTATGTTGCCGTTTTGGTGGAGACTTACCCGATTGCTGAAAGAGATTACTCTCTACTATCTTGGTCATGCAGTTAAGCTTCTGGTGAACTAACTGGTTGTCAGGAATGCTCTGGATGAATTTGCAGAAGAGCTCGCTGGAAGAGACACCCCAGTGGTGTGGTTAGTGTTTTCATTCTGCCACGTTGAAGGTGTCATTGCACTACTATTTCTTCTCTGCTCTGAGATCATGGCATGGATTGGTTTACCTGGAAATCCCTCCCAAATGACCCGACAGCCTGTCTCTAGGAAGCAAAGGAGAGACTGTATTCTATGCTCACTACAGGGCTCAGTCGTACAGCTGACTCTGCTGAAACTGCCAAAGCACACGCAAGGTCCATCACTGCCTTCCAGACCTGCCTTAACACCCAACTTCTGCAGAAGCCTTTTCTGGTTAACCCCACCCCAGTGCCGATCACCATCTGACTTTGCATTCCTGGGGTAGTTAGGTAGAGGGCTGGAAGCATATCATTATGTACTTTCTCTGTAGTTAATTTTATGTCTGCATGTGTTGTTTCCCTGGAGAAAGTGCAAACCTCTTCAGAAGCAGGCTTTGTGTCTTCTTTTGTATCATCCCCCAGAACTGAGCACAAAGAGGTGTTCAGTTAACACGTGTTAGAAGAATGAGAGCATGTGCAGCAGCTCAGGCCCCAGCCCAGTAGGGGAGCTGCTTTTCTGTTAAAGTCAAGGAACAATTTTTTTGTTTTTTTTTTTTTGCTATTTACCTGAGTTCAGTAGGATCAAACACAAGTTTGACATCATTAATTATGTGAGGAAGGTACTTCAAAGCTGCCCCCTGTAAGAAAAACAGCAAAGGTGGATTCAATTGCCAAGTGGGACAAATACAGAATTAACTGCTCGATTTCAGGAAGGAAAAAAAGGCTTGGATCTTAAACAAGGAAGTGGGCAGGGAGGTTCTCGCAGGGAAGAGGAAAGCTGGTATTGTAATACACAATCTCCTAAGATCTTTTTCCAAAAATGTCAGGAGACACTGCTTTCTCCCTTCACTAGCAACAGGCACTGCACACTTGGAATTCATTTTGCCATTTAAGGAGGTAGTTAAAATCTTGACGTCTCCCTCACAACATTGCCATAAAGAACAAAAAAATGAATGATAAAGTTCAAATTTGAGTGTTCAGAGCTTGTGTATTTTCCATTTAAAATGGCAGTGATAATAATGGAGAGGAGGGTGATTGGGCTTCTGCGAAGAATGAGAGAACTAAGAATAAAAAACCTGCAGGCTGAATTCACAGGGGCCACAAAATCCATTCAATGGATGTCTAAAATGGTAGCTTGTCTTTGGCAAACTGACATTTAAGAATACAAACGTACATGAAAGTTAAAACACGGGTTTTTCCCCTGTACTTTCTGTAAGTCATACTAAAATCCACAAGCTTCCCATGAATACCGATTTAGTTTGTTTCTCTCCCACCACGACCCGTTCTAGGTTGTCCCAGGACATCCTGACCAAAAGCATTAAAAGTTACCCACAATGATGCCAGGCTAACCTTGATCTTGACAGCTTCCTCCAGAGGCCTGTCCATGAGGATATTGAAAGAGAGAAATAACTGGCGGATTGAATTATTAAATTCATCTCCATCATCACTTTGGCCATAAAATCTTAATAGGAAACAGAGAAAGGCAGTCAGATCTTCCACCTTTAAAAAGAGACTTTCATGTCGATTTAAACAATGCTGGAGGCCCATGCCTCACAGGTCACCACTTTGCATCATGCAGAGAACTCACAGGGTACGCTAAGATAGTTTCAGGGAGAAGCCCAGTGAGCTGAGAAGATACCACTACTTGGATATTACCAGTGATTTGTACGTAACGTCCTACCACAGAGCTCTCCGACTGGTCCACTATGATTAGCCACTTGGGAAGGGTTCCTCTGCAGCTACCTGATGGCCACAGCCTCCCTGATGTCCTCCAGGCTAATGGTCTATGGGCATTTCCGGCTTGGAGGGAGAACCGCAGGAAGCTGTTCTGCCTGACCTAGCAGAGGAGCCCTGCATGCTTGCCTGCCTTCCCCAGCTCATTAGCAGAAATGTCCAATAAGTGAGGGACAGGCCCCAGCTAATTTCTCTGACATATCATACCTGCCACATTCTATCCTCCAGCATCTCTTCTTCTCTCCTCCCTCATTCCCCTTTTCTGTGTCACTCTAATCATTTGTCTCATCTAATCAAGCTCTAATCATTCCAATGGAAGTTTCAGACAATAGGTAGAAAAGCTCGACCCAGAAACATTCTGAACCCAACCCGGTTTGCAAGTCCAGTTAGTGTCACTCTACCCATTGAGCTGGCAACGCTGGGGCTGACCTGTTCTACGAGTGGGGCCCTCCCAGGACACACGACACCTTACTCTCCACTGACTCGTGCTTGTTTTGATTAAAGTACTCTGCTTGTCTTCAAGATTTGTCCATCAACTGAAAAGTTGTTTTTTTCTCATAAATAGGTATCACTGGACAAATGTGACATTTTCTTCCTTTTTGCTTTTTATTCATAGTGACAAATTTCGGTCCTTAAGAATTTATATTCCTATTTTAATTTTTCGCAAATGGATAGGTAAAGATAGTGTGTATTGCATTGTGACAGTGAGTACAAATATTTTCTAAAAATTTAACCAATCGTTTCCATTTTTTCTTTTGTAAATATCTAGTTTTGCTTTCTATTGTAAAAATCATTCTTTCCTTGATTTTTAAGAACCTTTAATTAGTAAAGCCATTAATTTTGACCTCTACTCCACGTTACTAGCTTTTCGTTCAGGTTGCTTGCCTTTAGCTTTGTTTATAGTTTTTAAATATACACATTAAAAAAAAATACACATGCTCAAACCTATAGACCTTTTCCTTCTGCCTTAATTAATTAATAAATATATTTTTAACAATTTGGATACCCAGTTATTATTGAAGGGTTGGGATGGCACTGGAGTTGTGAGCATTCCCACAAAAGGCACTTTCTCTTTCATGATTTCTTCTCTTTTGGATGAAGCTGTTACTCTAGGAATCCAAACTGGGAATTAACCTATCTCTATGGCTTAGTTTTACCGGGTAGCTAAGCACGATGTCCACAAAGAAACATACACCTCAGGAAACACCTCCCCAAACAATTGCCACTGTTCTCCCTCTACCAACAACAGCTCATGAGCCCATGTTGTCATGAAGCCCCCTGCTGTAGGAAATACAATCTTGCCACAGAAACCTGCCTCCCTAGAGCTTCTGTCACCAGCCAAGGCTTCCAGCAAGCTGCACGTGTTAGCCACCAGCATCCCCAAGTCCTTCTGTCCTCACTGCCCTAGGAATTCTGCTGACCGAAAACGACCTTCTCTAATAGTTTCACAATCCACCTCCATCTTTAGTCCCAAAGTTCTAAAATGTGGCAACTCCATGACCCAAGACCTCACAGAGCTGAATATGAGCATGAGGATTGAGGAAAACTACGTGAAGAGAGAACGGACAGTGTCAGCATCTTACCACAGTGACCATTACCTCAAGTAGAGCACTCTCGACTGGATGATGAATCTAAACAAGTACTTTAAGGCTTTCAAAGCCACAAAAAGCAATTCTGTCTTGCTGGAGTCACCTGCATTAGCCACATAAAAGTTCAGTACCTTGGAGAGTTTCCTTAAAAGGGCGAGAAAGAAAAAGAAAGGTCAATGGGGCAAAGTGGTACTCAGAGGTGTGGGGTGTGCTATTTAGGAAGGGAACCTGGCATACTGGGGAAGGAGAAGTCACGACGATAATTAGCTCCTCTACAATATGTCCTGAAGAGGGAAATTCACTTGTTTGCAATTTAGTGTCCTCATTGCGGTCTAGATTGGGTGCTTCCCTTCTGCTTGGAAATGGAATGGTTTCTTTCCCTTTGTAGGATTTTAAGACAGGATGAAGAAATGAAAGAGTTGAAGAGATTCAAAGCCTGAAGATATTTTAATCTCTCGTACATTATACAGAGATTAAAGGTATATATATATATACCTTTAGATGTTCCTTGTAAGGGAGAGATGGCCTGTCTGAGGTAGTCACCTTACAAGATGTTCAATTCCCTCCAATCTGCCCAAACCCTTTGGCATCGATAAATATGAAGCCAGATGGATGGGAAGAGGAGCTCCGTCTAACTAGAACACCCATGGTTCCGAGCTCCCAACAGATCACTCTGTTCTGAGATTGCACATTGCTTTTTTTAGACTTTCCAGTCTTCAGACTTGGCATTGTTTTCATGTTGTGTTAACTCACACTTTTGCGGGCCATGATATTTTCAACTTTCCTTCTGGGAACTCTGAGTTTTCTAAGAAAAATCCACAGGATACATGTAGAACCAACCAAGTTCAGGTTACTACCACCTAGAGTATTGCATCCAGCTCTGTGTCATGAAGATCCAGAGAAAGGATTTCCTCACCTGTGGCTACTACACGCTTGGAAAGTGAGGCAACTGGGCAGAAAGAACCCTGTCACTGGTATCTGCTGCTTCCCTCAGTCCAGTGGGCATGACATCCCTTGTGTTAGTTGATTACGCTACAGGACATCACTTTTACGTCACTTACATTTTATTACATTTCTGGAAATTCATGCAAATAAAACCAAGAACTTTCTGGTTTAGTTCAGAAAGGGACACAAGGGATCAATGATCTGACCTGACAGGTCAGGCTAGCAGCTACCCTGATAGATCAGCCGGCAGCCATCGGCATGAGCTGGCAGAAGCCACTCTCAAAAAGATCGTTGCCAGATCCAACTGCACTCCTGTCACTATTGATCACATTGCTCTGTAAATCACTGGAAAGCAGAGGGCTGGGGTGACAGGCCACATACATTGCCACAGCAAGGTGAGGACTCCAGGGAGAAGTGCAGAGTGAAGAAGTTGCTTTTCTTAGGGCTCATAAACCAAAGCCAGAAAGAAGCCTGCACTATGGAAAAGGGAGACACCATTCCCTCTTATGCAAAAGAAAGAAAAATGAAATCTTCTCATATCCTGTAGGTAATAATTCTACACAGCACTTGTGGGGTAGGGTTGAGGGCCTGACCTGCTAGTCTATCAGATGCTGTTTTGCTTAATCCACCATTTGATCCTGTCGGGGCCTGAGGTTCATCTCATTGACACTCAATTTCAAAGATCCTGAGTATCCTCACCTGTCCTGGCTTCTGCCCCTAGTGGCTTCAACTCCTCACCTACCGTGTTTCCCAGAAAATAAGACCTAGCCGGAAAATCAGCTCTAATATGTCTTTCGGAGCATAAATTAATATAAGACCTGGTTTTACTTTACTATAAAACCAGATATAATATAACATAATATAATATAATATAATATAATATAATATAATATAATATAATATAAATAATATAATACCAGGTTTTATATTAATTTTTGCTCCAAAAGATGCATTAGAGCTGATTGTTCCTCTAGGTCTTATTTTCGGGGAAACAGGGTATATGCTCTGGATTCTTCAAGAAATAGAGCCTTATCTCCTTTGTCACTTCCCAGAAGGCAGGGCCTGAACTTCACACCTTTTCCAGGGTTAGAATACTTAGACAGCTCCCTCTTTCTACCAGGAAGCTTAGAACAAGGTTCTGCCCTCCCAGGCATGTTTACTCAGCCTCTGACCCTCTCATTTGTCAACAACCCAGGTCTAAGAGTACAGATCCAATAACCCACCAACAGGTAGCTCCCTTGAATCATACTTACACATAGGCCAAAGTGGCACTGAAGTGCTTGTTAATGTAGGTTTCCAGGACAGGATTAAAATGCTGGAACTTGATGTCTCCTATCAGTGAAATAATAAATACCTGCCAAAGGTGAAACATATAAATAACAGCATGGTACCAGCCCTAGGCAGTCAACAAACTAGATTTTAACATCTGGGTGCTGTCTTTTCCTCCCTGATCATGTTTGTAGCATTCTCACTTTACTATTCCAGAGCGGAAGTCAAGTCTTGGGGTTTCTTTGGATTTAACATGAATAGAAAGACCGTTATGGGTCAGGCACTGTGCTACGAGCTGTGAGAAACCACTACAAGCATGCATGTCTGGCCTCAGGGAGCTTACTGTCTTAAAGAGAGTGCAATGCACAAGTATCAGAGGTCAGGGAAGATAGTGGGACAGGAGGGAGGAGGATATGGGCAGGCGTTTCCGGTGGGAAGAATACACTAAACCAGAGATGCAGCTAATGAAATAGTCTATGACACTTGGCTCCTGAGTGCAGTGTGGGCTCCCCTGATAACTGAACTTCCCCAGACTTTTGCCTTCCAATTTCCCCCTCAGATCACTACCAGGAGTAAAATCTACAAATAACCCCTGTGCACCTACTCATGATAGAAGAGTGCAAAAAAACAGCACCTGGTACTTTCACATATGCCCACTGCCAGCTGCTCTGTCCTACAGGAATCTGTCTCCAGTCCGTTCCCCAGAGCTCAGGACCAAGTCTCTCTTTTCCATACACCTGACCAGGTGTGACCTCAGCTGAAGGCATTTCCTCTCTTGAGCTTACATCCTTACCTTCAACGTCATCCTGACTACTGCTTGAATTTACCAATTTCTCCAAGCTGGTGAATGACTTAAAGCTGCAATTTACCTTCCTCCTTTGCGGAAACATTCAGGTAAAATTCTGCACTAAACTTACACCCCAACCGTGAGAAAATGATGCTTGGCTTGGATATGTCAGCTTCTTCTACTCCACTGTTTTTTCTGGCCTCCCCAGATCTCCTCTCCTTGTCTAGGTTTCAGTTGTTAGAATGGGTTGGATGTTTAAGTATTTTGTATGACAAATTTAATTGTTGTCAAGGTTGTATATAGTACATAAAGAGACTAAGACTCATTTCTGACTTGGAAAGTCAGTCTCCCTTGCGTGAACACCCAAGTACACAATATACAACAAGCTACAATCATCGTTGTTAATGGTTTCTCCGGGCTTTGTGACTAGACAATTTTAAAGTGAGTAAAGTGATTCCTAATTTCTAATGTAACATAACCTTGTTTTCCCTAACGAGAGAGAGAATGCACATCAAAATTGAGATCTAACAAGAAACAGGAAAAAGAAAGGCTTGGAATATAAATCAATGTTTCGAATTTTACTTCCAGAAATTTAGCCTTAAGAAATAATCAAGAGAGATGTATGCATGCAGGAGGCTGTTCGTCACAATTCTTCCTAACAGTAAATTATTGAAAATTACACAGGGGTGCGAATAAGCACTAGTTAGTATGTTTAACTGCTTACCAGCGCATCAAACACAAGGAAGTCATACGTTTCATTGTCTGACATTTCCATCATTATGTTAAAAAGTGCATCTAGTGTATCCTGCAAAAACTGAAGAAAGAAAGACAGAGACGTTATTTGGTGCTCTGAGTTTGGTGTCATACTGAAGAAATTCGGGGAATACTTAGGTTTCAATAGAATAGGTTTAAAAATAGCATTTCCTTAAAAATTGCACACTTGCTTCCCAATGTCAATAACAAGTTTTATATTTACAGTGATAGATCTAATTTAAAATGTTGAAGTAATGATGTAGTGGGTATATTTCTGAGCATGAACATATATACGTACCTTAACAATCTCTCCTCCATCCACCTCCATTAACTTCTTTAAGTTGTGCTTAATGTTCTGGGAGTTTGAACGCCAATTTAACAATCCTAACAGGTCAACTAGGAGAAATGACCACAAACCACAAACATTAGACACCAATTATAAAAAGCAACCCAAACAGAACTCTCTAGAAAAGACAATGCTTTCAATGGTGGCCAATCCATCATGTAGTCTTTTAATTGACTGTATCCTATCTACATCAGAAAAAAACCTTGTGGTCTTTCATTTTCCAAAGAGGAAAGAAACTAACCACTAATACTCGAGTACCTAAAATGATATGTGAAAGGAACTCACATTTTTCAAATAATGACATCATCGCCATATAGTTAAAACCGAAAGACAGTTAAGTCAACTTCCTCCCTTTAATTTGCCGCTTTGCTTGGTTTATCCCTTGTCACTATGTGCGTCTCGGTGGTTGCAAAGGAAAAAGGCAACTTATACGAGCATACGTGCACTAATTCATTTAAACTTTACACCCACACTGTAGAGCAGACTTTATTTTTTCCATTTTTGAAATGAGGAAACTGAGACTTCATGAAATTAAATTCCTTGCCTCAGGTCACACAACTGCCAGGGAGTGGCAGGAAAGGAATTTAATTAGATATTTACCTGATTCCAAACAGGCATGTCCTTGCTCTCTATTCTACTATCTCCCCAGCGTTCTTCAAAGATATAAACAGACAAGCAAATCAGATAAGTTGCTATTTCAAAGGAAGGCATGGCCCTTAGGGTAAGTCTGGGACAAAAATCTTGAGATTTTTTTGGGGGGGATTTAAAGTGCATAATGTTGAATCTTTAAGCCACTTATAACTTTAATGAATGTTGAGCTACTAAAGTGTCACAGAAAAATAGAACAGGCATCTGGACGGTTACTATTTTACCATTTTGTTTAGTGTATCAAGGTACTACTACTATTTACAGAGCTTTATGTAGTAAAAGCAGCCATACATACTTTTTAATCAACGGACTTCTAGAAATACATGTAAGCAGCTGAAAACATATACTGTCCACTAGAATAGTCAATTTGCTTCACAGTGTGTTTGTTTTATTGGCGTGCATTTAGTCCCTGGGAAGTCTCCAAAAACTGGTGCTGGAGACTCCTTACTGTTAATAGAATAAAGTCCCAGTACCACTTCTAGACGGCAGGAAGGCCCCAGCTATGTTCTCCTGCCGGCCCCATCGTCCACCATTCTTTTTACCTCTCAGCAGTCAGACAGATCAACTCATTACCCTCCAAACTATGGTATGCTCTGAAATAGCTCCATGTCTTTGCATGGATTCTTCCTTTTGTCTGAACTGCCCCAAAATACTATAATACGATGTATTTGATAAGCTCCTACTTACATCTCATGACCCATCTCAAACTTTATTCCCTCTGGGAAGACTTACCCAATCACTCTCGGCTATCTGTATTGCTTCCTACATATACATGTATGTGTACATATACATACAAACATACATGTACACACATACATAATACCGTGTTTCCCCGAAAATAAGACCTAGCCGGACAATCAGCTCTAATGTGTCTTTTGGAGCAAAAATTAACATAAGACCCGGTATTATATTATATTATATTATATTATATTATATTATATTATATTATATTATATTTTATACCCAGTCTTATATTATAGTAAAATAAGACCGGGTCTTACGTTAATTTTTGCTCCAAAAGATGCATTAGAGCTGATTGTCTGGCTAGGTCTTATTTTCGGGTAAACTTGGTACACATACAGATACACACACACACACACACACACACGCACACACACACACAAATAATAAAGACACACTACGTATCTCTGGCCACTTGAGGGCGGGAACCACACTGTATCCATTGTTATACCCCACCACACTGCTAGGCACCTAGGAGGTGCTTAATACGTGTTTGATGAAAGAATGAATGAATTAGATGAATGGATGGGTGGAAAGAGAACTGGTGCCCTGAGGAAGCTGGTCACATGCTCAATACAATTCTCCAGTTCATTCATTCCCTCACTCATTCATTCACTCAGTATGGAACAGGCATGACGCTAGGCCTATCCATGAGGCACTGTCCACTCTCATCCTCCCTTCTCCTATTTCTGCCACAGGCTGAAAATACTGCTCCATTCCTTACTTCATTTCACTCACTGCTGCCTGAGGAAAAGGATTTAGCTACTTCAGCAGGGTGAAGAGTCACACAGCAGCTTTAAGCATTTGCCAAGAACCCATCCATCAGCCCAGAGGTTTACTCCCTGACGAGGTTTGCATGCCACATCACGGCTCATACCCAGAATACATTTGGCATCTGGTGAATCGTAAGGTCTTAAGGCTAGAAACATGGTGGCACAGTGTTATGGAAACAGCCCAAGACTCAAGACTGTGTTTCTGAGATCCATACAGGTTGGGGCATATAGCTTTACTTAATTTTCACTGCTGCACGGTCTCTTTCCCATTGTATGAATGTACCGTAAATGTTTATCCATTCTACTGTAGAAACACATTTCCACTTTTATGCTATCACAAACAATTCTGCTATGAACATTCGCATATGTCTTCTGGTATCCAGGTACAGCAGATTCTTGGAGTATAGAGCTAGAGTGGAATTTCTGGATCATCCGGAACGATCATCTTCAGTCCCATTAGATATTGCCCAACCGTTACCCAAAGTTGTCCCAATTTATATACCCATCAGAAGTGTGTAAGAATTCAGGATACTCTGAATGACAATCCCCAAATTGAGGGTAGTGAATACCTTTGAGAATGGATTAGGCACCCTAACATTTTAATAAGAAAAGAAAGACAAAGAAAAAACATATGCTTTGTAATTATGTATCTATTTTCAGGGACAAGATCATCACTCGTGAGCTTAGGCAAAACACAGAAGGTGCCAACAAAATGTATACACAATTTAAGAAAGGAAAGCTGTATTAAAATTGTAATACTTGATATATACCGATAACAAAAGATGAATACAAGTCACGTTGGACTTCTGCAATTACAAGAGGTGCTCAAAGTGGTTACCATCAACGTCCAGACACTTCTGATTACAGTGAACTACTGCTTCAGCAACGTTGACCAAAGCGTCCACTTGTATACATTATTTTGGCACCCCCAATATTTTACCTCAATTTTCTGATCAGTAAAGTGAGGTTAATAATGGCAATACTGGAGTCTTGGTGTGCTAGGGTATAGGATGACCATGAATGACCTGGCACAGGGCCCCACATTTGCAGGAACTTGAACTCCCCTGTCCTTTTCCTGGAACAACAAATCTATCCTCACCGTCCATGCGGGCCCCGCAACAAATGATCCCATATAAATTGGTCTGTTCCAGTTTTGAAAAAAATTAATAAAATAAATAAAGAGTCCACAAGCTCTGTCTGTAACAAGAGCCAGTGGCTTTTCACCTTTTGAGTCTGAATAGCCCTCTTAAGGCTAAGGAGAAAAGCCTTTGATCACGGCCTCTGTGTGAACGGAGAATGGCTACCCTCTTGATCGGGAAATGCCCTCAGAGTCTGAAGGCTTATTAATTAATAGTCTCCAGCTTCTTATTCCTCAGAATCAATTACATTGGTTCTTTATCATTTCCATCACATTAGAATAAAGCGAACCCACAGTTATTATCTGTCCCTAGGCGGGCCCTGTTTTCTCAGATGCTCATGACGTCCTGCTGTTCTCAGCTTTCCCACATGTGGTCCCTCTTCCTATCTCTGTCCACGCTGACAGCAGATCACCCCACTCTGGGTTAGATGTGTTTGCCTACTTAAACCTTCTTTGGGAGAGGATGTTGTTTAAGACATTTATGTATGTATGTATGTATGTATGTATGTTGCATATTTTTGAGATCTAAATACTAGGAATACGATGACAACACAGGAAGAAGTACAGTTCCACCCGATGGAACTTTCTGCGATGACAAGAACATTTCCTATCTGTGATGCCCACCACAGAAGTGACCAGCCACGGGAAACTACTGAGCACCGGAAATGAGACTAATGAAACTAAGGAACTGAATTTGCAACTTCACTTAATTTTAATTAATTTAAATTTCACAAATTTCACAAGGTGGCTAGTGGTTGTCATTAGCAGGACAGCACAGGTGTAGAATATTTAGAAGATAGGTGATGCAGATATCAGCAAATCAAGTGTTTAAGTTGAGTACTGCTACCTATCAATCAACTTCCTAACTTTCTGACTTGGAGATGATAAGCAATATAACAATACGGTTATCTCTTACAGAAATTCCTTTTGCTTTGCATTAGAAGTTAATTTTCAAGTTTTTAACTTACTTATGTTCTTTGAACTGTCATCTCTGGGAAGGATAATCTACTGTTTGATAAATGCTGTCTCTCTTGAATATCCCTTGATAGTCCCAACAGTACATTACTGCTTTATAGTGCCTATTAAATAACATTTTGACATTTCATAGTTAAAAATTTGGAAAATACCAAAAGAATATAGAAAATAAGAACTATCCAAACTTTTGAAGTTATTCCTTTTAGTCCTTTTGTATGTACACATAATAATAATGATATAATGACAATAGATAATACTCATATAGTCTTTACAATAGGCTAGACACTGTTGCTTTGCTATCACTTATTTTAATTTACTTCATTCTCTGAAATACATACTATTCTTACTCCCATTTTAAAGAGGAAACCAAGTCACAGAGAGATCAAGAGACTTGCCCAAGATGAAAGAGCTAGTAAGTGGAAGAGCTGGAATTTGAACCCAGGCAACTGGCCCCAACTTGTCCTCATATATTTAAACAAAACTGGGATTATAGTCTATATAGTGTTAAAATTTTGGGCTGTCATGGATTATGTTTTGAAATATATTTGGCAGCTGCATATATTTTATCATTTAACTACATTATATCATTTAAACTGCACATTTAGATTGTTTCCATTCTCCGATTAGTAATAGTGAAACATTCTTATGTTAATCTTTGTGCACATCTCTCATTGTTTAGTCGTGTTCAATTTCTAGGGGTCAAATTACTGGGTCAAAGGGTCTGAATACATGTTACATCTTTGATACACTTTCTAAATCATCTTCCATAACTATTGTACCATTTCACCAGTTCATTACATTTACTTTTCCTCTAAAAAGGGTTATGTCACTGATAACAAGTTTGTCATGTCTTCTGTGAAGCTCAGAATGTTTCCTGACTCAAATTTTTGTTTTATTCTTAATTAATAGAATTCATCTGTTTTTTTGTTTGTTTATTTATTTATTTATTTTTGAGCACTTTGAGGTTCACAAATTAAGTAGAAAGTATAGTTTCCACATATCACTTCACTGATCTTCAGTTTCCTCTGGTAACATCTTACATCGGTGTGGTAAATTTGTTACAATTGACATGGTTTATTAACTCAAGTCCATAGTTTAGGGTTCATTCTGTGTAGTACATTTTGTGGGTTTTGACAAATGTATAATGATATGTATCCATGTATCCACTATAGTATCATACAGTACAGTTTTTACTGCTCTAAAAATCCCCTGTGCTCTGCCTATTCATCCCTCCCTGTTTCCCACAGAGTCCTTTGCAACTAAATAGCTTTATATCGTCTCCAGTTTTGCCTTTTTCTGGCTTAGTTTTTGGTGAATGTGCTTTTACTTTCCCAATGGATCAGCCCCGAACTTCACTCTGTTGAGTCTAGCCACTTGTCCAAGTTGAAATACTACCCATGTTCTCTAGCCAACCATGAGTCATCCAAACAAACAATACTGACCCCTTCTAAAGATAACCAACATCTGATCTCTGAGTGTACCTTATATCTCCACTGTTTTGTCTATCTTAGTACTTCCCTAAGGCAGCGCCCCTGCCAGGTACCTCACCCAAATCTTCTCAGAGGCCAAAGGGACTCATCTGCTACATAGCACGGGGGCCGTAGAATTTCTAAGGCAAGTCTCCTGAGCAGCTGATTCCAGGATCACTTTGTCCAGTAAGACTCCTTCCATGTTACATAGGTTAAATGAATAAGATGCTGTTATTAGCTATCAAATGCCATGATATACACCAGAGAACTTAAAACTGATGTGAGAGATTTCAAGGAGGAACAAAATAAAGCCCATCGGAACTATTCAGCTGATATTATGGAAAAGCCCTGAGTGCTCAGGGAAAACATGAGACAGAGGAGACTACATGGGGATAGACGGAACTCTAATAGGAAACCTTCCCTGCTCTTTGCCATACCTGCTTGGGCAGGAGACTGTCATTCTCCACCAGTGTCCTCCACCTTATTACCAACATCTCTTGTTACATATATCAATATATCATATATTGTTACAGGGCATGTTATTAGAGTTCTTTGCTGCTGAAGGAAGGAAACCTAAGACTTTCTAATTTTACAGCCCCTGTTAATGAATACATTTATAGGTTTTCCAATATTAAAAAAATAGCAAAATGCTTTTCATCCTGTTTGAAAAATGGACAACAAAACCTCAGAAGGAGCTGGGTCAGTACCACCCAGACCATCATATGAAGAATACGGAGCAGAATCCAAAGTGCTCATCCTCCTACCTCCGAAGATGTAACCCCAAGTCTAACAAAGGAGCCCAGGAGGACCAAGCAGAAAACTCATGCTGGTGTCACTGCGGTCACCACACTTACCGTTCTGGGTGAGCTTTGTGGAGCAAATGAGGGTGGCAATCTGAAAGCTGTCTTTTGTGCTATCCTTGGTTGGAGTCAAGTTGGCCAGGGTTTTGGGTGCTTGGAGCTCTTTCTCTTCCATCTCTAGCTTGGTTCCAGGTAGGGTCAGGTAGAACTTAGCATCTTCCATTTTCTTGTTGTCACCCTGAAAAGGAAGCATGTTAGGAACACCAAAGGATGGGCAAAACCTCTTACATGCAAATAAAAATAGTATCGATCAGCAACACAGTGCGTTTCCAGCACAAGAAATGGGATTTCATCAAATCAGACGTAGATCCCTTCCAACTCTGAGACACTGTAATACCTTCCCAGAGTTGGAGCCCGGAAATGATTTCAACATTGAATGAAAATGGAGTAAGTTGTGAACTAGACTTAGGAATATCCTAGGTCTCTGCAATAAATAAATACATATTAAAGAATAAGGTTGGATTTCATTTTCTTAAACCTCTAAATGGTCACAATCATATGTCATTGGGTTGGCTGGGTTCATGGGGAAGAAATAGCTTGTGGGGGAAAAACAGCTCGCTATGCCTTCAAAACTATTTGTGAACTAATAGCTATTAAGGACAATCAGATCAGATAGATGCATCTCAAAAAAGTTACGAACTCTGTGATACTGTTGGATAAATGAGATCTTCCAGCATCTACTTTCTACTCTAAAAATCTCAGTAGAGGTGATGGCTCTGTCGCAGTTAGAGGGAAGAAGGAGGACAAAACTGTCACGGAAAGAAACGAAGCCCGATAGCAGAGAAATGGTGCCTGGCTCTTGCTGATAGGAAAACCACATCCTACTACGCCCACCACACTCTAACCAAGCCCAACAGTGCAACTGTCTGTGTTCCATGCAGGATGACACAAAGAGCAGAAGGCAAGAAGGCAGCCCTTGACTGTTCACCACCAGGCAATGCCATTTGCAGGAGAGGGAGACCAAATAATAATGCAACTCGCTCTTTCCAGAAAGGGGGTGGGAGACCAAGCAGCTGCTGCGACATAGTCCACTGTGTTTCTAGACTTTAAGGGATAAACACACATAGCTCTGGACAAGTTTCTAATGTTTTTTTACACATAAATCTGAAAGGAACCTTAAGAACCAATTTTAGAGAGAGCAAATATTTCCCCAGCCGTTTTCTGAGCCTCATTCTGTTTGCACCACCTTATAAACCACCAGATCGTGCCTCCCATCCTGCAGGGTGGTGCCATCCGGGTTCATCAGTTTCACGAAGGCCACCCCAAATGCTCGCTCCGATTTATCTCTGGCTGAAAAGACAGAAATATGTGTCTGAGCAGTGCAGAACGATATCAGGAAGTGATGGCTATGATAACTGATTTCACATTTTGCTTTGGGGGGTGTTGTTTAATCATGCTATAATCAACACAGCTCAGCACGCTACAATAAGTCGTGTGTGCTGGGTGTGTCACAGGCTTCTTAAAGGAAATGTTTCCCAAACTTAAATCTTCTGGTACTCCCCATATGCTCCTCTCCCTACATTGGCAAATGAATGAGGCCAGCAACCACCCGATTCTATACATCAGAAATGTGGGTGTTGACACCAATGCAGCGCCCATGTCAGCTCCATATGCTGAATACCTCTGAAACCTGTGCCTTTTCGGCCCATTCCTTCTGTTCCCACCCAAGTCCAGGCCACCCTCATCTTTCCCTTGATCTTTCTCACCAGTTTCTCTGTCTCCAGTCCTTATCCACCCATTACTTTCTCTACACTGTAGCCAGAGGGAGATTTCCAAAATCAAATCTAACCAGGTCAACTACTCTGTATATCAACAAAATACATTCATGAGGTTTCTACTCTCCTCTTCCTTCCAAGATATTAGCTCGTGTACCAGAAGTGGACGTGTGTGCTCTGTGGCATTTGGGGAGGAAGGTCCAGCCACTCAAAGAAACACAGCACCCCCCTCCTGGTCTTTAGGTATGGCCTCTGAGTTCCCCATGTACCCCACTTAGACGTTGATGGAGGTGGTAACTTATGACCTGTTCTCACTATAGGTACAACTCTAAGGTCTGCTGTAACTCATGTGTCCCCAGACGGGCTGAGCAGTAATCCACTGTATGATTACACTACAATTTGTTTATCCATTCTCCTTTAGATGACCATCTGGGCTATGTCCAATAGAAGGGTATTATGAATAAAGCTGTTATAAACATACCAAACCACCACCCATAAAACACCCTTTAATGGCTCCTCCATAACATGGTTCAAAATAACTTTCATCGTTCATGATCTGGCTTCAGCCTGCCTATAATCAGACAACAGAGATGTCAATCAGATTCTATCATTTACTAACAATGTGAACTTGGCCAAGTATCTCATCTTCCTCTGCCTCAGTTTCTTTATGTATAAATGTGGATAAAAGTAGTATGTACTTCATCAGATTACTGTGAATGTAAACAAATCGTGTATACATAAAGTTTCACTTGGTGCCTGGTACAAACTAATAAGGCTTGGAAAATGCTAGCTTAGTATTATGTAGAACCATAATACTGATATTATTAGAACTGATATTTGACTATTTGATATTGATCTACAAAAGCGCAATTTCATGTGGTTCATCCTAATGTTATGACTGCTCCCCCTGTTCCCACTTCAGCCCTATTGAGCTCACTTTGGTTTTCAAACACATTTCTCCACTGTCATCTTTCACTGGGTTAACTTCGACTCACCATCAAGTCTCAGATAAGATGTAGGAAATCTCAGCCTCAATCCCCAGACAGAGTTAGGAATTGTACTCCGTGCTCCCTTACAATTCTGCTGCTGTCACACATATCACACTGTTCTGAACCTAATCATATGGTTTCTTGCTCATCTTCCTAACTAGACCAGAGACTCTTCAGAGCAGGGGCCCTGTCCCATTTACTATCATATACCTAGGGCCTGGCCTGCAATCTGATATGTAGATGGGTCCAATATATTCAGTTGGGAAGCAAGAATGGCATTTTTATGAAGTGCTGAATGAGAACAAGACACTTGCAGAAATTTTGTGACCCGAAAACCATCATTTTTCTCCGTTCACACTTTTTTACAAGCTGTAATCGAAGACTTGAAATAGTTCTTGCATGAGGAAAATAGTAATTCTGGGCAACAACAGATTAAACAGTTTCAGATTAAATAGTTTTCTGGCTGCAGGACTTCTCAGCAATATGGATGTCTCAGCAATATGGATTCATACACTGTGAATGTCTAAGAGGGAGATAAACATACGAGGTGTGATCAAACAATATGGTGAATGTTTAAATAAAAAAAAAAATTATTACAGTAAAAGACACATTGCCATTAATCCCCCTCAAATACTACCCCTGGCTTTGAACACACGTATCCCATCATTCTTGCCAGTTTCTGAAGCCAGTTCTGGAAGTCCTCTTTCGTGAGTGTCGTTAGTTGTGCTGTCGTGGTTGTCTCCATGTCCTGGATCATTTTGACTTTGGGGAAGAGCCAGAAGTCGCAAGGTACAGATCCGGTGAATAAGGTGGATGAGGACACACCACAATGTTTTTATTTGACAGAAATTGCCGTACCAGAAGCAATGTGTAATACAGAGCGTTGTCATGATGGAGGATGATTTACAGCACACTTTAAAACACACCTTCTCTCAACCGTAGCTCACACCGACTGCACCGAACAAGTTGAAACTTGTTACACACTGTTCCTAAGGTTCAACACACAGCTGCCCATATCAAAGATCCCTGCCTTTCTCTTGGATGGCATTTGGCAGCTGCATTTACCGTATTTTGTGATCACAACAGAAAGGTTCAGGGTCATACATCACTTCTGGTATGGCAATTTCTGTCAAATAAAAACATTACGATGTGTCCTCATCCATCTTATTCACCAGATCTGGCACACTGCAACTTCTGGCTCTTCCCCAAACTCAAAATGACCATGAAAGGTAAACATTTTGAGTCAATTCAGGACATCAAGGCAGCCGTGACAGTGCAACTAAAGACACTCACAAAATGTCCTTCGATAGATGATTGAATAAAGAAGTCATGGTATATAAACACAATGGAATACTATTCTGCCATAAGAAAAGATAACAGTGCTATTTGCGACAATATGGATGGATCTTGAGATTATTATGCTAAGCAAAGTAAATCAGACAGAAAAAGTAGAGAACCATATGATTTCACTGATATGTGATATATAAAACTGAAAACAACAAAAAAACAAGAAAAACAAATGAAGAAACAAAACTCATAGACACAGACAATAGTTTAGTGGTTACCAGCGGGTAAGTGGGGAGAGGGGTAGCAGATGAGGGTAAAAAACGGATCAAATATATGGTGATGGAAGGAGAACTGACTCTGAGTGGTGATCAAACAATGTGATATATATAGATGATGTACTACAGAATTGTACACCTTAAATCTATGTAACTTTGCTAACAATTGTCACCTCAATAAACTTGAAGGGAAAAAAAGATACTCATGAAAGAGGACTTCCAGAACTGCTTCAGAAAGTGGCAAGAACGATGGGATAAGTGTGTTCAAAGCAAGGGGGGATATTTTGAGAGGGATTAATGGCAATGTGTCTTCTACTGTAACACATTTTTTAAAGTTTAAACATTCATCGTATTTTGTGATCGCACTTCGTGCAGCATTTCCTATTCCTATTCAACTTTGTCATAGAGCATCTATTAGTATCTTATAGACCTTCGGTATTCACAGAACACAGCTGGAGGGAAATTCTGATACAGAATGATAACACAGATCTTGAAAGCCCAGAAAAAATCATTTTTTTTTTCTGACTTCCTTAGCACCGATGAATTCTGAAATAAAGAAGCCAAGTATCTAGTTTCCAAATATCTTGTTCTCCAAACCCACAAAAGCACTGTCAAACAAGAGTAAATACGTTTTTGATGGAAATGTTGTGAACCTCCAAATACTTACATTCCTGCGATGATCGGTGTCGGAAGGTAAACCTTATGTGGCAGCGAGCAACCTCTTCTATAGCAATGGATACCTGCATAATAAGACGAAATTAATAGTTTATAGATATGCACAGTATTTTATACTCATAGCTCATTTTATAGAATTAGGCTCATTTTTAACGTCTTCTCACAGCACTAACTGCAACAGAGTGAGATTTGGCAGGTTTCATTCAAAGGAGATGTAGCTATTTCCAAGCCAAAGAACCTCAGGAGAAGCTGTGTGTGATAGATGCTGAGAATGGAGATGCTACAAGTTTCCAGGATTTTCTCAAGGACGAAACAGGAAATGCTTAGAAGGAAAAGATCAATACTTTGAGGTCTATGTAGGACTTTTTAGACTGCAGGGCATATATTTGTATTGCAATAATTAGGGTCTATAATAGAAAGAAAAGATACATACTGGGGACAAGAACCCTTTCTGAGGCTTATGTAAATAGGGGGGGGCAGGGAACACAGAGGCATGAGACATTGGAAAGAGCAGAGAATTTGTGGCCAATAGTTAAATAAATCCTGGCATGATTATATAATGGACTACTATGAGAGTATCTAAAATTACGTTTCTGAAGACCTTTTTAATGCTTCAAGATAAGTCGTTTTTAAAAGCACGATATACCTTTGTGTAAACAGCGTCATTCAAAATGTATGAAGTATACAAAATTGGGGAAAGTAGTTTTGAATTGAGATAGCAATGCACATTTTTATTTTCTGAGGTTTCTATGGAGAGCTCATAAGACTTTGACAATCAGAAAGAGCTGATGGAGCCTGGGATTCGGAAACAGTGGGCTGCAATTTAGACTCTGACACTAAACAGCTATAGAATCTCGGAAGTCACTCAACTTCTTTGAGTCTCAGCCACCTAATCAGAACGGGCCTTACAACATTGACTGGTTTAGTCCCAGGGCTATTGAGAGGCTCATGTGAGATGAGTGATCGGAAAAGCAGTTTGGAACTTGTTATATCCATATTTAAATCAAAAGGAGGCCCAGAAAACTTGGTTAGAGGCCAAGAAAGAAAAAAATGTTAGGCAACTGCTTGCAGGGTGTGAAAATTTCCACTTGGTTTTGGACCATCTTGGCAACCTGTTTACATCAAATTTCTACAATTTATGAAGGAGAATGTTATTTAAGAATTCCGAGTTTCTTAAAATACAAATATGTGCATATGGAATTATAATTACCAATTCATTTCTTGTTGCACATCATAGGCAAACCTGTTAAAACTTCAGGGTAAAGTAGGAACAATTTGTGGGTAAAACGAAGAAAGGAATCTAAACAAGGCTTACTATGTGACTGGGGTTACAAACGGTGCATTCTCACCTTGACAGTCTCATACCAACAGGGCTGCTTGACTTGATAATAGACTACTGATTTGTACTCTGAAATGCCGTCGTATCCAGCACCGGGGTGAATTGCTTTCTTTGGATGGAAAAACAAAAATTAGGAGGGCATGTTATTATCTAGAACAATAAGAATATCCTACACACCAAGCAAGAGCCCTCTGCCCTCCATCCCCACGCCCCCACATTCCCGACACTGTTCCCCATAAGCTGATTGTATCTGCAGGGTGAAGAGTAGAGTAAGAATGCGTTTCTACCACTATATTTGAGGGTCTAAGTGTGGTAGTTGCTTAGGGACCCAGTGCTATCCTAACACTCCTCTTTGCTGCAACTTTTAGTCTCTTGTCCCTCCCCAGTGACACATGCTCCTTTCTGTCTTCTTCTTTTCTGTGTCAGGGAACAGAAACCCAGTGAGGGTGGCCAGGACCTATGCACATGAGCAGATGCACCAGTGTGTGAGGCCCTGTCTACACTCTGCTTTAAGGACCCGGTATATAAGTACAGCATGTTTGCAGAAACTTAGGGCTATGTCTTTTCCTAGCAACGAATCACTTAGGGCAGAGCCAGGCCTCAGTGGGGTTACTTCCCAGCTACTTAGCAAAGCTGTAAACTGACCAATCAGGAGAAGACGTGTATTTCAACTTATAGGATTCAGGGCTCTATCAATAGCACAAATAATTCAACCCCATACCATGGCTCACAGCCTTTTTTTTAAATTTTTTTTATTAGTTTCAGGTGTACAAAATAATGGACTAGTTAGACATTTATCATTTATATCCCTCACACAGTGATAAGCCCTCTCCCACTATCTACTACCCCTCTGACATCGCATACAGCCATTACATTTCCACTGTCTTTATTCCTTGTCCCTCCAATACAGAACACGACTTTGACTTAGTCGACTGTTTGGATATGTTTCCTTCAAAGATTTTCATATCTATGAAAGTGATGGGGAAATGACAAAGCTTTGCCCTTCACTGCCTTGGGAAGGAGGCAGTCAGTGAGCTGAGTGAACTGAGAGCTTGATTTGTGGATTCTAAGGCAGGTTAACTATGGCTCATACAGAGGAGCCAGATGTCAGCTGAGACAATGAAAGCCTCCTGCCTATCCTCTCTGAGGTCAGAATCAAGACTCACTCCTTCTCCATATGGACAGAATGCTGCGACAGATGGTGGAACTCTGGACTGAAAGTCAGAATACCCGGATCCATTCCTAGCTCTACCACAAATACTTGTGTTTCCCAGAGAAAACAACTTAACCTTTTTGGGCTGCAGTGTCCTGATTACTAAAACTATCGAGTAATGGTAGGTGACCTCTAACCAAGAAACTTCCAGTTTAACAGCTCTCTAATCGGCATGTCTCCTCTGGCTCTGCTCACCCAGGTGGAGGAAATCTGCCTTTCAATGCCACTTCGTTCAAGCCCCAGAGGACCTTAAAGGGCTTCCAAGTGGCTACATAATTTGAAAATAATAAAACACCTCTGCATCAGAAGCATACACATGAAATCATTAGTGGCATGAAATATTTCTCAGCATCGGAGAAATATGAAAATAAGAGTCTCAATGAGTATATTAGTAAAACTGGCAATTACTAATCACAAATTTAACAGGCTTCATATTTTTTCCGTATAAAAAAACTAAATGCACCTTCAGGTGGAAAGCAACTAACATCAGGCCAAAAGTCCCTCGTTGTTGTAAAGAAGTGTGTGACAGCAGCAGGATTTCTGGGCCGCGGTGTGTACATACCTCCAAGGTGTTGCCCTCCTCATCGTACACAGACATGGTCACCTCCACATTCTTCGGCGTCTTCTTTTTCCCTTTGTCAAACTCTCCATGAATCAGGGTGACATAAATATCATTCCGAACATCTCCTGCAACATGACAACCCATCCTGTGAGTGGTGCTGAGAGAAGTCACATTTAATTTTCAAGATGTTAACAAGATAAACTATAAGTGAATATATGAATCGCCAGATCTGACTTTATAGTGAACGAGTCATACAACAGTTTTTATGTGTATTGTTCTCTTCCGCTTACCTCATTTTACCTTTCCGTACATACCAGTGTTTTTGAAGTGTAGTTTTTTAAGAAATGAACTCTTTTCAACCGTAATCCTTTGTTCCATTTATTAATTGCTGTCTAATAATAAGTACACAATATATTTTATTAGGTCATAGTGGCAGATTTTGTTTTTTAGTGATGCCTTGCTTGAAGAGTGTGATACTTGAACACGTTTGAAAATAATGAAGGCTAATGTGCTGTTTGTTATGTGCTGTTTTCAAAGTGTCTTATACGCAATAACTTATTCAATTCATATAACAACCTGATGAGACAGACACTGTTTCTTAAAGCCCATTGAACACTTCATGTTTATTTAAATCAGCTTATTGTTTTTACTGATATAAGAAGATTTTCTGCTTGTCATATTTTTTGGTTAACCAGTACAAAATTTTAAAAATGAATGAATTAATAAATGTGTAGCCCTCGATAGTGAAGAAAAATTTTTAATGTAGATACATAAAAATTTTTAATGGAGATACATAAATGACACCTGGAAGGCATAAAAGGCATACCAAGTTCTCGGATGGGAAGACTCAGTATTTTAAAAATAACTCCAAATTCTGTATTGTATTAAACTGCCTCCTAATGTGAAATAAAACCTTATAGCATTACAAAAAAATTGGGGTGCATGCTTAGAATACATGATTTTCATCATTTATTTGACTAGAAAAAAAATTTAAGATATTGCTCACCATTAGTGAGGATGAAGAAAAAGGGGCTTATTTACATATTACAGTTTGAAATCTTAATTGACATACTCATTGTCAATGGAGAAGTTGACAGTTTGTGTCAAAAGCTTTAACTGACACAGCAACTTTATTGGTAATATTTGTCCCAAAGTATTAAAAATGTGGGCAATGATTATCCATAATGATATTCATTGTGATTTTTTTTATGAAAGTGAAAACTTGGTAACAGCCTCAATTTCCAACCATTGATGGCTCTTTGAATAAGTGATGGTACAATCGGATGAGATAATTTTCATTTTAAAAACTCAGCACCTACTCTGTGCCAAGCACTGTGCTATATGTTTGGGAGACGATGGTGAGCCACATACAGCTTACAGTCTGGCGGGGAAGAGAAGCCTGATCAGATAACCACATGATGAAATGCAGCATTACAAATGGAGGAACAGGCCAGGCTCTGTGAAAGCACCACACTAGGTCCCAACCTTGACTGGAGGGTGTGGGAATCTTTCCTTTGACCTGATACTGGAGGGATGAAAGTAAGAAGGAGCGAGAGCAGCACATGCAAAGGCCCAGAGGTAGTAGACATACGATGGAAGTGTTCACAGTAAGGGGGGATCTGGTATGAGATGAAGCTACAGAGACAGACAAGAGACAAGTCTCCCTGAGGCTTGTAGGCCAAGTTAAGAATTTATATCTTCATCCTATACATAAACAGAAGTCAACAAAATGTTGTCAGGAGGGAGAAGTGGACAAAATCATAAAAGATTACTTATGCTATAGTGTGGAGAAGAGGATACAAGGCAAAAAAGAACAGAAACAGGGAAACCAGTTAGGATGCAACATGGTGGTTGCCCAGGGAAGAGATGACAGTAGCTACAACTCAGGTCGTGGCAACAGAGATGGAGAGAGGGGATGTGTTGAGAGGCCTTTCAAAGATAAAACTGGCAGGTCTTATCCACAAATGTTGTGAGAGGTACAAAGGACAGGGAGGGGTCAAGGGTGACTTTCAGGCTTCTTGTGTGTGCAACTGGATGGATGGGGGTGCCATTCTCTTGGATAAAACACAGCAGAAGAGCTGAGTGTAGATGCACAGGGTTACGAGTCCCAAATGGGGATTCTGAGTAAGAATTACCCAATTAAAGAGAGGAGAAGAGTGATCAGGGGTGAGAACAGTACCTGCTAAAGTCCTAGGACAGGAACTAGTTGGATCTATGGTAATGGAGTTCAGAGAAGGGGTCCTGGGGTGGGAGATAGGGATTTGAAGGCAACTAACATACAGAGGCAAAGGGAGAAGATGAGATCAGCGAGGGAGAGAATATAAGTCAGAAGCAAAAGGGGCCTGGTATGAGCTGAATTGTGCCCCCTTCATTCTTCAGTTGATGTCCTAACCCTCAGGACCTCAAAGTGTGACTGTATTTGGAGATAGGCCCTTTAAGGAGGTGATTAAGGGAAAACGAAGTCATATGTTGGGCCCTAATCCAGTACGACTGGTGTCCTTCTAAGAAGAGATTAGGACACAGATAACACACAGACCAAGGGGTGACCACGTGAGGACACAGGGAGAAGGTGGCCATCTGCAAGCCAAGGAGCGAGGCCTCCAAGGAAACCAAACCTGCTCGCACATTGAACTTGGACTTTCAGCGCCCAGAACTCTTGGGACATAAACTTCGGTTGTTTAGGCCTCCCAGTCTGTGGTCTTTTATGGCAGGCCTAGCAAACTAATACAGGGTATAAGGACCAACTATGGAGGAACTCTAACATTTAACGGTGAGGCAGAAGGTGATAAGGTGACAGAGGAGGCCTAGGGGAGTCCTCACATAAAGGAATGAAGAAAAGGAAAAGAGTGTGCGGTCACTGATGATGAGCGGGGAATGTTTCAAGAAGGGAATGATCAACAGTGTCACGTGTTGCTGAAAGACCAGACATAATCATTAGGCTAAAAACTATCCGTTGGACTTAGTGGTATTGCAATCTTTGGTGACTCTGGGGACAGCCATTCTGGAGCAGTGGGAGGGTGACTAGCAGGTATGAAAACAAGAGTATATAATCGCTTCTGAGAATCTAGCTGAGAAAATGAGGGCAGGAAGAAAGAACGCCTTAGCTAGGGAAGAAAGTGGAGTAGAGAGAAGAGATTAAGACACATCTGGAGCTTGTTTGAATGGCGTTGAGAAGGACCTATGAGGTGAGGGATTTGGTCTAGATCTATATTTCTCAAACCTGGCCAATCACCTGGGGAGCCCTGGTCTTACAAACTGAATCAGAGTTTCTGGAAAACTCTGGAAATCTGTACTTTAATGTTTCCCAGGTGATCCTGATTAGCTGATCCAAGATTAGCATTTGGGAACCATCAGTTTAGATGATTTTTAAAGTCTGTTATATCCCTGGCAGTCCTACTGATACACAGAATCTTTCCAGCCAGATTTCAAAGATAAATTCCCTTTGTCCAAAGAAATAAACTTCTCTACTTTATTTTTTCAGATGTCTGTCTTGTTGTAGCAATAAAACTGCCTTCAGTTATAGGAATATCATGAATAGTTGTTTTTTAAACAAGAAGACAAAATATTTTCCCAGAATATTGATGAATATGTATTAGGGTGAAATGGCTCTGGAAGGCAGATGAAGATTAACTATTCTTTCATGAGGATAGTTAATTCCTATTTTATAGCTCTTTTGTTCATTCATTCCACAAATATTCTTTTAATACCTACTTATGCAGACAATAGGTGCAGCAACAAATTATTACTGTTCTTTAATCTCTCAAAGGAAGAATAAGATCTTGTATTACTTTAAAAGCACCTGTATTTCTGTGATAGATAGCTTCATTTTCTAGAATTTTCCCAACATGCCAAAGATTTATTTATATATTCTATCTGTCCATAGAACATATAATATATTCACATTTTATTATTTATTTATAACACGTATACTTTTTATAACACATACATATGTCACATAAAGTTCCCTGAGGGAATGATTTCATTCTACTGCTATAAAGATTAAGAAATTAAATGGGTTAAATCAGTGAATTCAAGAGAACACATATGCCGATCACCAACATGTGGTGGCAAGCAAGATGAAACTGAAGGAAGAATCTGCAGAGTGTTTGCCTTCTTGTCCCCACATGTCTGGGGAAAGCTGGAGCTGAAACAACTGGAGCAGGGGGTCCAGCTGGGACTGAACTGAGCAGGTATCTTGCTCGAGTTTCCTGGTAAGGAGCTCACGATGCTGGTGATATCATCGTGAGAAAAGGTACATGCAAACGAAGCAGATTATTCTCAGGGTGGAGAGCCTGTGCCATCATTAGCTCTACTTGATGAAGGTCTAGGGAAGCATTTCAGAGGGGCTGATGCAGAACACAGAGGAAGAGAGCGTGAACAGAAACATTGAGTTACGTGTAAAAGCGTTATCTTGGGCTTGCACACTGGGTAGATTTTCAAGGCACTGCAACCCTGTTTGGATCTCCCACTATCTTGATATTACTGACTGCAGATAACTAAATATATAGATCCATGTTGTTTCATGACCTGTTAGAAGTAACTGCTTCATGGAAGGCAGTCCTAGAAGAAGCAGAACAGAATCCAGCAAAGTGTTTACCTGGAAGTATTATTTCAGGAAAGCCCATTTTTCGGGCAATTGCTGTCGATCTATCCACCAAGTGTGAAAAATTCTTCTGAACCTGCGCGAGGTCACCTGGTAATAGCTTCAAGGACACCCAAAGTCCTTTAAAGAAATAAAAGGTAAACTGTTAGTTCTCTGTATGAGCTACAAACACACACGCAAACACTGAGAAAAATGTGTTGTGTTGCTATGCAGATACCATATTAAAAAGATGAAAATTCTCCCTGAGTTCACTTATAACTTTAACGACAATCCCATCAAAATCACCACAGGACTTCTTCAAGAGTTTGACAGAGCTGTGATAGATGTGCACTTTGGGGAAAGAAAGAGTAAGATAGCTCCCATCCGACACCAAAATGCTGTAAAGCTTTCGTAATGTGTGATTGTAGTAGTAAATATATTTATATATATCAGTGAACACGAGATTAAGTACTGTACTATATGACAATTTAACGAAAGAGGAATAACAAACCATGAAAAAAGAAACAACTTTATAAATGTGGTGGGATAATTTTCTTGCTATTTAGAACAGAATCGACCTAATCTCTCACCTCACGTTTTCATTAAAATAAATTCCTAATATGAAACAAAGTAAATAAAAAAAAACAGGAAATGAAAAGAAAAAATAAATGTATAGTAATGAAATCTCTGAGCATGAACCATTTTTCTAAGTAGAGAAACAAATGAAATCACAAAAGCAAAAGGATTATCTGTATACAAACTGAAAGTATTGATATCTGTATAAAAGCAAAAGGCATACTACAAAATGGTGAAATAGTTAAAAGAAATTATAAATTTGTACTCATTAGCAGAAAACATTAAGATCCTCACAAGTAAATAGGATGTGACTAGACAACCCACAAGGAAGTACAGAAGTTAATAAATATTTGGCAAACCAAAAATTGAAAACATGTGTCCTAAACAAGACAGGTTATCTTCATTATACAAAGCGCTCATAAAAACTGAGAAGGAAAACTTTCGACAATTCATAAGTACATATGAAGGCCAGATAATTCACCATCAAGTAGTTTTTTTAAAATGTAAGACAACTATGGAAGTTTACTTTTCACCTTTCAAACAGGTAAAGGTTTTGAAATATCAGTTTTTGCAAATTGGGCAAGATGGTAATTAGTGCCCAGTGGTAGAAATCTATGGAAAGCAAACTGGCAATATGTATTTTTCTAGGTTTAAGCTTGTTCCCATCATTTGACCCAGAAACCCTACTTCTGGGAACTTTGTAGGGAGGCAGTTCTAAATATAGAAAAAAAGCTGCATGTATATAGTCTTAACAAAGTTATTTAAGTTTATAATGGTGAAAAATTAGAGAACACTAACTATTTCATAGGGCATTTCATTTACTTAAATCCAAGCAATGGAATAGTATGAAGCCACAAAGAATATTTATGAAGAGCACAAAAACATTTGAAAAGTGCTTTGTTTTGTTAAGCAGCAAGAAATGATATATTTTTAGTTTTGTTAAAAGAAATTATTCACATAGAGAGCAATTCATTGTATAAGGTTTTTCCACTCTAACAAATTATAGTATAAGAAGAATATACAGAAACATATTTAGTTATTTGTTTTGACTCTTTAATGATTCCTCACACGTCTTTCCCACTCAGGATAACTGGAAATACATGGAAACTAAATATGCTGAAAATAATGTGCTTTCTGATTGCCTCCACTTTGGAAGATAGTTACAGGGTGCTAAAATAAAAAAAGTGATTCAATCTTCAAAATTATCCAAAAATCATCATCCTCTTGGTATTTGAATTAAAAATTTTGAACCAGTTTCCCTTGTTACTTGAATTTAAAATGCAGTTTCAACAAGCAGACCTTCTCTTAGTTAAAACTGTGTCTTCAGAACACTATATGGAGGTACTAAAAACGTTTTGATACATAGCCCATTATTATATATTAATATATATTCATTTGTATTACTTTGGTCTCATTCCTCTCAATTTTAGAAAATGTAGTGGGATAAACATATTCAGAGGGTGAAACATAATTAGCCTCAAAATTCTCTGTCTTTATGCCTTTACGTAGAGTCAAGAATTGTAGGGTAGACCAAAATGAGGAAAGACTCATGGGATAAAAATTTGTCCCATAGAATTTACAAAGTACAGCTGTGATCCAAGTCAGTGCTCTTTAGTATGAAATGCCCTCAGCAGAAAGCTGAGTTGGGCAATCCCCAGCAGGGTCTGTTTTATTCCAGAGAAAGACAATGAAGGGGCAGGAGTCCAAGGACCCAGCTCTGAATGCCACCTCCCCCATCCCGCCCAAGTTCCCCTCCCAGCTGAGTACATAGCTGTGTACCTTGCCCTTTGTGGTTCACTTCCTTCGCTGCTATCACTTTATTCAAGACTGAAGTGAGTGGCTCATTCTCCCCAATCACATGGGATGTTATCAGAGGCGACATGATTAGCTGCCTCTGCCGGATATAGGTTTCCATGGCAATTCTGGGAAAGTCAGAAGTGAGAGGTTAGGACAAAAAGAGGACAACTCTGTAGCACAGTCTCAGATAGTGGTGGGTCCTATGGGAATGGTTTGGAAATATCAACACTAAACACACCTAACTAGAGGACTCTTTCTGTCTCTCCTTTATTTTTCCATTGGGTGCCTATTTTAGACACCAAATTCATCTTGCAAAGGACTTCAGGCAAAGGGGGAAAAAAAGAAAAAAACAAGAACAAACAAAACTGACGGCCAAACGTTAACAACTGAAATCAGAAGCTACACTTGATGCTCTTTATGAATGCGAGAGGCTGCTGTCATGGAAGGGGCAGGGGACCTGGTCTCTAGTTGTGGTTCTACTTGGCAGTGAGCTCTGCGAGTCTCCTCTCTGGGCCTCAGTGTCCTTGTCTGTAAGGAAATGGGCCTGATCCTATGCCTTGAAGGCCCCCGTCTAGCGCCAACACTCAATTTTCAAGAGCAGTATGTATGCAGAGGCTTTTGGACGGTGCCCTTAGAATCCCATGTGATGCTAAACTGTATTTCGGGCTGCAGTGGCACAGGCACCAGCAAACAAGCTTCACTTCAACAATCACATCAGGCTGAGGCTCAGAAAGGGTGATCAAAGAACCAAACACAGCCCCCCATTCTCCTGACAGCTCAAGCGTTATCAGTAACTACGCATCAGCCTGGTACCGCACAATGGTCTCCAGTCTTCCCGACGGTGGTTTTGTTCTCTTGTCCACTATGCAGGCCAGCTTTCTCTGCAGTGTTCAGGTCAGTGTCCTGACAATGTTACTGAAAAGTGGGCTTGCGATCATCTGAATTGTTGTTTTCAAATGACTCTCTCTCTTAGATGGACTCGCAGAATACATATATAAAACTCTTCTCCTGCAATACACTATCCAGCTTTTGAGGTAAGTTCTGAGAGCATCTGCCATAAATCTTAGGAGTTAAATGCCAGAGACTGCGATTTGCATCTTGAAAGCTTTACAGTGGCTGCTGGCCGCACAGTGAGTGGTAATCAAATTAGGGCTGGGCTCCTCTTTGAGACTCAAAGCATGCATTATTACACAGTGGGGACTGGGCACGCTGCTTCTCCATGACTGCTAAATGAGAGCTGGTGCAGAAAAGCATCAGGGAGGCACAGAAGCAAAGAAAGAAACCCACCTCCCAGATGAAACAAATACATTTGAGATAACTTTCATATCAATAATGCTGTTTATTTTAGATACATGCATAACATTATACGTGGAGAATAAGTTTTACATCCACAAATGCTACTCTTATTATGTATATATGTATATATACACGACACACATATAATAATTATATATTTTACATATATATAACATTCATCGATATGAGTTATTTATACTTATAAATATAATATCTTTTTATATATTTAAATATATATTCATTTATTCTATATATTTTATACACCCAATATTTATTCATTACTATTTATATGAGGCATACTAATATACTTATTAATACATTTAATTTAACATATTGGTATAAAATTATGGTATATTTTAATATGATAACATTTATTAAATTTAATATATTGTATTTAATATACTTAAATAAATATGCATATATTTATATGGGGAACAGCATTCATGAATTTGAAAGTTTCCTCATAATTCATATTAGCAGTAAACTACATAAAATATTTACCTCTCCATGTTCTTGGAGCATCAGTATATAGGTGGTAGGATACTAGCTAAATGCGTATTTTAAAAATTACTAATAGCAACCTCTGGATGAAGGAGGGAATAGTACTTAGCATGAGCTATTTGTACCATTATATTTAGAAACTGGTCCAAAGGTGCTGGACTTTAAATTGAAAGATAAAGGTTTTTATATTTTAAATAATGTTATATATATTTATTTTAGAAAAAAATAGAAAACAGGGTTAAACAAAAAGAGGGGCAAAACCACGTATAGTTAACACCAACAGAAAAAAAAATCACTATTAATTATGAAGTATATTCTCAGAAATATCTAAATTTTAAGAATTTTAATGTGTTGTAACAATTTATATTCCTATAAGTACTATATATTTCCTTATATCCACCAAGCACTGTATATCTTACATATTTTTAAAACTTGGTCAAGCCCCAAACTAAACCTCATTGTTTAATTTACACTTCATTGATTCTCAATGAATTTTTAAGCCATTTCTTTCTGTGCATGTATTTCCTTCTTATGACCTTATGAACCATTATTAATTCTTTACATATTAGGAATACTCATCTGTTTTCATACACATTGCAGACTTTATTAAATTTTTTGTATGTGTAAGCTGTTTACAATTTTTGTGTGGCCAAACCTATCAATTTTTCTTTTTTAGTCAAATCTTTGGTGTCTGACTCGGAAGGCCTCCCAAAGCATCACTATTGGTAAAACTTCTGTTTTCCTATGGTCTGGTAAGATTTTGGCTCTTACATGTGTACATGTAACCATCAGGAATTGATAATGGTGTAAGACAAGGTTCTAAGGATTAGCAAATGGTTAGCTCATCTTCTCAAACAATTTTTTGGCATAGTTTATCTTTCTCCACTGATTATTAAAATTATGTACCATACATTTAATATAACATAATCATATTATTTATTATTAACAAATATATTAACTCAAATATCCTTGGGCTGGTTTCTGGAATTCTCAGATGGCCATATTGATCTACTGTGACGATCACCTTCTGTCACTGATAAGACTCATCTGTTAGGAGTCAGTTCCAGGAAAATCCCCGGCCTCACCTAGGCCACCACCACCTGTGCACCAGTTAAGTGGAGCAAGGCTGCTAGAGCCAGTCCTGATGTTCACACAGATACTTCTTCAGAGGCACGAGGACCAATGTGCTCACCAACAGCCCTCCAGGGGCCCACGCAGGCTCCAGCTCCTGAGCTCAGTGTGGGGACCTGCTCTGGTAGGACTCGTCAGGGAATCCTTGCCTGTCCTCTCAGGCTGGCTTTCCCACCCCTTGCAGGAACCCAGATTAGACAGCCTGCACCCTCACACCTCCTGAACCCTTGCTACTCCAAGGGGGGTCCCCAGACTAACAGCAACAGCATCACCTGGGAGCTTGTTAGACACACACTCCAGACCTACTGGATGACGTCTGGCATTCTAACAAGGTCCCAGGTGATTCATACGCCTGTGACAGTTTGAGCAGCCCTGTGCTATCCTGCATGATTCTTTGTCTTCCGAGATACTAAGTCTATGTGCCAAAGTACAGATATCCTTTGGCATTTCCGACACTTAAATGGCCCCCATTCTCTGTTTCTAGTGCAGACATTGATTTGTCCCTTATATTCCTTTCGTCATTTTGTAGAACCAGGAAAGTTTGCTTTACGCACTTAAATTGGAGCCCAACAAAAAGGACTTCGAATAAACTCTTGGTCAGCTCCTCTCTGACAATCTTCCAGCTAGAGAGGCTTTCCTTCTCCAGCTGAGCAAACGGTTCCCAGCACCTGGTTCTGTGTTCACACACCATTCCAGGAGCTAACAGGTCTCAAGTCATTCAGGATAAATGCCAAAGTACTTACTGCTGAACAGGAATAAAATGCTGCTTTTCTTCATCATCTACCTTCCCACGTATGATATCAGTAATATCCATCACTAGGAAAAAGATAAACTTAATTAAAGCAAGTAATTGCTTCAGGCCTCAGTGGGTTACTATGGAGAATTACACTATCATCAACATAGAACCCTGGGGGAAGAAACATACCACGAGGGGATATTTCTTTCTTTGCCAATGAGGTTTCCCAGTGTACCAGCCCAGCAGAAGAGCAATTCCTTAGGAGCTCCTGTAGGGCTTAGATTTTTCTCAGGTAACCCTGCAGACCACCCCCTTTTCAAAAGTCCACAGGACCGAGTTGCTCAATTCTTGAGAAATCTCAGCCCAGATTTCCTTTACCTTTTAGTGGGCCTACATTCAAAGACACAGAGAAAACATTTTTCTTTTCTTTTCTTTTTTTTTTGCAAGAGTGTCAATAGAATGAAAGACTGGGAGAGAAACTCAAAATGTGAAGTGGTCAGCTGTCTCTTCAATTTCATATTTACTCACCTGGTTTCCACATAAACGAAAGGAAACTAGGGCACGAGCAGCACAGACTTAAAGATCATATAGAGATTGGCTTCTTCATACACAAGAAGACCAATTAATACAGCACTGTTCTGAGCCTACTGCACAGATCATCTTATTTATATAGATATTCTCATTAGCTCTACTTTCAAAGACGAGGAACCTGAGCACAGCAAAGATAAGTAACTTGCCCTAGGTCAGAAGTTTTAAGTGTTCAAGCCAGGGTATGAACCCCAAAGTGATTACAGGGTCAAATCATGTAATCTATGCCCTGCTGTCTATAGAATTAGTAAGTGAGCCGCTCTCCAGCTGCTGAAATTAGGCAGGACCCATGGAAAAGAGGCGATCCCTTGGTTAATAAATGACAGTGTGGCCATAAAACACATGCTAACAGTCCACTCCCCAGACAACCAGTTTGGAGATTAAAAGAAATACTGAGATACAAGACAATTCTCATATGAAAAACTAAGGATAAGGAAGGAAATGCCTTCTCGAAGTAACCCACACGACAATAGCATATCAGGCTTAGGAAATAATAATGTTGGTGAAAGGAGGCTGTAGAAAGCAGGGCATGACATCAACTTGTTGTCAGGCCTTAACAGAACCCTGCAAAAATTGTACAAACAAACCCTGCAAAACTTCTACTTGACTCCCTTTTTCACCTCCCCCCCAAAATAGGCAGCTCATGTGTCAGGGCCGCACCTAGTGATGCCTACCCTCTGCTGATGTTTGGCATCAAGGCTCAGAGCAAAGTGCTCTCCTTTCCTTTCCCACCACACTCAGTGCCCTGAACACACACACACACACACACACACACACACACACACACACACACCTTGAAAGAGAAAAGTGATCAAAAGCTTCCAGCTTGATGTTCTTCCGATCTCTTTGGCCCATTTGAATGACAATGACCTCGAATATGCCTTAAATCTTTACATCAGTAGATTGTCAGTACACGGCTCAATAGTCTTGGGCCAGGGCTCTTGCTTTTACCGAGAGTTCATTTGGAATTCGCTATGAGGAAGTGACGCTGTCCGGTGCAGTCAGAGGCTGGAGACCCTTGAGCAGCAGGTGCAGTGAAGGGCTGTGCAAGGGCTGTTTCGTGGGGTACAGGGGATGCCTCCCTATCCACAGAACCCTGAAAGTGTGCATTTTCCGGGCCCTTGTTCCAGGAGCAGAATTATGACATTTCCCTGATGGCTTTCAAAACTACGTCATGACCAAAACGTCAGTGTAAGACCAAAAATATATTTCCTCAATGTAACAAACTACAGAGGAAAAGGAAAGACCTCTTGGAAGCTTGTGGGGTTTGATTTAAGCCAAGGCCCCTCTTTGAAAGCAGTTACAACCACAAGATTGCCTTTCAAGAGTCAATTTCCTACAAAGGCAAACCACTTTCCCGCGAGAATTTTACTTGACTAAAATCAATAACCGATAAGAGAAAGCGGGCAGGGAGGACCTTCCAATAGTCACAACGGGGCGTTACCGAGGGCCTGCCGTGTGCAAGACGCAGTGCTGGGCACTGAGGAAGAAACCAAGGAAATGGGGGCCAGGTGCGGACAGAGCCCCAAAAGATAACTGGCAGTCCCGGGCAGCAACTGCTGTGTGTCTGATACTAGCATTGCAACCAGATTCATCTCACACCATCTCTGGGTCTCCCTCCCTCCCAATTTCCTTTTAATTTTTTTTTTTTTTTACTGTGGTAAATAAAATATATGTAATATTAAATTTTAACCATTTTTAAGCATGTAATTCAGTGACATTAAGTACATTCACGTTGTGCAGCCATCACCACCATCCGTCTCTACAATGTTTTCATCTCTCATACTGAAACTCTGTCCCCACTAAACTCTACGTACCCTTTTCCCTCTTCTCCTAGCCCTCGGCAACCACCATTCTACTTTCAATTTCTATGATTCTGACTATTCTATACATACCTCATATAAGTGGGATCAGACAGTATTTATCTTTTCGTGACTGGCTTATTTCACTTAATATAATATCCTCATAGTTCATCCATGTTGTGGCCATGTGTCAGAATTTCCTTCCTTTTAAGCCTGAATGATATTTATTCCATGGTATGGATACACCACGTTTTGTTTATCCATTCAGCTGTTGCTGGACAGCCCGGGTTGCTTCTACCTTTTGGCTATTGTGAAGGATACCGCTATGAATATGAGTGTACAAATGTCTCCCCGAGACACTGATTTTAATTCTTTTGGGTATATAACCGTACACGGGATTTGGGTATATAACCGTACACGGGATTGCTGGATCATCAATCCTATTTCATTTTTTGAGGATCCGCCACACTGTTTTTCAGAGTGGCTGTTCCATATTGCATTCATCTCTTGTCTTTCCATACCTGCTACTCCAAAAGGTCTTCGGAGCCCACAGGTATGCTTTTTGCCGTCCTTCAGCTCCATATGGCCCACCCGGACAATCTGACACACGAGGCTTATGCGGGGCCGGATGAGGTCTGCACTGCTGAGGTCCTACAGGGGCAGAGAGCATGGGTGAGTAAACCCATGAATGAGTTCACGTATCTCCTTGACATATCTCCTTCACTTGTCCCTACAGGGTCAAGCGAGGTTTTTGGAGATTGTTTAATGACAAACGAAATGTTCACCACATTTTATGTAAGAAGATGCAAAGGGGGTCATGCCGCATCACTCTGTCACCTTCATTTCTCTTCTCACTCTACCACAGAACACTGCTCATAGCATATTTCCCAACGCTGAAATGTCAGAATGCCTCCTCTCTTCCCCCAACTCACCCATGGGCTAACATGGCGTCAGAGAAAAAGGACTATGCAAAATGGGAAATTTTTTATTCCCCAGTTCCTACTTCCAATTTATAAATCAGATCATATTCAATCTAGAGTCCCTATCCGATTAATTCATCTATTGAAGCCAGGTATTTAAAAATCAGGACACTTGTCATTGTTACTCTATATCCTGCCAAGACCCTATCTGAGCACAGGATGCATTTCAGTGTCAAGTAAAATTAAAACTTGCATACAGTGACATTTATTGGGTATGTGCTTGTGGTGTTTCATTTCATCTTCCAAACAATCCTGCGAGGCAACTATAACACCCAAATTTACACATACTGCTTTCTATAATCGTTCATCTGTTTTATAAGAGGCATCTTCTGTGTATGTTGCTTAATGAGAGATGTGCAGATGAAATGTCTCTGGTTCTTTGGGGCTCATGTTCTACACTTGTTTATATTCCTAAGAGTGGGTGAGTAAACCCATGAATGAGTTCACATATCTCCTTCACTTTAACATCAGAAATAATTTAATTGTATCTCAAATCTTTTTCATGAAACAGCTGTCCAAGGCCTCTTTACTGAATCAAGAATTACTTTGGAAACAATCATTCCAAATCCATCCTCTGTAATTTAGTTAATTCAGGTCTCCAAGATAGAACTATATGCCAATGATAATATCAACCTTGAATTTGTACTCTAGGTTTTGTAAGGCTTCTGTTAAGAGAAAGATAAAGGCTTCAGGTGACTGGTTACTTACATCGTGGCACACTGATATTATTTAATAGAATGCAATAATTTATAAGTGAGGTTTTTGGAGATTGTTTAATGACAAAGGAAATGTTCGCCACATTTTATGTAAGAGAAAAAGCTGGACATGAAATGTGCATGCCAGAAGATCCTAATTGGTGGGAGGAGTGGAGCTCGGGGGCAAACTGCAGCTCTGTGGTATTGATTAGAAGATGGAAGAACCAAAGATTCAATAATACCTTTTATAATGTGTTTTTGTAATGTACACACTAACTGATAAATGCCTTTTGATTTGGGGGAAAAAAACTCACAGATCTCAGAAATGAGGAAATGCTGTGTGTGTTGGGGGGAGGTTTCAGGAAGAGTTCTAAGAGCTTTTTCGTCCACATTTACCAGGTGGTGAAAACATAGATGAGTCAGTGCAGGGATAGTTATCAGACCATGCTTGTCCTAGGGGTGGGTATTAATTGAAGGAATGAATAATAAGGTGGAATGAATGAATGAATGAATGAATGAGCCTGTACTGGGACCACTGCCCCTTCCTACCACTTCATTTGGCGCTCTACCCTAGGCTCTGCTTTCCTTGTCATAGGAGTGGTGAGAGAGCATGGAGATAAAATATGGGTGCGGTCTAAGGGAAAAAAAGGGAGAAACGGAAGGGAGTATCTCCTTTAGGCCTAGTGGGAGCTGGGGAAACCTACCCACGCAGGCTTCTCAGAGCTGGTGGAAGCAGCTCTAGGGCATTTCAAGCACTGATGTCTTTAAAAAGTGAGAGAACTCCAAGAAAATCTTAGCCTAAGAGAAAGAGAGTCACCATGTTCCGAGCCATAGCCCAATACTATGTTTCCTGGCCTTTGATCAATATACAGCAGCACTCCTATTACCTTGGGTTCGGGGAGGGAGGTCATGAAACATATGCAGACAAACAAAGTCTAGATTCTATCTTTGCTGACCAATAACCTTGTTCTGAAATGCTCTTCCCCTTTATCTGTGTAGCTCCCTCCCTCGTCATCTTCAAGTTCTTGCTCAAAAGGCTCCATCCTACAGAGTTCTGCCCTGACCCACCCTCCCCCAGTCCCCAAACTCCCAAGTCCCCCAGGCACTTATGATTTCGAATGTTCTACACAATTTACTCATTTACTTGATTCTTGTGTATTACTGTCTTTCCCATTCATACAAAAGCTCCTAGAGCATAGGAATTTTTTTTCTGATGGGTTCACGGAGGTATCTCACGTGCCCACATCAGTGCCTGGCATCTAAGAAGTGCACAACAAATATGTGTTGAAAAATGAATGGGCTATTCCTGCTAGAGGAATTATGATCATTTTTATTTTCATCATTTCATTTTTTATGTTTTCCATAAACTTATCATGTCTATCCGCTAATATCATGAACAAAGAAAATGATTACACATAAGGTAGGACTTACAGTGAAGACCACCTGGAGGTTATTAAGCTTCTCGATTTCCTTGGGCATCCCATTACTGCCCCAACGAATTAGATAGTTCTCACTGGTGAAGGAGGAAAAAACGATTTTTTAATGAGGGACTAATTGGGGGTGGCACTGAACATAGTATAGACTTAAACGGTGAAAGGAAGGCCCAGAAAAGCTCAGCTAAGTTTGCCAGGCAGGTGTAGCCCACTAATGAACACTGTCTGGTGTCCTGGTTTTGGAGAAGTGTGCCCAGCTCCATGAGACACACCTACGATGACCCCGTGACCAGCACTCCTGAAGATGGGACAGATGCAGATACTACCAGATTCTGTCTGGGGTCTTTTTTTCCAGCTCTAATTCTCTGTCTAAAAGTTTCAGCTTTGCCGAATCAAGAATATAATTTTAAAATAATCATTCTACAGTCATCCTCTGGAATCCACATTATTCCACTCAAATAAATGTCTATTTTAGAAATAAGCAATTTGTCAATAATGACTTTTTAACCATCTTCTCCAAAATAAATCTCTTTTCTTAGCTGCCCAGCAGTAATGCCACTGTACGGTTAAACAAAGCCTAGTATCATTCCCTCTAGTCATTAAAAAAAAAAAGGTATAGACTACTTTTTGGAGCAGTTTTAGGCTCAGCAGAGTTGAACTGAAAGCACAGAGATTTCCCATAGACCCCCTGCCCCACACATGCACATTCCCACCCATTTATCAACATCCCCACCAGAGCGGTCATTAGTTATGATTGATGAACCTACACTGACACGTCATCGTCACCCAGAGTCCACAGTTTACATTAGGGTCACTCTTGGTGTTGTGCATTCTATGGGTTTGGACAAATGTATGATGATACATTTCCACCATTATAGTATATAGAATAGTTTCACTGCCATAAAATCCTGTGTTCCACCCATTCATCCCTCCCCACCCTTCTCTACAGTCTTTGACTTCTTTGTTCCTCTCTCCGTGTTCTGATGCGTTTTATGGGACTCCTAAGACCCAGGGAGTACACCAACTGCACTGTTTCAGCAGCCAGACAAAGGCTCAGGAGCCCAAAGCATTTCATTTCCTCCTGCCTAGAAATCTTCCCCCTCTTTTCTAGCTTCTCCTCTCACACCTAGCAAAGAATTCCCCGGGGAAGGGGATAGGTAATGGCAGGGTAGTTTTGCAAGGTCAATAGCAGATGACTTAGGTCTTCACTACCTGATGAAAGTGGACTGGTTAGGGTCATAAAGTGCCATGAACAACTCTGCGTCTTCCCCGATGTTGCAAACAAAGTTCTTGAAGTTCACGTAGAGGCCACATGTATGGACGGTCCTGAAAACGGGCTGGCCTCGCAAGTCCAGGTTCTGCATGATTGACTGTACACAGAGGAAAAGAGAGAAAAGCATCTTGGTTTCAGCAAATGGGAAATACCGGCAAAGACATTTGCCTGCAAATGGGCTACTAATACAATTACCACCCAAGAGGGGAAGTACTTACTGAGAAGAAAGTATATCTAAGTGGACAAATAATCAAATGAGCGAAATATAATCATTAGTATTTAGATGCTCAAGACTGTCCTGTTCAGAGCCTTGAACTCAAGTAATTCAATAAATGTTGTCTAAAGGTGATAACTCAGTTTAGTAGTTTGAAGAAGTTCTCATCTCTCACAATGGCTTCTGGATGAACCTCAAAAGGATGAAAGTCATGGTTCATTATCCTTCTTTTTGGGAATACCTCTCATTGCAAACAAGAGATTCCACCAGAAAGGCTTCACCCCCAGGCATGGTTAGCCTTTAGATCCAGAAACACAATGAAATTTTATCACAACTGTGCTAAAGAAATAGAACCTATACACTAAAGAAAAAAACACAAAAACAGAAAACTTCACTCATTACAACAGAAAGACTGGAAGAATATATACCAAAATATCAATATGGTTGGGCAGTCACAATATAGGTGACTTTTTTTCTCTTTTTTCTGTATCTAATTTTTTTTAATGTCCAATTATTACTACTTTCAAAATCTTTCATTTTATTTATAATTATTTATTTTGGAAATCGTAATATATGCACTGAATACAGAAGCTTGCACAGTAAAGACTCTCTTCCACCCACCTCTCCTTGCCAGAGGCATCCATTAATTATCAATTTCTTTCCTATCAATCCAGAGTTATTAGACACAGAGCAAGCACAAATGTATGTATATTCTTTTTTGAAACACGAGTAATAGTATTTGATACACATTGTTCTGCATCTTGCTTGCTCTGTTTCTGTCTCTCTCGATATATACAAACACATACACACACACACATACATATACGTATATGTATATACATATATACGTATACACATATATGTATATATATATATACGTGTGTGTATGTAATTTTTCCATATCAGAACAATACATATAGCTCCCTCATTCTTTTTGTTATGTTTTGTTTTTAAAACAAGGATGTAAATGATTTTCTAAACAACGTTTCTATCACTGTCGTCAACAATTCCGTTTCTCTCATTCAAAACAAAAGCAAAAATGGAACTTCAGTGGCCAAAATCTGCACATTTGAGAATGGGTACCTTTTCTTCTTGGATCTTTTCCTCAATCCTTTTGGAGGCCATTTCATGGGCCTTGAAGAGGGCAATGGTGCTAGTTTCATCTGGTTCCAAGATGTTTCCATTGTCATCTCGTACTACCAGATCTAACCCAAGCATTCTAGAAAGAAAAAAGCAGCCATTGGTTCTCCTCTTTACTGCAGAGTCCTCATGCAAGAACGCATACTTAGAAAGGATGGGTGCTGGACCAGTGAAGTTAAGAATGACTCACTGGTTTTCCTCCTTTCCATATCACAACAATGTTAGAAAACTTGTGATAATTTTAACCAAACTCATATAATGAGATGCAAAGTAATTTGGTCTACAGAACCTCACCAGAAAAGGCACAATTGGCCCTGATTCTGACCAAATTCCTCCGACGGATGCCTCTTTTCCCACGTCTTCTGTTGTTTGGCACAGGAATTATGAAAGACAAATACCCAGATATTTGGGGGCTTGCTCCACTTCCCTTAAAGGTATAGTACCTAAAGGGACAGTACCTAATTCAAGAGTGTCTTAAAAGAGATCAGTGAAGTAACTCCTAGCTGTTGGTATCCCCTAACCCATCTCAGAGCATGGGCTCTGGTGTCAGTTAGACCAGAATTTGAATCTTGGCTTTCATTCTTGCTATAACAAGGTGACTCTGGGTAATTTCCTTAATTTTGCAAAGCCCTGATTTCCTCATCTGTAAATATTCCCCACCCTTCAGGGTTATTGGGAGAATTTAATGAGATGATGCATGTAAAGCATGTAATATAATATCTATACCAGTTAGCTTTTATGGCAGCAACTGGCACAAGAAAACACCTGGCTGTGTTAATATATAGCTCTGAGTATTGCACAGGAAAAGTCAGAGCTATATGGTCTATGCGTGGCACGATCCCCATCAAAGCTTTTATGCCCAATGTGCACACAGAAGTAGAAAAAATTCCTTCGTTCCAAGAAGTGGGGGAATGTGGTGGAAACAGGATACTGCTATCTGCACGCCCAATGCACATTCCAGGCACCAGCAATTTGGGCGTAGGGGTGTCCAAACAACAAGAAAGCACAGGGATAACAGTGAAATATGCCAAGTCTTTGGAAAGAAAGCAAAAATGCCTAATTTCCCTCTTCCGTATTTTATAGCATCTCCATCAACTGATTTAATCCGGCAAGTTCCTTTCACTGCCAGCCAGACCCATAGGCCACCCAGACTCATGAGCAATGGGCCTCGGTGGCTGCTCAGAGACTGGATCGCTGATGCACTGATGGAGCTGCTGAAATTTCTTGAGTTGCTTCCAAAGGCTGGAATGGGAAGGCAGGCATGTCCTGCTTTTTTGGATGTTGACAGCCTGTGCCAGAGACTGGGGTCCTCTGGGCCAATGTCCTACTGTGACAAGGCCCCAAAATTTAGAGCCAGCATATGTGCAAGGGGGAGCTGCCTTATCCCATACCTCTGCTGATTTAAGAGTCCCCCAGCATTACATGACTGACAAGGCAACCTCTGGTTATAGTCCTATGAACGGACAAGTGACAAGGGAAGGAACTCTTCATCCTTAACCCTAAAAAGGGAGCATTAGACATGGAATAGGAAGCCTTGGGTTCAAATGTAAGGTTTCCCACTTATTATCTATACGACTTGGAAGCAAATCACTTAAGTTCACTTGGTCTGTTTCTTTAACCATAAAATGGGAACAGCAGCTACATCCTAGAGTTATAATCAAGTAATACAGGTGAAGTACAAAAGAGAGATTGCATAAACAGTGGTTGAATCTAAATGTTGTACGCTATGTTTACCCAGCTATTTCTGAATACAGTTGTCAGAGTCTACAACATTTAAACGAGTAGGGTAATGACCTGTCTTTTAATGGGTCTCTGAAGCATTTCCAAGAGTTGTAAGGTTGGAGAAGTAGTAGGGGGAAAGGGGAAGGAAAAAAATCATATGTACATATGTACATATGTACAAGTTGAAGAAATTTAGAAAATGAGACTGAATGTCAAATAGATCATCAACAAAAACAAACTGAGGAACCAACCCAGTCTTTTAAAAAGAGCTGGTCAGGAGGGATGAATCCTAGGTCACCATAAATATGGATGAATTGACTGAATTTCTCATTTTCTAAAAGGTAGTAAATATCTAGAACCTACGTATCTGTCTGAGCTAATCAGAAGATTAATGAAGTGATTTAAGTCTTGAGAAGTTACTAGAGACATAACCAACAAGTTAAAAACATATTTTACTATCCCGGCAAATCTGATTTTCACACACTGTACACAATGGTCCCAGTTAGGGGAAGACAGAGAGAGAGAGAATGAGTCTGACATTGATTTAAAATCCATTGTTAAAATAAAAATAGAGATCGTCCCAGGTCTCTGAAAATGTTGGCTTCAGATGCTCAGTCCGTTTCAGTTTGTTTGGCAGTGGAGTCGCTTGGATCTAAGCCCCACCTTCCCTGTTCCTCTATCATCTCCTTGAGATCAGAGATCCAGCACAGGGCCTGGCCCAGGAAGGGCACCGCCAAATTTTTTTCAACAAAATTAAATGTTTTCCAAGGCAAAACAGAGAGCATTAAACATTATTCTTTGCCAACTCTAAGATCAGAAGCTTGTGGTGAGCTGTGTCCTTAGCATGAATGGGTTCATCTCTTTCCAAGTTCTCGGTGAAAAGTCATCCCTGGTTTACCTGTTTCCATGATCGATCTTGGCTGTGACCTTCTTCTTGAGCTCTGCCAGTTCGTCCTTGGGGAGTGTTCCAGACAGGATCTGGGACCGCCACTCGATCAGGCTGTACGTCATCTGCTGCAGCTGGCGGAAGAGTGTGACTTTGTTGTTCTAAGATGGGAAAATGAGGTGGAGAAAAGGACCAAAAAAAAAAAAAAAAGGTGTGATGGAGGATGGGCACATCTTTTGACTTGATTTGTTATAAGGTGTTATTTAACCAATTAATTTTGCTATACAGCAAGCTGTACACTTTGAGGGGATGGCTTTGCCCTGTGCCATTCCCACTCCATTCCCCATTAACATTAGAAACATAAGCAATTGTAAGATAAATGGATCATCCTAACTCATAAGCAAATCAAATCATCCATGCACTGTAAGATTCTGTTTATGACCCTCCAGAGATTTCCACTGTCCTCCAGACACAGTAGGTAGCACTGTAAATCTGTTCCCATCTTGGCTCCTGCCCCCATCCCCAGCTGCATTTTACATCAATCTCCACTTCAAAAATCTACACTCCTTCCATGCAAAGCTCTGCCCATTTCTCCCGAGTGCTTCAGACCCTCTCAATATGTTACTTCCTCTACCTAGAACCACTTTTCTCCTCTTCCCCTGAACTTACGCCCATGCTCATCCCCTACTCACTCACACACACTCCGCCAACTGCTAATTCTTACTTCTTCAATCTCCACTTACAAGTCAGAGTCTCTTCCTCAAAACCCTAACCATGAGTTGCTTGTCCTTCTCCCAACTCCTGTCATAGCATTAGAACCTTGGCCTTGGCTGACTGGTCTTACTCGCCCCTTAGATGGGAAGCACCTTAAGGACAAGAAGCTGGTTCAGTTCTGCATCCCTAGGAGCTGGCACAGAGCAGACAGTCGATGAAAAGGTAGGGATGGAGAACGAACTGTAATGTCAGAGATAAGGGATAATGGAAAATAAAATGTAAAACGTTATTTTTAAATCCCCATGAGTAAGTTAGGGGTGGAGGAAAAAAACCGTAATGTCAGAGATAAGGGATAATGGAAAATAAAATGTTAGACATTATTTTTAAACCTCCATATAATTGTTGCATCATCTAGAAAATTGATAGACCTAGAACGATTAAACCATTATTGTGGGCTTCACTAAGAACTTCAGGTAACCGAACTAAGTTAACTTATGACCAACTAATTATTTGTGCCTCAATCATTTTAAGAGTCAAATACTTGATGTCCAAGCCATTATGACCTTGGTTCTATCTAAATGATTAGGGATTCATTATATTAAAAAAAAAGTCAATGGGCAACTAGTATGTGCTAGAAATAAAGTTCCTGCCACATTCCAGAGGGGGAAAGACAGTAATAAATAAGTAAACTATGTGTGTGTGTGTGTGTGTGTGTGTGTGTGTGTATGATATATACATATGTAATGTATATATAGTATTTACATATACATATACAAACACAAGATAATTTCAGATTATGAAAAGTGCAAGAAGTATGCTTAGTGATAAGTTAGATGGAAAAAGACAAGAACCATATGATTTCACTCATATTTGGGATATAAAACAGAAAGAAACAAACAAAACAAACTCAAAGACACAGACAACAGAATGGTAGTTACCAGAGGAGAAGAGAGGTAAGAATGAAGAGGATAAATCGGGCCAAATATATGGTGACGGAAGGAGACTCAACTCTGGGTGGTGAGCACACAATGCCATATACAGGTGTTGTTATACAACTCTACACAGGACACTTTATATAATGTTATCAACCACTGTTACCCCATTACATTTAATTAAATAAAAAAATAGTGTAAGAAGGAAAATAAATAAATTAGGGTGATATGATAGGCTGTATGTAGGTTAATGGGGGCACTTCAGAGAGAGGGGCCAGGAAGAACTGTTTTGTGTATCCCTTCTGGAATATGATTTTAAAGTAAAAACTTGCACAATGCCACTCACCCCATATATACTGTGAAACCACTTCGTTTTTATTTATAAGTGAAAAATCATGATATTTTTATATAACCATACACTTCTCAAATTATAGGAAATATTATCTGCTATAAAAACAACACAGACACACACAGTTGACGGCTGTACAGCATGTTCTGTAGTGATGTTCTTTCACAACAATCCCAAGAACAGATTGCTGGGCAAGGTATCAACTAGAATCAGGGCTGAAAACATCCAAGACGCTCCTGAATAAAGAGTAAACATGGAGGGAGGCGGAGTCGGCCGGAAGTGGGGGCAGTGGGAGGCAGCAGTGAGGTTAGCAGCGTGTGATAAAGACCCAGAAAGAAGTGCAAAACTCTGTGAGAACGCAAAGAAAAGAGACAAAGAACTCATTTATATGGCATTGCAATATGCTCTGTTAACACCCTCGATCTGAAAAACACAAACCGCCAAGCCTCTTCAAATCCTGAAACTCCCTACATTTTACGCTTTTAGTATTTTCTGAGTCGCCTCTTTCTCATCAGCCAGTTTTTAGAAAAGCCTAAAAATGAGTCTTTTAAAAATTCTGTTTTTAATAAACAGAGGTAAAAACCCAACTTTTTTCATTCAATGCTATAAAAACCGTTTCCATCTCATTGTCTTTCAAACTGGCAAAAGGAGTGAGAAATCAAGCCCATAAAATTTACCTTTCAAAGTTGCTAGGCAGAAAGGGAATCATTTTTCCTTTCTTGCAACCTATTTGTCTATTCCTAGTTAAGGTTTTTTTTGTTTTGTTTTGTTTCGTTTATGTCTTCTCATTTTAAGTAAGCTATTAGGTCTCGTAATACGGTAAAGAAAGGGCTCAAAGACCCAGGGAAGCCTCTATGAGAGACGGCTCTGTGTGACACATGCTTACAAGTTCTTGGTCTCGATTATATTAGCCATTATCCAAGGCAATTTAATTATTGCCTGTCCATATCAGCCTTGTTTGCCAAGTTCACCCCCAAAAGAAGGATGAAGACAGCCATTCTTCTCTGATTCACTCTGCCAAATGAATTCTGAATAGACAAGCTGGAACACACCAAAAGGAAGCAATTTCCTCCATTTACTTTAAGGAAATGGATTTTGTTGCCACATTCCTAAGATTGTTCTAAGTAGGTTGTGCTGTGCCATAGCTGGTCCCCAACACTTCATGCCTTGCTAGGGGAGCATATGAGGACAGGTGAGGGGAAAACCAAGCACCCCCACAAGACCACGAGCCAAGGACCTCAGAGTCTCCCTGTCATGCCCTCCCTCCCGCCCCCTTTTCTAAATCCTACACAGCCCAAGTCTGCCTGTTGCAGGGCCTTCTCTATTATCTCTAGCCCTCACTCAGCTCAGCCACTTTTGCACTAGCAGCTGTTGTCACATAATGTCGGAGGGCAGGAAATTTGTTTAATGTCGTGATGCTCTCCACAAAAGCAGCACAATCCTGGGACACAGGAGGGACTCAAAACCAAGTTTGGACAGTTGACATGTAAAATAACACTCCGGCTTCAATTTGAAGATTAGCTACACCATATAGGGAAATCTAAGTATGTTTTCTACTAGACAGCAAATATATTCCTGCATCTGTTTCGAGTCTCACCCTCTTTTCTACTCAGAGATCCCTGAGTTCTTACTATATACATCTCTATTCTGGATGTTTTGTTTGTTTGTTTGTTTTTAAGAATTTTTTAGAAATTAAAAACAATGTCACAAGAACAAACAGCTTTGCCTTCAATATTGGCAGGAATACCTAAGTCATCCATTGAGTATTTTAGAAATTTCTGGGGGTAATTGAGACAATGGCACCATCTCACTGGATATCAGAAAACCTGGATTCTATTCTTCACTTTCCCCAAGAATGCAGACCACACTCAAAAGACTGTTCTCTGGTCCTCCTGCAAGAAAATCACTATTTCCTCTGTTCACCAACCTTCCATGCAGATTTTATGATTCAGAGACAAAAGTGCTTGACTGACTGTGTGATAACTTGATTTCTATCTCTGGTTCTATCATTAACTTGCTAAGTGACTTTGGAAAATTATTCCCTCTGCGATGCACCCATCTATAAAATAAAGGGACGGACATTAAGACCCGTTCTCAAGAAGAAGTGTCTTCAAGTCTACGATCGTGATACCAAACTCAAATGACTCCTCCAGGCAACTTCCCAATTAAATGTATCTGACTCTGCCCATCTCACTGAAGATGTCCTCGCACACTCGGTTGGCCCTATATCAAATTCCACCTGTGCAGAGCTCTTTGCAATTAATTGCATGCTCTTTTCCAAGCACCTGTAACTCCTAGGATCCAGAATGGTGTCCTGGATCCTGTGTGTGTTCGGGCCACACCGACTCTACCTCTGGGAAGAAGGGAACCTCCACGGTCCCTGCCACACTCCCTTCTAGGGCCTTTTCTCTCTGTCAGCAAAAGGCTTTGCCTGACTCGCAAAGGCTTGATTTTTTTTTTTTTTAAGAGTTTTTATTGGGGAAGGGGAACAGGACTTTATTGGGGAATGTGCGTACTTCCAGGACTTCTTCCAAGTCAAGTTGTGTCCTTTCAATTTTAGTTGTGGAGGGCGCAGCTCAGCTCCAAGTCCAGTCGCCGTTCAGGGGGTGCAGCCCACCATCCCTTGCAGGAGTCAAGGAATCGAACCGGCAACTTTGTGGTTGAGAGCCCACTGGCCCATATGGGAATTGAACCGGCAGCCTTCGGAGTTAGGAGCATGGAGCTCTAACTGCCTGAGCCACTGGGCCAGCCCCGTAAAGGCTTGATTTTTAAAGAAAAGATTCCAGGGAAAGACAATTTTTACCTCTGGAAGTAGTGCAAGAAATCCTGAAAGGCAGGCAACAAAAAGAAAAACATAACTGGAAAAACACCCAAAGCACCACTGTTGCCCTGTCCCAGTCATTGCCACATCTCTTCTTGCCTCTCATGAGACCTACGCTGAAGTAGGGCTGGCAACTCATAGATAAAATGCCCTGACAACAGGCCGACGTGGACTGTGGGAGTTTTCGGTCCTTGGTAAGTAATAAGCGATCAGATGCTGGTTTCAAACCGGGAGACCAGCTTAATTACACTTCAGAGCATATGCCCCAGCAGCCAGTAATAACCACCAGTTCGAAAAGATTAGACTTAAGTATCTTTAATCGGCCTGGGTATGCACTGATGGAAAGGGCGAATCAGGGTGTTTGGCAAGCTCACCAACCCCCACTTCAGTATGTCATATATATATTTAATATATGTATAATATATATATGTATAATATATGTATAATATATATATTTAATATATATGTAAATATATATGTATGTATTTTTTTTAAAGCAAAAGTAGTTTATTGAATAAAGATCTACTTGCCTCTGAGTGAGAAACAGCCTAGTTCACCAATATGTTATTACCCACCAGGCTCTTCTCATACCTCTTTTCCATGAGGGGATAGGATTAGATTCAGTCTTCCAATCTTATATGGACATAACAACCTGACCAAAACTCACTGAACCATTATTTCTCCAACTGGAATGTAGAAAACATCGCTGAGCTAAATACATCTCAGTGTGAAATGTTTTAGAGTATGGCTTTGACATCCAAACACCTGGGCATCTCCAGGAGCGTCCCTCTTTCAAAACAACTTGTCCCAATGACCCCCAACATTCTCGAACTTATCAGTTTCCAAGTCCTGATTTTCAGGTGAGAAAATACGAGGTTAGGATGTGGGATGCAGATTTGTGCATATTCAGGAAGTACAATTGGGTTGCTATTAAAAAGTTAAACTTAGATATTACATCAATTCAATAGTGTTGAAATCAATACACAGGTGTCTACCCTTCTAGCTGGGGGAACTCATATGGAAGCAGGGAGACATGTGGCTAGAAAGAAAAGAAGCCAAGTTCAGCCCACTGGATCTACTTTCCAAGGTTGGGAAAACCAAAAGGTCCTGAGAGGCAGCAGAGAACAAAGGACAGCCGGCTCAAAACCATGGACCTAGACTAGTTAAGTCCCTAGAGCTGGAAAGAAGCCCATCCCTTCAGCCTGAAGCTGGAGGGCACACCCTTAAATGACTTCAGGGCAAAATTCCACAGTGCCATCTACTTCTTCTCCTCATCCTTAATCAGCTCATTTGTGAAGCAGTGCTGGCAGGGGACAGTCAGGGGGTGTCACATTCTGAAGACAGTATGCCAGGCACTGTCCCAGGAGTTTTACATAGATGATCCTACTAAATTCTTCCAGTAAGTTTGCAAGGTATGTCAATATATAATTACCATTTGACGTGAGGAAAATAAACTTGGGTGGTCAAAAGGCTCGTCTCAGGCTATACAATCAGCCCGTGGCATACTCTAAACTCACACCCCTGCTTTCGGAATCTGCGTGCTTTCTGTTTGGTTGGTTGGTTTGCAGTAACTATTACTGGGTTTATTACTTTGGGTGAATATAAAAGTATATACCAAGTAAGGTAGCAAGACAGAATTTAAGAATTGGCCTCCTGTCTGACCCCAATGTTCACAGTCTTGCCGTTTTGCCGGGCATCCACCTCCTCATTCAGTTTCCTCCTTTTGTGATCAACCGCTGAAAACATACCCAGTAAAAAGGCTCCAGCTGAGGACGAGCAATGCAGGCAAAGCTTGTCAGAAACTGTTGTGTATTGCACTCTGCCTTCCTTTCTGAAATGACCCAGGCCTTCTGGACTTGAAACTAAACTAAGGAGGCTCACAATCGATGTTGAGAAACACTTAGCCTGGTGTCTGAGTGCTCAAGGCCACTACGCCTAACACATGGAAAGGAAGTGGCATTGGATAAGAGGTGCACACAAAGGAGCTTCAGAGTCTTGAGCCAGAGCTCAGGCACACGGAACCAAGGCTGCCCAGAGGGAGGACGACCAGAGCGGCTACTGTTGCCAGCTAAGACAGCATCAAGAATCACATGCTCACATCTGCAGAATCCTGGATCTGCCTATACCATGATTTCACAGCCACCACCTTTTTTCCGACCCACACCACTCTACGGAGTACACAAGGCAGATTTTATATCACTTTGACAGAGGGGCAATATCCAGGAGATGCTTGGGATCTCAGGAGCTTGCCCACGACCACAGAGCCAGTTAGGGCAAGGCCTGGACGAGAAACCAAGCTTCCCAATTTCTTATTCAGTGTCTGTCTCCTCCAGCTTGCTTCTTCCCCGAAGCATTAGGCCAACATCCAGCAGGAAAGATAATTAAATGGAACAAAATAATACTAATATAACAAAGAGGAAAAGAAGGAACGGGTGTGTCACCATTTCTTCTTTCTATTTTGGATGAGTGGGTTCTCCTCTCTTCAGCATAAGGAACTCCCTTCCCTTTTAAAACATAGTTCTGGTTATTTTACAAGGTTACAGTATGACTGCTAAAAACAAGTCACAGCTATACAAATATCTCTCCTGTTTAGACTAATTGCCTGTGTCTACACGGCTAGGCTGAGTCTGGTTAGTGGATTGCATTTTCCTCTCACATAAGACTCTAGCTCTACCACATAAATTTCTCATGAACTTAGACTTGAAGCAGAACTAGGAAATGTGTTTTAAAGAAATGTGGAGGTTCTCAGACACCACAGGTACCGTTAAAGGCATCAAACAGAATTCCTGGGCTTATCATCCGTAGCAGGAAATGCATGAGAGGAAAAATACAAGTAGTGATGTAGATTAGGAAAATCTGCATTTATCATTACATAGACTCAAGGAACTTGACAGATTGCAAAACAAAACACCGAAAAGGGGGGTGAGAGTGGTGAAAACTATAGAACTGGATTCCTTCTACTTTTTTTCCCAGTGAAATATATTTGAGGTTTGCTACTTGGATACACACATTGTTGAGAAAGAAGATCAGAAGTTCTGTCTGAAGTCAACTGTCAATGGTTTAGGAAGGGACAGGAAAAAAAAGAAAAAGAAACAGAGAAAGCCACAATTTCTAATAAACCCACTTTAAGTGGATTATTTCTTAATGTGTGATCACATATCAAAAGCAGAAGCAGATGTTCAGCCCTATCCATTGATTGAGGTTCCCATAATGAGTATATTTTAGTCACCCAAGAGCAGCTATAAGACAGTTTTAAATATTCACGAACAGGTGCGGCCTGATGGCACAGTTGGTTAGAGCGCAACTTCTCAACAAGGTTGCCGTTTCAATTCCTATGTGGGATGGTGGCTGTGCCCCCTGCAACTAAAACTGAAAAAGACTTGGAGCTGAGCTGCGCCCTCCACAACTAGATTGAACGACAATGACGTGGAGCTGATCCCTGGAGAAACACACTGTTCCCCAATATTCCTCAATAAAAAATAATTAAAAAACATCTAAATATTTACAAACAGACAACAAAAATAATTTATTAGATGTCAATATTAAGATGAGAAACTGCTTCCCTCAGAGAGGGGATGGACTTTTTTTTTTTTAACTCAGAACTCAAGTTTGCTATTAAATAGTGAAACTCTCACATAAGAAATCCCAAACCTGAGCTTATCGCCATTTAACTACTAAGGGATTTGGAAGTCGATGTGTATGACTCAGACTTCTTCCTCTCTGATTTACTTATTTCTGATTTCTCCTCATTAGCAGACTTGGCACAATCACCTGTGGATACGTGGAGGACAGAGATAATGAACTTAGCACGACAGTCACATTTTAGCAAGAGGACAAGTCTACTTCAGTCACCCTCTCCAGTCTTGTACATTACACCTTTAAAAAAATTTTTTTCTTTCCAGTATTTATTACGTAATACATTTCACTACTCACTGATTTCCAGAAAGAATATGCTAAGGAACTCACTCATGCACACGCAAGTCCTCATCCATCAAATGTGTTCCATCCACCACGAACTAATCAATTAACCAGAACCAGAGAGTGCTTTCAGTAGAAGTACAAGATGATCAATGCAGGCCAAAGGGCTTAAAAGAGCATCTCTATCCTCCCGGAGCTCGTGATTTAAGAACTTACAGGTTAGCTCTCTCCTCAATTAAGCATAAAGAGATCAAAAGATCACTCGCATTACAAGACAGTAAGCCCCAAGAGCCAGATGATGGGTTCAGTGATAAGTGCTCCTACAGTCCAGAAGGAAACATTATGGATTGGTGAGTTTAGAAGATACGTTATGAAGAAGAGACGCTTAAACTTGGCCTTGAAGGATGGACAGGTAGAGAAAAATCATGTGCTTTTCCATCAAAGGGGTTGGTGATTTCAACTCTGTGACCCATTCCAGGAAACAATAGGCCTGGATGGAAACGAAATATCTTACATGAACTCTCAGCTTTTGATAACTGCTTTTAGTACTTAAGAGTCTAGAGTGAGGTGTTCCCAATAACTTATTAAGATAGACTTTTGGGAGTTAAAATGAAGAATCATCACATAACTGCACAAAAATCTAGATAAACAAAGCCACATAAAGAAAAGAAAATGGCTCCCAGGCCACTGAGTCCAGGCTTTTCCCTCACTGAACTCAATCACACATAAAAAGAGAGAATACATGTCCAGAGGAATTCCCAGCCAGCCATGAGAGATGCTACAGAGGCAAAACCTAGCAATGCTTATACACGAGGTCTCCAGGAAAGAGGGAACTTTAGCAAACAGCATTTGTACAGTCTGATATCCAGGAAAGAGCTTCCTAAAGTGGACACACATGCAAGCTTGCTGCCAACAGACTTTGAGCATTCTTGGTCTTGCAAGACAGCTGCTCCTGGTGTTCAATACACATAGAGGCTAAGAGAATGTCCTGAAGTTTCCTCATTGATAAGTTGGTAATAACTGCTCCTCCTCTGTAGGAGTATTATGAGGATTAATAGTACCTGGCATTTAGTAAGGACTATGTAAGTGTGTGTGGTTGTTTTATCCTTATTACTTTATAATCTGCATGTAGTCTCAGTTGAGAAAAGACTGAACTAATGATTATCCCCACTTCCTCTACCGCCGATATCACCTATGACCCTACACCAGGGAAATGAGAATCTGCTGGTCAGCAGCCACTGTATGGTCCATGTAAGGGGCACCCACTCCCCGCAGACTAATACCGTGTTTCCCCGAAAATAAGACCTAGCCGGACCATCAGCTCTAAGGCGTCTTTTGGAGCAAAAATTAGTATAAGACCCTGTCGTATTTTAATATAAGACCAGGTATAATATAATAAATGTAATATAATTTATATAATATAATATCTGGTAAAATATAATATAATATAATACCGGGTCTTATATTAATTTTTGCTCCAAAAGACGCATTACAGCTGATGGTCTGGCTAGGTCTTATTTTCGGGGAAACACGGTAAGTAGCCAACCCCTTGCAGAGGATCACTCTGCCACAGAACAGACAGGCTGGGGACCCAGGAATCATGCCACTAGCTCCAAGCCCCAGGGAAAAACTCACCACGTAGAGCTTGCGCCAAATGACAGCCCATTCTCGCAGCGTAGACGTGAGCTCCTGCACCAGCGGGAGCTCACCAGGAATCACCGTCTCGTGCTGCCTAAAGTGAACCAGACAGATGCCCACGTTATTCTGAGTTGATCATTGCAGCTTTTCTTGACAGATTCCTCAAAGCTCAGAGATGGCAATGCGGCTAGTTGGGCTTGAAACAAAGCAAAACTTGTCCATTGCGGGGAGACTCTATCACATCTAAGCGTCTGAGAAAAGAGAAAGACCTGAGGACACTACATTTCTTCTCAAAATGAATTCAGTTTCTGCAAGGCAATGGGCCCAAAGCCCAGCTGTGACCTCCCCATTTTGCATCTCTATGGGAGCCTCAATTACTGAGCCAGGCTCACTTCAGCAATTCCCAGGGATGGAAGCCAAAATTCAATATTTTAGCTGGGTCTTCCAAGCAGCCATTTCTGCATGGCACAAGAGTCCTGGGGCTTGTAAACTCAAACAGGACCTGCTGGCAGGGTACTAAGGTGGTGCCGTCTTCTGGTATGGGACTAGGTTTTCTTCTCATCTGCTGCTTCATAGCATAGAAACTGTGAACAAACCAAACTCCTCACTCACAGAAGACTTATAACAAGGTAGCCCTGTCATTTATTCACATAAATCCTCTCTGGTATTTTTATGATTAGCAGAAGGAAGGAGAGAACGAGAGCAAGGAAATGAATGGGGATTGTGGTAGGATTGCCAGACTTAAATAAAAGCACAGGATGCCCAGTTAAGTCTGAATTTCAGAAAGATTAAAATAATTTTTTAGTATGTTTCAGAAAATATCTGGGACATACTGTAAACAATTACTTGTTATTATTTGAATCTCAAATTAAACTGGGTGTCCTACATTTTATATAGCAACCCTACTTAGTGGAAGTCTGCCTCCCACCCTGCCTGTCCACCCACGTGGCTCTGGCTAGTGAAACTGGAGGTTGCCCAGGAAAGGCCCAATGGAAAGAAGATTCTCCAGGAGGGCAGGACACCTGGTCACCCAGCCTGATTTTGCTACCGAGGAGTTGTGTGAATTTGAGGATGTCACCACCTCTTATCTCTCAAACAAGGGGGCAGAACTTATGACTGAGAATGTTATTTGCAGCACTGAGTCTGCATAACTCTATAACCCACTCTACTCTCTATCAGCCCTGGGGCTCCAGTCCAGCTCCAAGCTTTCCTTATTCCCTCAACTCTCGTGCCCATTGGCTCGCCAACTAAGTGGCCTCTCTCTCCCACTTCAGGCTTAGCTGCCAGAGGCAGCACTTTCCAGACAAATGGTCAGGTGAAAAAGGAAAACAAAATATCCAAAATGTAATGCAGTTTATCTGCAGTGCATGTTCACACACATTAGTTCTTAGTTCACATCAAGTTCATGACAAACATAGGGCCAGATTTGTTTTCCAAGCCTGAGGTGCCTCCAGGCCAAATGACTTGCCCAAGGTTCAGAGCTGATTAGTGCAGGAGGCAGTGTGCTCAGCTAGCTCCCAAAGTTCTCAAATTGGGGACTCTCAGGTCTCATCAGCAAGAGCACCAGACATTCATGGACGTGCACACATGTGCACACATGCGCACACATCATTGGTGAACAGGTAGTGCGAGAAGAAGGTAACAGCCCCCTGTTCTTTCATTATCTGTGTTTATTGTCCTGGGGAAGGATGCCAGAGATGAACAGAATAAAAAGAGAAGAAAGAAGTAGGAACTGTGCCAGGAAAACGTTTTTTTATTTATTTCTCTCTCATAGGAGAGGTGGAATTCATGAGTCGAGAGAAATAATGTCCACAAGGCATTCTTTAATGATAATTTTACATCATCATCGCTTTTTAGGGGTCTTTCCGATTGGAACTTACCCTCGGTCTTCCACGGTTGCCTCTTTCAAATGGATATATGTTTCAGGGAAAATACCCTATAGAGAGAAGAACTTTGGTTATAAAGATCTCAGCCCAAAGGAAAAAGCTGGACAGCAGCGAAGAAAGAGTGGTGGGGAGAAAGGACACCTGGAAAATAGCTACAGTTTGCAGTCAGGCTTGCAGGATATCAATCACACTGACTGGCTGGCTATCCACCTGAAATCATGGCTGAAACACTGAAAAGGTATAAATGAAGATTTGGGTTCAGAGAGTTTAGATAAATGCTTCGTAAACGCACAGGCAAACATACCCGGGTCAGGCCGAAGCTGGAAATGGTAAGGAGGTGAATAGTGAGATCCTAAATCCTCCAGATCCTACCTGCCATGCGATGATTCCTTTTAAAGGGTTTTACATAATTAGTGAGATGGAGGACTACTGTGTTTCCCCAAAAATAAGACCTAGCTGGACAATCAGCTCTAATGCATCTTTTGGCGCAAAAGTTAATATAAGACCCGATATTATATTATGTTATATAATATAATATAATATAATTATATTATATATAATATTATATATTATATATATTATATATATATATAATATATTAACATAATATAATTATGTTATATTGTATTATATTATATTATATTATATTATATTATATCATATCATATCATATCATATTATACCCAGTCTTATTTTACTATAAGACCGGGTCTTATATTAATGTTTGCTCCAAAAGACGCATTAGAGCTGATGGTCTGGCTAGGTCTTATTTTGGGGGCAACACGGTATGTACTTAGTGGCCCATCAAATTATAGTGATTTTCTAAAGTGATTCCTCTCAGCATTTGCATTTTAACCAAATGCATCCCAAATCAATTAGTATTAGTTATCTGGTTATTTTTACCACTTCCCAGTCTCACATTGCTCTTCATTTCGTGTCCCTAAGATGCAATTCTCTATCAGTATTGTGACATCTTCCAGGGGAAAACTAAAGCCCAGGAAGACCTACCAGAAAGACTGGACACTGGCTGATAGAAACTGAAGAAATGAAGATCAGATCTAACTAATAGGAAGCAAGTCTTGGATTAGAGTTTTTTCAAGTGCCAAAAATTTCTACTGTTTAACTGTGCGATACACGCATTGATAAACAGAGAAATTGCCATCTGGAAACAGCATTGCAGTTCTTTGTTTTATGGGACTTTGCATGCCAGGCCAGTGGAAGAAGAACCTGTTTAACCGGCACCATTGGCTCAACTGCTCCTAGCTCTGTGCTTATAAAAGTTAGTGCACATTCCATGTCATTCCATGTCAGGGGTGGCTGACCACAAAGGTGGGAGACGGACATCCCCCTGCCTGGGGGACTGGATCAAAGATGCGTGTCTACCCAGAAGTCCTTAATCCATTCAGAGACAGAAAATGAGTGAATTTCAACTGGGGTCAGTTGTGTGTCTAGTTTCGTGTGCTGTATTTACCCATACAATACTCTTCTTTCTGCTTTTTTAATCCTTTGCCAATAAAACAGGAAACAGTAAGAAAATTTAGATTGGTCTGCTCCCAGCATAGGTGATGACAGGGTGGATTCTGTCGTTCCTTCAGAAGCAAAGTGGCCATCCTTTCCCGCCGGACAGGAAGAAAAGTACATACCTTCCCCTCCTTGCTTTGAGAAGGGGGCAGGTGTGGGCTGTATGAGTGAGAAATCACTATTCCAATCCTGTTATTAATAAGACCCAGGACACACACAGAGGCAAGGTAACATGACCTCTTCCACTATAGGGACAGGATTCAAAGTGATTTTGAAAAGCTGATCAAAAAGCTAAAAATGAACAAAAATACAATGTGACTATAATTTCTTTTGGGCCTGACTTCTGGGGTTCTGAAGCTTCAATTCTGTTCTTAGGAAGCCTAAGAAACTTTGGATGCTCCTTCTGATCGAGACATTGAGGTAAATGTTGTGTTGACTACCATGTTTGTGGAGAACAGGGCTGGGCTGTCCGAAACTCAGCTTGAGGATACGATGCTAGGTGAAATAAGCCAGACACAAAAGGAGAGACACAGTACAACCCACTTATATGAGATGTCTAGAGCAGTCAGATTCATAGTGAAATTACCAGAGGCTGCGGGGAGATGGAAATGGGGTGTCAGTGTTTAATGGGTACCGAATTTTAGTTTTGAAAGATGGAAAAGTTCCAGAGATGGATGGTGGAGATAGTTGTCCAACAATGTCACTGTACTTAATACCCCCGAACTATACATATAAAAATGGTTAAAATTGTAACTTTTATACCATGTATATTTTATTACAATAAAAAAAATGTCCAGAACTCATGAAAAAGTAGAACACTGGGTAAGGCTGAACCACTTAAATAGTAGTTGTAGGAGCCATATTTGGAGTTTAAAATAAGATATAACATTGCTAGTCCCAAAACTATCCTTGCAGAGGATTTTTCAAATCAAGAAGGTAAAGGACCAATTAAAATTTTTATGCACTGGTCTCCTAATAACTGGGAGAAATCCAAGACAGAAGCATTCGTAATATAAACAAACAGTGACTTACTTTGTGACATCTAAGCAGATCATAAGCAGGTAAGTTATACTGGGTGTACAGATATGATGATATTCATATTAAGAGAATATTTATTTTGTTGTACTACCACTGCAATTGGGAGGCACCATCTTTCCATGATAGCATCTGTGCACTTATAGCCATTTAATTGTTCTGATAAACCTGAGGCTTGCAGAACTTTTCCCAGGCCATTACGACACACAGAAAGCCAGAATAAACCCGGGTAATATATTTCCGATTTACACCCTGTCTCTCAGTTTTGCTTTTCCTTTCTCAATGTAACTCAGTGTAACTCGCTTGAGTAAAAAAAAATAATGATTTTCTAGATAATGCCCCATCCACACTTCCACAATCTTGCCAGGATCAATATCAGTTTCTGCAAAGCTCTTGGCTTCTTCCGTTTGTAAAACCACTAGCTCATTTTATCCCCATTCTAAATGACTATGTCTGCTTATAAATGACACCAAAAATTTCCATTAAAATAATAGGCCTTTCAACCGGCAAATGTAGGAAAGAACATTAGGAGAGCATTTCAAATAGGCTGGATCTCTTAATGAAGGGGTGTCAAAAGTTGAGCATAATTCATGACAATGGACTTTAAACTCCCTCTATTTTTCCTGGATCTCTCCACAAGCGAGATATTTCAACTTAAAAATCAACGAATAAATGCACGGCCCTTGTTTGTACTATCATTTCGTTGAATTACAAAGCTTAATTATCAAGAACTGAGAGAAGCTCTTACTGAAATAATTCTTCTAAAGGGTGATATTTAACATGTAAATAAGGGTTTTAAAAAATGAATACAAAAAATTAAAAACACATCTAGAACTTGTCGTTTAGATCCTAGTGTGGCACCCCAACTATCTGCTTTTCAAAGCAGACAAAAAAGGCACTAGCTAGATGCACTTTCATATATTAGGAAATGACAGAATGCCTTAGCAACCAAGGTCGTTTACGCTCATAAAGGATGATTACATACTACACACTCTGTGAAAGCGAAAGCTGTGGTCTGGGACCTTGTTTCAACATGATTCACATTCACTGGTTAAAAATCGAGAATTCTGTTTGTTACTTAAGTTCATATGATTTTATCTGAGAGTGGTTTTTTGGTGGTTGTTCATTTTTAAAAATTAACTTTTTTTAAAAGGATAGGAAATTAAGTGACTTAAGCATTCTTGCTCTTTATTCAATTTAGAACTTCAAAATAATTAACTCTATGTTTTGAAATAACTACGAATTCCATAATTATGAATAAAATAAACACTGATAGGGTTAAACTCAAACCAAGAAGCAGAAGTGGCTGTAAATACTCTTGTCTAACTAGCATCCAGAAAGGAAAAAAAGTCTTTGCTTTAGGTCAAGCCAGAACGTCTGCCACCTTGGTCCCTATTTGAAGGCCTGGAGAAATTAAAGTCAGCAAGAGATTAAATGAAAATAATCAGGCGGGGAAATGAAGACATGTGGTACAAGAATCTTTGCGTAGAAAAACTCAGCATCAGGATTTAGGGAGAAATCAAAGGACCAAAACTGTCAGAGCTGATACTCACTTTACAAGCAAGCACTGCTTTATACTGGTAAAGTATTAAATTGTCAAAGTTAGCAAAGCGTGTGTGTGTGTGTGTGTGTGTGTACACATACATGTGCAAATACTGAGTGTGACTGAAGTGTCAACAAGGTGGAAATCTTGAACAGACAGTCCAGTCCTGTTTCTTTAATGGCCTCTACCTTGTAGAAAGGTGTTTTTCTGGGCCCCGAGCTCCTTTGAGAGTTATGTGAAAAGATTACGTCTATTAGGTTGGTGCAAAAGCAATCGCAGTTTTTGCAATGATTTTTAAGCTTTTAAGCCGCAATTACTTTTACACCAAACTATATCTCATACTAGGTTTGCAAAATAAAAACGGTGGGGTTTTTGACTCAACTCTTGATAAATTCTAAAATGTTTCCCTTACCCCTTTCCTAATTACCCATTTTGCATGTGAACTAACCATGAAATAATGTGGCCCGATCAACTCAACTCAACTTGGCTGCTTCAAAAGAAAGTGCTGACACGCTATGTTGCCCCAGAGTGCAGCGTCAAAGGAAAATAGCTGAGCCAACCTAAATAAACCCAGGGGGTTATTAACATAATTAATACATTTTCTTTAGCTTGAGGATTAGTAGTATTGACACTGGGAAAAGGAACCCACGAAGGTCAGTATTTTTCAAACTCTTTGCCCACGGTGAGATAAATTTTCATGGCAACCCGATACTTACGATACCCTAAAATTTAATTTGAAATTCCTAAAATACGTCAACATGTGGACCCAAACGAAACTTTCATGAAACAATACTTACCATGGCATTCCAGTTTCTTTTCTATTTTTCAGTTTTGTTTTATGAAAAGTATTGGTTATGACCCACTATACTGAGCTCATGATGTGTTACTGGGCTGGTGAGTAAGAGCAGATGGAAAAGTACTGCTCTTGATTGGTCCATTTCACAATGAAGGAAAGAATCAAGTGGAAATGGGGAGAGCCTTTAGTTTTGGGAGTTTAGCATTGCAACTAAAGGATAACGCAAGAAGCATAGGTCCCTGCCTAGAAGACAGAGCCAAGCTCAGCAATGTCACTGGATCACGTTACAGCTTAGCTTGAGCAATAGAGCAAGAAGCCTGCAGAGGCCCAGCCTGATCTGTGAATTCACCTCCGGGCTCTCATCCTTGAGTTGGCTGGTGGGAAATATGGTCAATGGGATTTGCACTATTTTACTAGAGCTTTGAGGTGAGAAAGCTTGCTGTCACATCTAAAGAGAAAGGAAACTAGGTCTAGAGAACACAAAGAGCAGATATGGAATCGGCTAGCACAACATACAACTAGCAGAGAGATTTCAAGCTAAAAAATAGAATCAAATGCCATACCTTTTTAGATTTATTTTGGAGAGTATATCCTCTGTACCAACCTGTCAAGGTATAAGAGAACACAAAATCTTTGAGGTTATCTTGAATTATATAAAGATATTAGCAATATACATCCTCACATCCTCTTAGAATACTGGGATGGAATCCAAGAGACAATCAGCAGACAATATGTTACAATTATGTGTATTTTGGTTCATTATACAATAAAAATCTAGATCAATTTCAGAGCTTTATTTTCTTAATAACTAAAGAATTTAAAATTCATTTAGAACCATGTTTCATCTCTGCTCTTTTGGAGAAAGGTTAGAACAACAACAACAAAAAGCAAGACAGAAGGCATAGTGCTACCTTAATACCTTACAGTCATGCAGTAAGTGTTTTTGTATGAATAAATATGGACTTTCATCCACATATATATATATATATCTTTCATCCTCATGTGGACTTTCATCCATATATATATATATATATATATATATATATATATATATATTTTACAAGTCATTTTATACTATTAAAACAGATATTTAAAAATAATTTACATAATCTCTCTTTTTTCTAAGTTCCAAGGTTAAGAACCACTATTCTGGAATAACTTTAGAGTAGCAAGTCTTATATATACAAATATTTGCAATCTAAAAAAATTGAAACAAATAATAAAACAACATTTCAAATAATTCTTGGCAATGCTATAGGCACCCCCACATTAAAAATATTTCATGTGTTTGCTTGATGAGGCTTTAAGAAAAAGCTTTAACTTCCTTTTTAAAATTCCAATAAATACACATATACATATGGCTGTTTTCCCATCCTCTATCTTGTAATGGGAGTATATCATTCAATCTGTCTATAAACACGTATTTTACATTAAATATTTATTGAACACCTATTATAGGTACTTCACTGTAATAATTTTCCTCATTCTCCATGCTCATCAGGCATCAAGGTGGTCATCTTACCTAAGTAAACCCTGTTGTAAGTGGTACAGATATGTAAAGCAGCCGCACATATACAGTGAATAGACAGAAGTTGTGATTAAAATGTCAGGCAATTGCTAATAGGGTTCGAGACCTCTCTGGTAATTTGTTCTATATGAAATTATCCAGAAAATAGACACATAATCTATTTTGGACATGCTACAAGTAGAAAATTGAATTTACCTTCTTTGCACATAGATTCACATTTTAAAGCATCAGTATTTAAAAATTTAACAAATTTTGCTGTTTTTTGCAGAGAGGAAGGAATAGGGCATTTTCCTATAGAATCATTATAGGTTTGCATCAAGGTCCATGGTTGAGAAAAAGATATTGGAACAGGGAACACTGCTCCCAATTTATAATGTCAGAGTTTGCAAGAGATCCAGGTGTAACACAAAGCTGAACATTTCTCCCAAGTTTCAAGTCTTTACCATTGGTACTTGCTTAGTCTGCTAACTCATGAAAATGGCTGTTGCATGAATGAGTGGCTTCAACTTCATCCTGGGATGGGGGAGGGGAGGTAAACGGAGAAACAATACTCTCTTCCAACCAGTTTTCATCTCTCTCTGTCCATAAAACTAAGCTGTTACAATACAGACTCTGCTTCACTTTCAGAGAGGAATTTATCTGTACTTTGTAAACAGTACTTTTGCATAGCCATTCATCACAGAATTATGCTTCCTAAGCCTGTCATTTTTGAAACCCATTTTTTTTTTAAACCTCCTAAGTCTCCTCTAAAATCGTGGTACGTGTAAAACCCCAATCTAAAGGCACAAAATTACCACGCTGAATTTGTAAAAGTGAACATTCATTTTGCTTGGCATTACTGCAGAGCAGAATATTGCCTATGTCTGGAGTTTTAATTATATACTATTAAGACTCCATGAATTCAATTGCTAATAACTGCAAGGGATATGGTAATGGTTCAAGAGTTGTTGTTGTTGTTGTTATAGGCTGTGGAGTCAGCTTCAACTCCTGGTGACCCTATGAATGAGCGATGTCCACAACGTCCTGTCCTTAACAGCCCTGCTCAGCTCCTGTGGACTCACGCCTGTGGCTTCTTTTATGGAATCACTCCATCTCGTATTTGATCTTCCTCTCTTCCTGCTGCCTTCTATTTTTCTCCACAATGTTGTCTTTTCCAAAGAACTCTGCCTTCTCCTGATGTGCCCAAACAACTTCAGTTTTGTCAAGAGTATGTTTGCTCATTTCCACATTACAAATCTGGGTTGTGATACAAGCAGAAACACAATTTTTCAATTAATCCCAATATTTAAAGCAAGATAATCATAGTTAAATATGGTAATGTGATGAGGCTTCTGAATGTATCACGATGAAAAGGGTAGAGAAGGTATACCAACGAGCAGCTATAACCAATGAGTACTGTGAACTGGTAGAAATCTCAAATGCTTTCATAAGTTAGTACATTACTAAATTGCAAGGAATGCTGAATCCAGAGGGCTACTCTTACTAACATTTAGGTGAAATGAGTTTCCAAAAGTAAATTAATAGCAACCATGGTGAATATAAAATGTGATTCTATGCTACAGGTTGCTCTTCCATTCAGGAAACCAGTCATTTCTGTTTTCCTGGGACTGCCCCAATCCAGAATAAAAAGATGCCTCTTCCAATTTGAAATTATCAGAGTGTCTAATTCCATTGTCAAAGCAGCTTACTTTACCTGGTTTCTCAGCTAATCTCCATCTGTCAAGACTCTACCATCTGCTCCATTTCATCTCACCTGTCCAGATGTATTTCTCACTTCCTGGCTCCCATATGACAGGTCCCTCACTCAGCTCTTCTCCCTTCTACATACAGTCATTCAACAAATATTTATTAAGAACAAATTCAGGAAACATGGTGTAGTAGAAAGCAAGAATCATCATGAAAATTACACTCTAATGTTAAAAAAAATGAATACATAGATAAGATGATCTCAGATGACAGTGCTAAGAAAAAGTGTTCAAGGAGAGTAACATGGCAGAGAGTGATCGATCAGTAACATGGAACATTAGATAAGGTGATTAAGGAAAAGTTACTCTGAGAAGCTAAAAGGAGCAGTCATGAAAGGGGAGAAGGCAGTATGAAGGTGGTTAAAGGAAGGCATGATTCTCAACCCTGGCGGCCCATTAGATTCACTAGGGAATTTTTAAAAATACTGATGTCTGGGCCACATCCCCAAATATCCTGACTTAAATGGACTTGGGTGGGTCTCAAGCTTGGTGTTTCTAAAAAGTTCCCCTGGTGATTCTAATGTGTAGCCAGGATTGATTACCACAAATATAGGTATTTTACGCCATACAGGAATATGGCTTTTATTCTAAGTATAAGGGGAAATCAGGGGAGGGCTCTAAAGGACATCAGACCTGAAACATCATACTTTTTAAAAGATCATTCGCTTGCTCTATGAGAATGGATTGTGGGAGATGAAACATAGCAGAAAGAGAAACATCAGTGATGAAATTAGTATGTGCAGTGAAAATGAGATGAAAAGATGTGGGACATATTTTGAATCAATCAGAGCTGTTCATGATTTAGCTGGGAATAGCAAGGAATGGGGGAGGAAGGGCAAATAGTCAAGGACATTTAGATCTGAAGCTTAGGCAAATGGGTGGACAGTATTATTCTTTGGACAGTATTATTCTTTGGTATTCTTTGATGAGATTAGTATGTGCAGTGAAAATGAGATGAAAAGATGTGGGACATATTTTGAATCAATCAGAGCTGTTCATGATTTAGCTGGGAATAGCAAGGAATTGGGGAGGAAGGGCAAATAGTCAAGGACATTTAGATCTGAAGCTTAGGCAAATGGGTGGACAGTATTATTCTTTGGTATCAAAAGATTTAAAAAAGGAAAACATTGAGGAATGGGAGAAAAAATCAAGAGATGTTATCTTGGACACTTAAAGGAACTAGAAAAAGAACAGCAAACAAAGCCCAACGTAAGCAGAAGGAAGGAAATAACAAATATCAGAGTGGAAATAAACAAAATAGAGTTTTTTAAAAATACAAAGATCACTGGAACCAAGACCTGGTTCTTTGAAAAGATAAACAAAATTGATAAATCTTTTATCAGACTCATGAAGGAAAAGAGAGAAAACCCAAATAAGTAAAATCAGAAATGAAAGAGAAGTGACAACAAATACCACAGAAATACAAAGGATTATAAGAAAATTCTACAAGCAGTTATACAACAAATTGGACAATCTGAAAGAAATGGATAAATTACTAGAAGGATACAATCTTCCAAGACTGAATCAAGAAGAAACAGAAAATCTGAACCAACCGATTACTACTAACAAAATCGAATCAAAAAGTAATAAAAAAACCTCCCAAAAAACAAAAGTCCTGGACCGATGTCTTCACCAGTGAATTTTACCAAATATTCAAAGAAGTATTAACACCTATTTTTCTCAAACAATTCCAAAAAATTCAAGAGGAGGGAAGGTTTCTAAGTTCATTCTATGAGGCCATCACTACCCTGATTCCTAAAGCAGACATTACAAACAAAGAAAATTGTTATTTTCCTAATGAACATAGAGGCAAAAATCCTCAAGAAAATATTAGCAAACCAAATTCAGCAATACATTAAAAAGATCAGACACCAATGATCAAATGGGATTTATTCCTGCAGGGTTGGTTCAATATCCGCAAATCAAACATGATACATCACATAAACAAAATAAAAGATAAAAACCATATAATCATAATCAACAGATGCAGAAAAAGCTTTTGACAAAATTCAGCATCCATTTATGATAAAAACTCAGTACAGTGGGAATAAAGGGAACATATCTCAACATAATAAAGGCCATAAACAACAAATTGACAGCTAGCATCACGTCACACTCAACAAGGAAAAGCTAAAAGCATTTTCCTTGAGATCAGTAACAAGACAAGGATGTCTACTTTCACCACTTTTATTCAACATGGTATTAAAACCCCTAGCCACAGCAAAATGAAAAGAAAAAGAAATAAAAGCATCCAATTTGGAAAGGAAGAAGTAAAACTGTCATTATCTGCAGATGACATAATACTATATAGAGAGAATCTGAAAGCTACCACCAAAAAACTATTAGAACTGATAAATGAATTCAGTAAAATAGCAGGATACAAAATTAATATTCAGAAATCACTTGCATTTTTATACACCAATAATGAACTACCAGAAAGAGAAATTAAGTGAATTATCCCATTTACAAACACATAATAAATACATACATACAATACAATACAATACAATACATTACAATACAATACAATACAATATTTAGGAATAAATTTAACCAAGGAGGCAAAAGACCTGTACTTGGAAAATTATAAGACACTGAAGAAAAAAATCAAAGACAATATAAATAAATGGAAGCATGTATCATGCTCATAGAAAGAATGAACATAATTTAAATGGCCATATTACCCAAAGCAATCTACAGATTCAATGCAATCCCTATTAAAATACCAATGGCATTTTTCACAGCACTAGAATAAATAATCCTAAAATGTATATGGAACCATAAAAGACCCTGAATAGCCATAGCAATCTTGAGAAAGAAGAACAAAATTGGAGGTATTAAGCTACCTGATATCAAACTATATATTACAAGGCCATAGTAACCAAACCAGCATGGTGCTGGCATAAAAACAGACATATAGTTCAATGGAACAGAATAGAGAGCCCAGAAATAAGCCCATAACTATATGGTCATTTAATCTATGACAAAGAAAGCAAGACTATACAATGGGGTAAAGACAGTCTATTCACTGAATGGTGTTGAGAAAACTGGACAGATACATGCAAAAAAATGAAACGGGACCATCTTGTTCTATGTACAAGAATAAACTCAAAATGGATTAAAGACTTAAATGTAAGACCCCAAACCATAAAACTCCTAGAAGAAAACATAAGTAGTAAACTAGTTCTCTGACATAGCTCTTAGTAATATTTTTTTCTAATATATCGCCTCAGATAAGGGAAACAAAAGAAAAAATAAAGAAATGGGACTACATCAAACTAAAAAGTTTTTGAATAGCAAAGGAAACCACCAACAAAATAAAATGACAACCTCGTGAATGGGAGAAGATATTTGCCAATGATACATCTGATAAGGGGTTAATATCCAAAATTTATAAAAAAAAAAAAAAAAACCTCATACAACTCAACACCAAAAAAATGAACAATCCAATTTAAAAATGGGCAGAAGAACTGAATAGACATTTCTCCAAAGAGGACATACAGATGGCCAACAGACATATAAAAAGATGTTCAACGTTACTAATCATCAGAGAAATGCACATTAAAACCACAATGAGATACCATCTCACACCTGTCAGAATGGCTGTCATCAACAAATCAACAGACAACAAGTGTAGGCAAGGATGTGGAGAAAAGGGAACCCTTGTGCACTGTTGGTGGGATTGCAAATTGGTTCAATCACTGGAAAACAGTTTGGAGCTTCCTCAAAAAAATTAAAAATAGAATTACCCGATGACCCAGCAATTCCACTTCTGGCTATTTATCCAAAGAAACCTAAAACACTAATTTGGAAACATATATGCATTCCTATGTTCACTGAAGTGCTAAACAGCCAAGATATGGAAGCAACCTAGGCGCCCATCAACAGATGACTGGATAAAGAAGAAGTAGTACATATATATGTACAAGGGAATATTACTCAGCCATAAGAAAGAATTAAATCTTACCATTTGGGACAACATGGGTGGACCTGAAGGGTATTATGCTAAGTGAAATAAGTCAGACAGAGACAAATACCTTATGATCTCACTTTTATGTGGAATCTAAAGAACAAAACAAACAAACAAACAGAAACCACAAACAGATTCATAGATAAAGAGAACTGATGGTTACCAGTTGGGAGGGGGCTTAGGTGAAAAGGGTGAAAGAATTAAGAAGTACAAATTGGTAGGTACAAAATAGTCATGGGGGTGTAAAATACGGCCCAGGGCACACAGACAGTAATATTGTAGTAACTACGTACAGTGTCAGGTGGGGAAATTATAATCGGGGGGAGATGACTTTGTACATTGTATAAATGTCTAACCACTAGGCTATACATCTAAAACTAATATAAAATAATATTGAATGTCAGCTGTAATGGGAAAAAAAAAGTGTCTTGGCTCCATCTGCTTCCGGTCCTGAACAACTGAGCCCTGAGCCTTTAGGTGGGACGGGGCAACTGAGGCATTTGCAAAGGTGATGGTGTGGTGGGTGAATTCACCTATGAGGCCAGACTGGCAGGTCATATCGGAACCCATGCAGGGCAAGGTGGGCATCCATGTGAGGGTGGGGGACCCGCATGGGACATCAGAGCCTAAGAGGGGTGAGGAGGAAGGCTCCACTCACAGGACTCGGGGTGGGGATGTTGGACTGACATGCGCTGTGACAGTGAGAACAGCTCACGAGGATGTCCCCCTGGGGAGAAGGTGATGAAGCTGGGGAAATTGATCAAATAAGTAAATGTATTAGGAATATTGGAAGCCAAGTTTTTAATTTCACAGAAGGAGCACTAAAAGGGGAAAAACTGGAATAAACCCTGTGATGCTAGACTGGAAATGAAGGTATCCATGTGGACTCATGACTTAAAATATGTAGACAGTTCAAAATTCACAGAAGTGTAATTCTATATTTGCAGAATACACACATGCATATTATCCCTAGCTCTGCTAAAATACCTATTAGTTCTTACTTTTCTGACCCTGGTACAGATAATGAAGATCTCAGAAAAGGACTACGGATCTGGCCTAGAGAACAACCAGTCCAAAATGAAGCAGGACAGAAGATTCCATGAGAAACAAGCCCCCCCACCCCGCCAAAAAAAAGAACTGAGATGCTATCCTGTTTCCCCGAAAATAAGACCTACCCAGAAAATAAGCACTAGCATGATTTTTCAGTATGCTCGTAATATAAAATAAGCCCTAATGCATCTTTTGGAGCAAAAGTTAAATATAAGACCCGGTCTTATTTTTGGGGAAATACGGTAGGGCTTATATTATATTATGAGCACCCTGAAAAATTACGCTAGGGCTTATTTTCCAGTTAGGTCTTATTTTCAGGGAAACACGGTATCTCATTTGTCTGAGATATTAGAAGAAGATAAACACCTCTGTCAGAAAGACTGGATATGAAATAGAGGTGATTCATAGAGAACCAAGGCAAACAAATCCCTGCTGATCTAAATTAGAACAGTAGTTGGGGGCGGGGGGGAGGCGTGGAATTATGTGGAAGACAACAGGGAACTTTCTGGGATAAGGTAAATGTTCCATAGTTTGACTGGAATATAAGGGACGCAGGGTGTGTTCATTTGTTAAAACTCATTGAACTGTATACCTAAGTTGAGTGTATTTCACTGTATATAAATTGTACTGTAATTTTTAAAAACCATACCAAAATTTATACTCTCAAATTAACATTACAAAGTAACCATCTCAAAGTGGCATACGATTGAATGATAATGGATTACTCAAATATTCCTGAATATTTCTGTTTGAAACTGCCTCTGAAACCATTCTGAGTCTTGTGTGAAAAATCATAGAACTTGATATATAGATAATGTATTACAAAATTGTATACCTGAAACCTATGGAACTTTACTAATCCCTGTCACCCAATAAACTTGAATTAAAAGAATAAAAAGAAAAACAATTAACGCATTTTACTTTAGTTTTCCAACATGCACGTAAAAAAGACAAAAGAAAAATCATTGAACCATTTCTCCATTACTTGGACTTTGTACTGTGTCTCCCCAAAGACATTATTCATCTTAATTACTCACTTCGTGCTCCAAAACTGAACGAGTTCTGCTGTTTCCAAAAGTTCAATCACAGATTGGAGATTCATTTACTTATCCAACAGAAGAGATGCTAGCAGAAAGAACAATACCATCCTCCTGCTAGAAGGATGGCACAATGTCACCACCCTTCTAAGTCTTAGTTTACAATGCAAAGAGAAAAACATATTACCCATGTAAACACACAAGCAAAGAAACAAAGGAATTTCACGTAGGGCTAAAACCTATGAAGGAATGAAAGGGTCATGTGGGAGAGGGTGACAAGTTGGGAGTGGGGTGACTTTGGGAAGTACGGTTAGAAAATTCTGAGGAAGAACCTTGAGCTGAGGATTTGCATCACTAATGTGGTCAATCATTCATTATACATAAAAACACTTATTGAACACCAGTACGCCAGACATTGTCTTCAAGCAGAAAGGAAATAGAGCGGTAAACAAATAATTAAATACAAAAGGGCTTTCAATGGCAATGCTTGGACACAGCCACACACAAAGGCAGAATTATGGATATGCTAAAGATTCAGAAGGCAATGACTGAGGGGGACTTTGAAAACGTTTTGGAATCACAAAAGCATCATTTAGATACGACAGTCATGAAGTGTTTTGTAAACTCTCTCCTTATTTTGCAGTCCCAAGATAAATTAGTTTCCTCTCCACCCCCCTAATCAGTGGTGAAAGTACAGAACAAATAATGGACCATCTTCACCATTTTTAAGTGTGTGCAACCATAAAGTGTTTTTGACCTCCCAAGAATTAAAGACAAGAAACAGATAGGGAGCCACTGTCTGCATGCACCCACGTGGGGGGGGGGGCAGGCGGGGCATGGTGTTGCTGGGAGGAGGAGGTGCTAAATCCTGTTGTTTTTCCTTTCAGTGTCACTGGCCTGGTAGTTGGCTGAGTAAAGCAGTTAATTAGGCCAAGGTCAAAGGTTCCATCCCCTGTGGGCTAGGTAAACCTGTCCGGTTTCCATGGCCATAGCCTGCCCTCCCATTCCCAGTGAGTGTCCCTCCATGCGATGCCTGAGGGCCCTCAGGAGAAAGCCGTGAGCAGAAAGGATCTCACAGAACTGACAGACAGGCTCCGTTGGTGGATCCCTGTTCATGAGCAGCACGCACTCACTACCTTCCTGAGCCTCGGGCTTCCGAATGCTCACTTTCCAAATGCACTGACCAGCTCACTGGGGGCTTTCAAAGGCAAAAAGTAAAAGGACGCAAAGATGGTAAAAGATAACTATTCTATTCTTTTGTTCCATTTTGTGGGACAATCAGTCTTCCTGATGCATCATCTTAGCTCAATGTTGTGCTATCTGAGGTTGCAAGTCTGATCTCCAAAGGAACTCAGAGTTCACTTACATTTAGCATCCTTACTTTAAAAAGAGGAAACGCAGGCAAGGCACGAACTAAAAAGGTTGTCCCAAGCCAACCAGTGACTTGCTATCTAAGCTGAGGGTATAAATACAGGTCTCCTACTGCCCAGCTCCTGGCTCTTTTCCTTCCCCCATGCCACCTCTAGGACCATACTGGGGGACAGTGAATGGGATACTTGCGCTGCCTCTCGGAGAAGGGAAGTTTCCCTTCCAAGGAATCCCACCAATATAAAACACGCACATACCAGCACGCCAAGTAAGTGGGAAAGAAAGAAATGTGGTTTCCATCTTTGATTTTATTTCCTGGATGACAAGAAAAAGACATGTCTTTGCAATGCCTTGCACATAGCAGGGACTCAATAAACTTTTAATGAGTGCATTAATGAGAAAGAGACGGTCTCCTTGAGCTAGTGACCATGGACAGAACAGACTGATGCAAGAAATGTGCAATAAAATCTGCACCCACAAGGCACAGCCTGGCTGCATGGTCAGAGGACCCTTCTTCTCTCTCCCTGAGATCCCAGGCCCAGTGGGCAGAGCTGGGTGGGGACGGAGCTCCCCGCCTATGAGGCTGGAATGTCCAGAAGAGGAGGCACTCCTCCTCCAGAGGAGAACTTGTCTGAAACCTAAAGGCTTGGCTCTCCACCCTGGTTCTGTGCTAGCTGGCTCTGTGGGACTCCATGTCTTCAACTGTTAATTTAAAGTAATTATGGCTTTCTTCTCTTAAATTTCCTTCCATATAAACATTCTATTTTTTTTTCCATCTCGTTCCCTCATTAACATCTAACTCCATAGCTAAAGGCTGAGGTTCCTCCTGGTGGCCTATGATTGATGAGAGTGATGTTGGAGACCTCCTCAGACAAGCAGAGGGACCTGGTCCAGGTAGGGTCGGGGAAGGGGCAGGTCCGAATCACAGTGGACAGAATGGCGAGATGACACATCCAAATGTCCACTGCAAAACTTAGGAAATCTGTCACTTCACAGACACTTGGAAGCTCAGTGAGGAGGAAGAAACAAAATTCCCTGCTAGTCTAACCGACACCATCACTCTCACTTGCCCATTCTCTTTGTGTTGTTTGCATGTGGCTTTTTCTCTTTCTTTTAAAGCAAAGTAATCCTGCTTTTAAAAAAGTTAGTCCTTCTTACTATAGGCTCTCATTTCCCTCTTCTGTGACCCCTTTCTCTAACGTATGTAACTAGTTCAGAAGGCCGGCATGGAAAAAGGCAGCATGCGGCTTTATCGGTAGTGGCAATGAATTTGCTGCAACTCACTTAACACTGGTTTTGTTACCATCAGCACCAACTTCCAAGATGGACGGGAAAGGAGTACAGGTTTGTGCGTGAGGAATCAATGAATCAAGAATGATATATTTAAGGAGGCCCACGGCTCAAAAGGAACTATGCTAGACTCTAAAAGACCTCAAAGACTTTGAGAGTGTAATAAACCACAAGCCCTGATGCTGAAGAACTAATCTAATTGCTAGTGGAACAGCGAGACACTGCGGAGGGGTGGGGAGACACAAACGTGCACGTCTAGCATACCAGGATTTCTGGAATTTCAGGGCAGGGTGCTCTTTTCATAAAACCAGCTAAGCTTCCTGAGATTAGAGGAGAGAGGAAAAGGCTGCTTAATTTCTGAAGAGGAAATGGAAGCCCCAGGAAGGAAACTCATCTTGTGCAGAGGTTCTGGGAGAATATTGGCTTAGCTAAGAGAACGAGTCAGGTGAAGTGAGGAACGTACCTCAGTGTGACACTCAGCGCTGTCCCTAAGACTCCTTTGGCCCGGGTCACTTAGAAACGTGCTTCAAGTTCCTCAATGGAACGTATCCTCATAATGAAAGGGTGAAGCTATTCATTTGGACTCTACACATGAACCACTGGGCCCTCCTTTGTAGACTCAGACAGTCAAGGATGAGGAAGATTCTGTCAGAGACACAACAAGGTCAGCAGTAGCAGCAGCAGAGGTAGAGCCCGTAGCAGTGACAGCATTTAGAGTCCTGGTGGCAGAAGATGAGAAGAGCCTGAATAAGAGCCACCTGGGACGTGCAACTCATGTGCCCTCTTTCCTAACACAAGCGGGAGGGCACAAATGGGGACGCGAGTTGTACATTCGTTCCACAGACACACAGGGAGAGAGAGAGACTGCTTCAAGTTGGGGAAGTCAGACACCCTGCTTGCAACCTCTCTGCTTATTTTTCCCTCCCTGACTTCCTGCCACACCTAAGGGGGTTGGATAAACTGCTGCTAACTGTAGCCCACCACCCTGGTAATTCTTATCTGGAGTGTGTGGTTTGGGGGTCTCTGGGTGGGGGTAATGATTCTGCTAGGCTCCCCTAGAACAGACATGTTTACCTGCTCGGGGAAAGTCAGCTGTTAAAAAAGGGCAGGAAGGCAGGTGTGTGTGGAAGGCAGAGGAGGCACCTTGGCAATGGGGGTGAAGTGGCTCCAAGCGTGCATGCAGTGTGCTTGGAGGGCAGCATGGAGACACCCTGGCCAGAGCGACAAGTTTGTGTGGAAGAGCCACAGGGAGGAGCCGGTTCAGAAAGAGCTCACTCGATATAGATATGTTTGGGGTGGTAGTACACTTGTCTGCCAGCTATTTAAAAAGCAAAAGAAACTTACCCTCTTTGGAAAACTGAATGCTTTGTCCAAAATAGAAATGTCATTTCCTCAAAGGCCTCACAATGTGGAAAGTATGCTCTCCTTGGGTTTCACAGGACCCTGGTAGGAATCACAGCTCTACCAATTAATTAATAGCTGTGTGAACGTCGTCAAGTGTCTTCACCTTGAATTTCACATCTATTAAACGAGCATTGTAAATCTGATTGCCCAGGATCTGAGTATATGAAAGCCCTTATGTCAATGCCTGGCACATAAACGGAAGTAAAATGCCAGACAAATCAGGAACCTCGGGTACCCAACGACATACTCCAGGGACTCCCCTACTCTAGGGCCGTCAGCTGGTTCCTATGCTGACGACAGCGGGACACTCTATTTGGAGTTCTCTTTGTTTTCTGAGGAATGTGTCATACACCCTGGGAGAAGGACCAAAACCTCTCTAAATCATTAAGTTACTGATGATGAACAAAGCAGAAACTACGTAAGTGGCTTGAGTACCATGCTAGGGGAAGCTTCAGTCCAGAGCCATAGCACCTGACAAGACGTACTTTTATTTCCCAACAGAGTTCCCTGCCCCCAAGAAAAGCATAGAAAAAATGACTAAGGAAAAGAGAACAAGTAGAAGGAACAACTTGGGCGATAGAAAAACTGTATGATGGTGGTTAGAATCACTGAGATACACGGTACTAAATAACCTGGGGCCTGAACAAAGACTGAATACAGCCAAACGAGAAAGAAGAAATTACCAAAATAGGTTATTCTAAGGCCTAATTTAACATTCAGTGGGCAATTATTCTGCCAGTAAGACTAATTTAAAAAAAATTTCCCAAGTACAGCATAGAGAATATAGTCAATAATGTTGCAACAATTATGTATACTACGAGGTGGGTACTAGACTGATGGGGAGATCATTGCATAAATTATGTCTAACCAGTATGCTGAACCCCTGAACACAACATAAATAACACTGAATGCCACTGTAACTGAAAAAAATAATTAGAAAAACAATTCGTGCCCAGTCTTTCAATCCCAACCACAGTAATAGAGTCTTAAACCTGCACTGGTGAAAACGAAAGCATTCAAGGTTAGGAATTTAGTGTAAACTGTTCCAGCCATTTAGAAGATGGACGAAGTCGATTGGTACAGTTGTTTAAAATCTTATATTCTTACTGTCAAAGTTAAACGCACACACATTTGATATTCTTGTTTGAATATTAGGGACAGTACACAGAATATAAGGGTTAGACTAATAATCTCTCTTTAACAAGAATCGTTCCTATCTTGCCCTGTCCATACCTCTTTGTAGCCTGAGTTCTCCATGGAGCTGAGGTAAGGAAAAACCTGAAGTGCTCATGTGCTCACTCGCAGCACGCAAGTTTTTCTAGCAGCATGTTTTCTCCTCCTGTAACAATCTGCATTGAATGGTTTGCCTCCATGGGTTGAATAAAATGGGGGCACTCTAGCACAGTTAATATTGATGACGCGTAAGCCTCCTTATATGCTTTTAAAGATCATAAATGATTCATATTACTATGAGACAAGCAGAGGCATAAATTTAGCCTTCTCTCTCCAGGTACAAGCAAGAGGAGAAGTATCTTATTCAGACTTGCCCTCCATCAATTTCGAACTTTCCTCTAGAACTTTCTCCTTACATTAATCCTTAACCGTGTGAGTCTTACCCAGCCCCACAATGGTTTGATGTGCTATGTTTCACAGTGGGGATAAGATACTGAAGTCATTTGTGATAGAAGTTACACAGCAAATAATGTGAATGGCGCCGTACCCAGGAGTGAGGCCAGCCATGAGTACGCACCAATGTACATGGGATGGAAGGAGCCTGCCCGTACTTTGCTCCCTTCTCGACCCCCTTGATCCCACCAAGACCCCTTGGAGACCAAAAGCTCAAGATAACATTCCTCCTGAACATCCCAAAGGCATCTTTGCTTTCAGGCTGAGCTTGCCTCCTGGGGTGCATGGGCAGCTGCCCCAAGGGGCCACGTCCAAGGACCATTTCATGACCAAGCCACTGAATGAAGGCACCACTCAGAAAAGGGGTCTGAGCCCTATCCTAGAAGACCCCATATACGCTTACACGTGAATAATGTACATTTTAAAGATGGAATTGTAGAAGCACGTTCAAATGCATCTCAAAAGGCAAAAGAGAAGGAGTTCCTCTTGATAAGATGAAAAATGAGATGAGACTTTTCGCCAGCTCGTCGTTTTAATTAGCTTTTCCTATAAACACACTCCCTCCTACTGCCATGCACATCCTTTGAAAAAATACATCTCAGGAACATATGTTCCCCGTAGCAGTCACTGACAAGCTGTACTTAAGGGAAAGGTCAAACAGATGTGGGAAGTGACCAGCACACTCCACAAAACGCCACCTGGCCTGATCTGCGTTCAAAGCTAATGCCAAAATGTTCGCACGCAGCCCTTGTCACAAAACCCAAGTTGTTGGGCTCACTGCCATTTCATTGTCCAAGGCAGTTGTTTTTATAACTGGTGAGTCCATGGATTCTGAATTACAATAAACTTTCAATTATCTTGACTCGTTGGGTAACCAAAGTAAATCCAAGTTACAGATACATCGACTGCCTTATTTCAGCTTATACCGCCAACTTTTACACATGCTGTTAAGAACTGTTTTTTTTAAAAATCAATTTTGATTTTCTTTCTGCCACTCTTCTGATGACAAATTGAGCCTGGTTGACCAAATAGAGAAGGAAAGGAATAGAAAATAGGGACAATAAAAGGGTGTCAAGGCTAGCAGGGTGACCTAATTGTTGCACAGGATGGTAGGACGTGACAATCTCTCTTCTCAAATTAGATATTCTGAAAGGGTTCAATAAGACTTTATTTTATCATATGGTCCAACGTAGGCTTCCTATTACCACATCTCAGAAAGATGCTTATGAAGCCTCTGCTTGAAAAAAAAAAAATCTTTGAACACACTCTTCCTTTTTTATGCCTCTGTTAGAAAGTTTTGTCAGCCATGAAGCCAAAATTTAATATACTATAACTTGACTGATCTGTCATAATAATGCCCTCTATTCTTATTCAAAAAAGCCTGCTTCATAAAGATGAGAATCAAAACATGTACAGCTCAAGTCACAATCCATTTTTATTCTTTTTCATATTATAAAGGAGTGGATTTCTTGATTAAGGTGCATTTTAAAACAGGCCTCATTCTATACAGAAGAAATAACTTAGCTACTTTGGGGGCCTCCTATATATACACAAATACTTCTTTTTATTTCTTTCACCCTTTCAGGATTGCCCATTTCCTCTGGTTCCAATCCAATCATGTGTGTTATTCTTTGGGTCTTTACAAATTACACTGAAATAATATAAAATGTTATGCTGTGCCTGCCTCTGTAGAGCTTGGAATGCCTTTGAGACATTATCTCATTTTGTTATTTCCAACAGGGGCCAACTGTGCTGTGCTTACCCCCAGAGATCACTGTTAACATCAGCCACCCTCTCTTAAACTTGTGAGTGGTTTAGGGATATGAATCAAATGCAGAGAACCAGCACTCATTGCTGGACCAACAGACCTTGGGTGTGAAATCCCCTGTGACTGGAATTTGGTTAATCACAGATGAGGAGAGCTTCATGAGAGCAGGGATGCTGAAACCTTATTTTCCAAAGCACTTTCATTTAATCACTTTGAATTCAAAAACTGATCCAATTTTAGATGAAAGGACCATGACAGAGAGAAAGTTAAAGGGCCTTGCCCAGGGGCGGTTAACTAGACAGGGGCAAAACCATCTCATTTAAAGTAATTTTCCTCCTTTTCCTTCCCCATCACCCTCGTCTACCTTCGTAATCCATCCTTTTCTCCCCACCACACTCATACGTATCGGAGTTTTGTTGTTGACTTACTTTGTTCATTTGTTTTTGTCTATCCCTTGAATGAAAACCCTATGAGAGCAGGGACCTTGCTGCTTTGTCACTCAGGTGATCTCACTGCCTCGAACATCTCTTGTGCTCAATACGTGGACATGGCACATCGTAAGAGCACAATACTTCTCAGGAGTATTGTTGAAGGAACAAACGAGCACAAGTGGAATATCCAGGTAGCAGGGCTTGTACACAAATGTTTATAGCAGCATTATTCCCAAGAGCTGAACAGTGCAAACAGCCCAAATGTCCCTCAACTGAGGAATGCATAAACATGTAGGCAAACAATATACGATATCATCATATTCAAGATGATATACATGTAGGCAAACAATGAATAGTATTCAGCAGTAAAAAGATGCGCAGTACTGACACATGCCATGACATGGATGAACCTCAAAAATATTATGCTAAGTAGAAGCCAGTCACAAAGGACCACAGATTATGTATGATTCCATTTACATGAGAAATCTAGGACAGGCAAATCTATAGAAACAGAAATTAGGTGGGTGGCCTGGAGCTTGGAGGGAATGACACTAATGGGTACACGGTTCCTTTTGGGGGCGGCGATAAGAAAGTTCTGCAAGCAGACAGTGCTGATGGTTGCCCAACTGTGTGAATGGCATACTTTGTAAATAACTATTAAGTTGTATGATTTAAATTGGTAAATTGTATGAGATTTGAAATATATCTCAATTTTTAAAAAAAGGCTCAAGCAATAGCCAAATCCTTTTGCAGTCTACAGAGAGACAGGGAAATGTTGAAGCCCTCTGCTTGTCCCTCCTGGAAGGAGAAAAGCAGCCTTGCCCTGTAACATCTGGGGTTTTGTAGAGGTGACCCCTGCCCCCCTTTACTCGCCACACCAGGTTGCCTTGCTCCAACAAGCTTGCTTTGGGCTCCTATTTTATCTTCACTCATTCAACAGATTTTGGCTGAGCACCTACTGCACGCCAGGAGCTGTGCAAGGCACAGACCCTGCAGACAAAGGAAGAGCAGGCTTTTCCTTCAAGGAGCTACCACTTTCACAATTATTCATTCAACCACGGGGCAGGAAACAGCAAAAGGAAGGTTCTCAGGGGTATTCTGTTGTGGGTTGTGGGCAGCAAAGAATTTTTCATGTCTGAGTTCCAGGAGCGGGGATTCGTGTCCACACGGAAAAAGCACATACAAGTCTGGTATGCAAATATATCAAAAGCAGGGTGGGGCAGAACTGGGGGTGTGAGGGAGCCCCAGGAGTCAGATCTGACAGGAAACTGAAGACGCAAAAACCCCTGGGGTCATGATACAGTGCCAGCACTACCCTTAAACTTCATCTGGCAGGACTGTGGATGTTTCCATTTTGTTTGCTTTTTTTTAAAGGAAAGAGGAGACGGGGAAAGAGGGAGAGAACACGTTATTACTCAGTGTTTCCATCGTGTTTAATGTTTGCAAAGCACTCCTGTCCTCACTTAGTCCTGAGCTGCCTGAAATAATAAAGGAATTTGAGAACCCAGCCAAGAACTCTAAGTACTTAGCAGATAGAAGAACCTATCACTGCCTCTGGTAAGGCGGGCACTATTAAAAAAGAAGTACTCCCATAACATAAATACTATTTAAAAAATGAATCCAATGTAATACTCCCCATCAAGCTCCCGTGCCACTTGGAGGTGAATGAACTCAGTAAGCTCATGTTCTAACTCTGCGCATTCGCCCCCTTGACACATGGCCACTTGTACAGAATGGGCACTGATGTCCTTCTTTGAGATGACACAGTTCGATGGCTGGCACACCAAATATTTTATGGCAGCAATTAACAAGAAAAGCAGCTTCCAGCTGTTCGAACCTACTGCACCTGGATCATCATACTCAAGATGCAACATTGATAAAGGAACAGTTTTTTTTATTGGAGTGTCTATCAGTGGGCCACAGCTTCGGGCACACATACCGCTGTGGGAGTTGTCATATGTGAAGTATACTGCGGCGTTTGATCGCAAGCTCTGGAACGTTAGTTGAAATGGATGTCTGTGGTGGTGTGTCTGTGTTTGTATTTATATTGAATCCAGCTCGGTGACCACCTTGGCTTGTCCACAGGATTACTACCTTGAGGAAGTTTCCTTGGTCAATTGGGAGGCTACTTGGTAAAGTAGAAATACTACACACACTTAAAATTACCATTAATATGAATCCTATGAGGACAAAGTGCTTCCGTTAGCTCTTTCAAAAAAATATGCTGGGGTCACAAAAACTGAAAAAAAGAATTTTGAAAATGTATGTAAAAGGTATCATCGGCTTTGTTTCAGATCAAGTCTCCACTCTTCCCTCCCACCCTCAGCAGGACAATTAGAAAAGATTGGTAACGAGAGAGAGAGAGAGAGAGAGAGAGAGAGAGAGAGAGAGAGAGAGAAAAGAGCTAACATGGTAAAGAGAAGAATTACCAGGTCAAGATCTGAAAAGTACCACAATTCAGAAAGATGAGGCCAGCATTTGGAACTGTGTTTGTCTTGGAGCATCAGCTGAATTAAGACAAGGGTCCTGAGTGGCAGAGCAGCATTTCTGATGGCCTTGTGGGGGCAGGAGGACAAAAACTGGAGCTTGGGACTGCCAGTGAGTTGGCTGTAGTTTCAGACAATACAGTCTAAGGAAAAAGCATTACTACAGACGAAGATAATGATAAAAGATTTAACAAACAGGAATTAAAAGTTGGAATTGTTTAATGTAACAATTCTAAAATCACCTGCACCGAAAAACAGGTCTGAGCATACATAATGCAAAAAACTGACATCACTATAAATTGGCAAAGACAAACTGCACTCATGAGAAGATTTAACTCAGGTCTCTCAGTTATAGAAAAAGCAGTAAAAAGTTAGCATATAGCAAATTGGAAAAAAATGACAAAGAAATCAGAACCTAATTGTCACCTATAGAACTTTGCACACAATGATCCTAAAATATACATCCTTTTCGAGCCCATCTGGAAGAGTTATTAGAAAAACAAAACTGAACATATGCCTTTTACCTGCATAATGGAAAAATGTGTGTCCACAGAGACTAGACATATTGTTTTAAATAGCTAACGGAAGCACTTTGTCCTCATAGGATTCATATTAATGGGGATTAATCTAGCCCCTGACAAAGAGGTATGACCTAGTAAGGTTTGAGGGGACTATAGTTTCAATATGCAAAGGAGTCCTCAAAAGGTAAGTAGATTGTCCCTAGTGTCCTGGTGACTTAAGGACACCATGGAATCCACCTTTGGCTGTACCTGAGATGGTGAGGATGAAAAGTAAAGAGAACGGAGTGGGAAGAGTCCACACAACCCTCCCTCTCTTCTCCCTGCCCCTGGGAGCTGCATGATCACACTTTGACTTGTGTGCAAGAAAGAAGGATAATGCCAAATCCAAGCCCTCTGCCTAAAAGAAGGCAGCAGTAACAGTAGTCTTCTGTGCAATCAGGCAGATGGCTTAGCCTTTCTATGGCCAAACCCTGCTTCCTTTCCTCTTACTTCCCATCTTCCCTTCCTCATCCTGTGTCTTCCTGTTCTGTCCTAGGTAAGCCACACTGGATTCTAGATGACCACCTCTGCCATTCCACCATTACAAGTATTTACATGGCAGGCTAGACCTAGCAAATCCAGAGTTCCTGTTCCAAGAAGCCTTACTCTGTGAGAAAAATCTGCCGAGTTTCCCATCCCATCCTGCCCTATCTTCAGACAATAAGTGGGTGCTAGAGGTGGTTCTTTGCTTTGATCCTCAACGTCAGTGGCCTGGATACATGTCTGATGCGCTCTGAGGGTTTGCATTGTAAATGTGGGCACACGGAGGAGCCCCGCTAGGATTTAGAGCTCAAGTTGGAGCTAGAAGTCTTGGGTTGAGGTAAGGTGGGTGCAGGCATGACCTATGCTTTTCAGACAAAGCGACAGTCCTGAGTCCTGCCCGACAGTCCACTTACAGGTTAACTGGAACCACCTCCCTAGCCTGACCTAGTTGGAGGAAATATACTGGGAGGCTTTCTAGACAGCTGCAGTCCTGACCTAATTCTCTGAAAGAATCTCAGCAACCCCAGTAAGTCTCTCTGTCATTTCTCCCCCAATCTGGCAACACTTAGTGCTGAGTAGAAAGGGCCACTTAATCAGTGCTTCCTTGGAGCCCCCACTAGGTCCGTGTCCCACGTTTCTCCCAAGTCAGGACTGCGCCGGATCCTTCCGCACTCAGTGGTTAAGCCCAACATATTCACATACTTTTTGATTCTGGTGTCTGGGCATGTTTACACTCATGTACTCAGCTGGCTGTTTTGAAATCACCCTCAATATGAAACTGTACAACCTAAGTACTTCCTGGATTTTCCCCAGCACCCCCTCAGTAAGTAAACCAGGCTGATGTTAGCTCTAAGTGCCTTATTAATAAGTAACTTCCATTGTATTTCCCTTTCGCCCTGTCTGGCAGAAGGCCATCCAGACTCACCCTCATACATCTCCAGGATGTGAACCGTGTCTCCAATCTGCAGGGAGAGCTCCACATCTTGAGAGGCATTGTAGTTATAGATCGCTGGAAATAAAAGGAGAAATGGCATCAATGGCAGTTAAACTACAAGTCACTAAATAGCACGTGCTGTGGTTAGTGAATTACTCAATCAACAAATTATGCTCCACTTAACGATTTCATGTGAGGCACCCCCTGTAAAGCACAGAACATCCTCTAGGACCCCCACTGCTGATGTTTTACTGTCATTTCTCCATCCAACAAATACCGGTTGGTTGTCTTCTGTGTACCACATATAATGTTAGAGACCAGTGATAGTGATAAGAGTTACAAAACACAGACATTGCCTGTGTCCTGGGGATTTTTATAGTCACGTAGGAGAAGAGATTAAATATATTACTACAGAAAAAACTGCTTAATTAATATTGTAAGAGTTATACAAGAAAAAACTGGGCTACAATGAGAATATATTGTGGGGTTCTGCTGGTTGGTCCATTGTTCATCAGACAACAGCCAGCCTGCAAGACCACTGAGCTTATGATTTCTAAGGCATAGGTCGCACCATCTCCAGGTACCCTGACACAGTGACTGGTAGCCAAAGAGCCACATGTGAGTTCCATCTAACCTCCAGTTATGGCCTGACACAGGGTAAATGCAGGGATGGCCGCCTTGCCCCAGTTCTCGGCACCCTGGGGAACTGGGTTACCCCTGCACTTCCTCATCAAGGTGACCTCAATCACCCCTGTCCTTAGGACTGGCAATGACAGGACCAGACTGTGAAAAATGGTAGACAAATTTATAACTCAGAAAGAAAAAGACAACCCAATTTTAAGATGGGTAGGAGCTCTGAAGGGACATTTGACCAAGAGTCATATATGGTGGCTAATAAGCACATGCAAAGATGCTCAACAGTATTAGTCATCAGGGAAATGCAAATCAAAACCACAAGGACATACCACTTCACACCCATTTGAATGGCTGTAATTTTTAAAAGGCCGGTAACTGGCAAGAATGTGAAGAAACTGGAACCCTCGCAGGAGGAATGTAAAATGACAGCGTCGTCAGAAAACAGTTTGGCATTGTCTTAAAAAGTTAAACATAAATTTATAATATGACCCATCAATTCCACTCCCAGTTATCTACAAAGAGAAATTAAAACATGCCTACACAAAAACAACTTCATGTGAATATTCATAGCTGCTGTAATAGGCAGAAAAATAGCCCCCCCCCAAAAGATATCCCCGTCAAATTTCTGGAACCTGTGAATGTTAGTTACCTTGTGTGACCAAGGAACCCACAACGTTTCCCATCTCGCAGCTCTGATGAGCACTGGTTCATCTGCCAGATCCCACAGAAAAGGGTCCTTAAAAAGGGGTACTTGGGGCCAGGTGCCTACCCGTTCTGAGTCTCAGTTTCCTCATTAAACAATGTGGTATGCGGCGTCCTCTCTGTTGTCCCTGCCATTGTGGGTATGTATTGCTCTCTCCTGAGCCTGCACTGCATCCTGTATTTGCAGCTGGGCTGTATGCCTTTCCTTCCATCACAGTCACTCTATCAGGAGTGAGTAGGAAGGAGCACAGCTCCAGGCACATGTTTTTCAAGGAGCCTCCTTTTTGAAGGGACTCACCCAAATAGTGTTCTCCTGTACTCTTGACAGAAGCAGCCTGGACAAATTATGTTGGGATTTATTTACTACTCAGTTTCTGGACTAGATTAGAAATTCAGAACAAGGACCGGCTGACAGAGGGGGTGGTTAGGAGACACTGCCCAGAATTCAGAAGCAGGAGTTAATTCCAATCCCTGACCTCTTCACGGTCCACCAGGCCACAGCTGACATTCCACTGAAGTTTACCTCCTTCGTCTGATGGAGACTTGACTCAAATGTTTTGTCCATTAAGTATAGGGCTGGTTGTCTATAGAGAATGTAACTCTCACATCCTTGACTCCCCCCATACCCTACTGACTGCCTTCCACTGAACTGGTTCCTTCCATCAGCCCTGCTGTCAGATAGAAGCAGGAAGTAGTGAGCTTGCAGCGTCACAATGGATACACAATGACCAAACTTCATCTCTTCCTTGTTCTCAGTCATCAGGAATGTAAGCAGAAGCTCTCAAAGGCAGCACTTAGCACTGGCAGCTCCAAGCACAAACACCTACCAAGGACTGTTGCACACACGTGTACACACACACACACACACACACACACACCATAGACCAATGTTTTCTTAAATCGTGGATCCTAAGCCTGATAATCAAAGTGTTCCAAAAAGTACAGCCTTAATTATCCACCTTTGCCTCCATTATCTGTCAAATGCCACCCTGTGCTCCAGTTAAGACTCATATTCTCCCCTAAATTCTGTGCTCCAACAATGGTTTATCCCTGCCTGGAACAACACAAAACTCACAATTCATAATGCAATTTGACAAATGACTACTGACTCCCTAGTACCCTGCATGCACCTCTTTCTTCTCTGACATCCCACAACAGCTTTTCCTTCCAGCACAGTTTGGGTTTTCAAATCACAGATAATCTTATGGTACCGTCTGCCACCGATCAGAAAGGAAACCCCTCACAAACAGAGACCAGGTTACACATTACTTCTGTGTCTTTCACATTCCATGGGACTGGGTTAGACCCAAAGAAGGCACAATAGTGACTTGTATAAAATCCATCAATCAATTCAGTTATTCACTACTGCTTTCCCAAACTCCAAGATACCTCTGCTTTCCTCAGAAGCAGCAGCTGTGGACCCCACCACTCAATAAAAGGATCTATCAAAATCACCTCTCCTGCCACTTTTTGATTATTACACAAAAGAATCTGCCTTGCTAACCCGAGCTTTCAAAGAGATTCCCATGGGCAGAATATTCCTTCAACAATGTCTTTCACTACAGTGCGAAGTCACTGGTTAGAGGCCATTCGTACTGTTTCATGTCTTTGGACAGAAGTACGAACAAGACTTCCAATCAGCACAGTTGTCATCTATTCCTTCCAACAATGCACTTGAGAACCATGCCTTCCCTAGCCTCCTCCTGAATACGCCTCATTTTCATTGTATTTTATGGCTTCATTTCCATGTATAATATACTAACTGTATGGAGTGGATGCCATGTACCACATTATTTAATAAGAAAACAGACTCAGAAGAGGTAAGCACCTTGCCCCAAGTAACCCAGCTTCACAAGCAATAAAGCTATAACTAACACTGGTCCTGTGATGATCCATTCATCACATTTACCAGGCTGGTCCGATATGGCTAAAGTCATGCCCTGGAATAGCCTGGAAACAAAGAGAACAGCTTGGCAGATTCTCACTATGTCGTCTGCCTTTGATTTCTCTCATTAAACGAGAACACAACTTTTAAAAACAAGCTTTCTGATACCAATCAGTGACTGGTGATCACATTGTCGGTGAGTCTGGTGCTATTTCAAGAACAGCCATACAATTAAGATACTCAGTGGATCATGTTTTCTCCCTGGGATGTGAATAACTCTTATAGAGAAAGACAAAGAAAGAGGGAACAAGGAAACGCTTAGGTTCAAAAAAAACAACAACACAAAAACACAATTTAAGATCAACTCTACCACTTCCGTGTGCATGACCTTGAATGAATGGTTCAGTCTGGGCCTCAGTTTCCCATATGTGAACTAGGTCTAAGGGTTCCCATGGCTCCAGCATCCTCTGATTCATGAGGTGATGGTAAGAGTCCAGAGAAACAAGTTGTGCCGTTTTGAACTAGCAGGCACCACCACAATCTCTTGTTTTGTCTGAGGAAATTAAACGAGAACAGGGAGTTGCTGTATATAAATTGCCGTGCTGACTGCTATGTGCAAGGTTGGGAAAGACGAATTGCTGGAATTCTTCCCTAAGCAGCTAACTGTTTATAACACAAAAGTGTAATTTTGCAGAGCCAAGTAGACAAGACAGTATGTCTACAAATGTAAAATAGTTTGCATTTTACCAAATCTTTAACTTGGCCTTTTCTTTTAAACCAGACTTATTTGAGAGAAAAATGAAATTTGAGGTCTTAGGATTATGCAACAAGAAACCAACAGAATAGCCTGCTAGGACCCAAAATGACGATCGGTTTTGACGATGAAAAGTCTGTGGCCTACTCGTATGTACTCTTTCTAATAAATTGGGTTCTTTCATGCATCCTCAAATTACAAACCCTTGAAGCATAACTAAAACACGACATTTGCTATTAGTCATTTGATAGACTCTAACAAAAGAAATGATCGAACTTCATTTTTTTTCATTTTTATCTTAAATCTGCCTCCTTTCAGCCACTGGGAGTATAAAAAACAAAAGAGCACATCTCATCCTTCATCTTCCCCCTAGATTTAATGTAACGATGTCCTAGAAGGACATGCAGGGTTTTTTCTCTTACTCTTTAATCCCACTCCACAGGAGATCTGACCCCAAGAAGTAAAAATTTGTGGTTTTACACTGATCATTCCACTTAGGCTTCAGAGTAGTCCTTTTAGGGTGAGATGACCATCACATCACGCTGCATCTATACTCAGAACTTTCCAGGCCAGAAGCTATCAGATGAGCACTTCAACTTATAATTGTCACTGTTATAATTGTCACCTTATAATTGTCAGTACTCCACAGGTGTTCATATAGGATTCTTCACTTCATTTTCTAGACCGTCGAAGAGATGAGAGGATTTAATGACCCATTTACTGGTTATTCTTTAGAAATCTCTATTTTAAGAATTATACCTATTTGTGGATAGAATCAATCAATATCTATAACTGGAGAGATGTTTCACAGATATAAACTCAACTATGGTTTATTTCCTCACTGGTACCAAGTGATTGCGATAAGCTATGTCACTTAAATTAATATGAAATTAAATTTACAGGACATATTTAATGGCGAAAGGCTAAAACAAGGCCATTGAAGATTATAGAATGAAAAGTCTATGTTCTACAAACCCAGGGAGCTTTTCCCCGCAGCTCCCCTATCTAAAAAAAATGGCGGGAACAGTACGTTCTTCACATGGTTTCATGAGACCAAAGAGAAGAAGGTACACAGGGCCCCCAGGACGATGACTAACGAACACCTGCTGGACACTGAGTCAATGTCAGTCACCTTCCCTTTTCCCCCTTCCCCTTTCTTGCCCTGTCCAGCTTCCCACTTTGAGCATGGTGGCACCCACATCTGCAAAGTCTGCCACTACCATTCTCACCACTCAGACCGTGGAAGTCATTCAGTGAAAACTGGGCACCAAGCAGGATGGTCGAGGTAACAGAATAAGCTATTCTCAATAGTTCTTCCAAGCTAAAGGTGGTTGGAGAGTGAAATGCAGTGTCCTTACGAACAGCAAAACCATGTTACTGTTACTTAGGCAGCTAAGTACAGAGATTCCCTAAGAAACAGCAGGAGAGTCAGGGAATATTTTAATATTTTCACCATTTTCTTGCTGCCCCTCCCAAGCATTTCTTTTCTTTCTTTTTTTTCCCCCCTTCCAAGCACATCTGCAGTGATTCAACTAAGGTATCAGAGTGCTATTCGGAATACCAGTGATGCCTCAGTCATGTACTCACTATAGCACTCTCCATCTGGATAAAACATCAAAGGTACACATTCTAATGTTACCCGTGCCAATAGGTCTATTCGCTTCTGTCCTTTTCAACTGATTTCTTTCTTGTTAAGGAAACGTAAAAGAGCAAAAAGTCTGAGGGCAACTAAAGCAGGATTTTAATGATGAAGATAAAAAAACTATCAAGCTCAGGACACCTTCCCCACTCAAATAAGGCATTATTATCAGGTCCTTCTTGGTTTACATTCTCATTAAATAAAAACTGAACAAGTTCAAGGTGATAAGAGTCAGATATAAGACTGTGTTGAGTTGACGGCATCTAAATGATAGACAGAAATCACAATCGAAGAATACAGAATCTGAGGCTAAAAGCCACAGATTATTGTGGAATCTAGAACAAGCACTTTGAAGTGACAATGGAAAGGTCAGTGATTATTTTCTCCACACATACTTGAGTTTGAGACAAAACACAGTTCCATGAGAAAAGGAATGATCCCTAACCAGGCTGCAAACCCCATTAATTTAAAATCATCAACCTGAAAATGCAAAAATGACAGCAGCAGCTTTGGACCTCAGCAGGGCTTGTCCCGGGACAAGCTTACCCCACAGATCACATTCAGGAGGGTCTTAGAACTGCACCCCAGCTTCTACAGTATATACACCAAAGTCAGTGCCTACTGAGAACACAGTGGGGAAACAGAATGTATGTCTATGTGGCTGGGAGGAAAGTGGGAATGAGAAGAGCAAAGAGCTGAGGAGAAAGCCAGAAACTGAAGACATCTGGGAAATCATTTGGGCACATCGCCTTGTTTCATAAATAAGGAAATGGAAGCCCAGGGCAGTAGGTGGGTAGGTGTGTGTATGTGTGTAAAAAGAAAAGTCATAGACCAAGGTGAAACAAAATCAGGGCACTGAAGAAGCTTTGTGCAGCTTGGCCAAAAAACTACTCTCAGACAAGTTATTTAATCATTTCATTTCCTCATCAATAAAGTGACATTTTGTGAACTAGTATTCTGTCAACCTCTTAGGGTTGCTGTAAGAATGAAATGAGAAGAAACATAAGAATGAGTACTTATCAGTAATGTCTTTGGAATCAAGATTTTTCAGTGTAAGAGAAAAGACAAGTACAAAATTTTAAAAAGGTAAATAACTATGGACGGATCTATTGGAATTGGAAATACCAGTATGAGTTTGGAATATTTTTCTTCATTAAAAAGTATGTATTTCTCTTCTACTTGTGGCCGTAGCAGACCAGAGAATCCATCAGGGATCAGATGAGCTATCCTGTCTTAAAAACAACTAAAAAATGGGCAAAATATATGACACCGTAGTTTTCAGACACTGAACAGCATGGAATGTAGGAGAGAGCATAAACAGATGAGGGAAGCCTACAACGGCCTCTGCTTCCTGCTTGAAAAGAGTCTCCAGGCAAACGTGTAGGGAGGAGAAACCTAAACAGAGCCCAGTAATTACTCAGAGGTGAGGAAAGAGAGTTGAGAGTTCAGCAAGGTCAAGGTGGTGGCCATGTACAGGGCAGAAAATCAGAAAGGGGTGGGCTGTGGAAGTTTCCCCTCAAGGTTACAGCTCATCACTGATCAGGGCGTGCATGTGAAGAGAATACCCAGGCCAAGGAAAAGAACCACAATAAAAGCACAGGGGGAACAATTTCCAACCCTCACACAAGAGTGGGAACAGTTCACATTCTCCATAACCGGAGTGAAGAAACCTGATGGTCAGTGGCCATTGGGCTGAGTATGCACAAGAGTATTGGCTTGGTAGTGGATCCAAACCGGCCCTAGGCCAAAGGCTGTGCTGGTCCCACCTAACAAAGAGCAAATGCATACCTCGGAAGAATAAAAGTTTCCTTATAACTGCATCCCAGAACAAGGCTCAAACTTCCAACAAGATAAAACTGACAACATCTGACATCCAGTTCAGGATTACCAGGCACGTAAATGAAGGAGAAAAATGTCATCTATAGTTAGAAAATGAATCAACAGAAAAAGAGCCAAAAATGGCATAAATCAGGCAATATATCAAGTCCCAGTTAACTGAAAAGGATTCAAATCATACAAAGCATGTTCTTTGACTATAACAGGATTAAATTAAAACAACAACAACAACAACAACAAAAAACCAGTAACAGAAAGACATATAGAAAATCGCAAAATATTTGGAAACTAAATAATACCTCTAAATAACTCAGGACCATTAAAAAATCATTGTAATCTGGGGCCAGCCCGGTGGCTCAGGCGGTTAGAGCTCGGTGCTCCTAACTCCGAAGGCTGCCGGTTCGATTCCCACATGGGCCAGTGGGCTCTCAACCACAAGGTTGCCAGTTCAAGTCCTCGAGTCCCGCAAGGGATGGTGGGCTCCGCCCCCTGCAACTAAGATTGAACACGGCACCTTGAGCTGAGCTGCCTCCCGGATGGCTCAGTTGGTTGGAGCACGGGCTCTCAACCACAAGGTTGCCCGTACGACTCCCGCAAGGGGTGGTGGGCTGCACCCCCTGCAACTAGCAACGGCAACTGGACCTGGAGCTGAGCTGTGTCCTCCACAACTAAGACTGAAAGGACAACAACTTGAAGCAGAATGGCACCCTCCACAACTAGGACTGAAAGGACAGCAACTTGACTTGGAAAAAAAAAAAAAAGTCCTGGAAGTACACACTGTTCCCCAATAAGTCCTGTTCCCCTTCCCCAATAAAATCTTTAAAAAAAAAAAAAATCAATGTAATCTACCACATTAAGATGAAAAAAGAAAAAAAATATGAACATCTCTACAGAAAAGTCATTTGATAAAATCTGATACCCATGCATTATTAAAACCTGTCAACAAATTAAGAACATCTTCAACCTAATATAAAGCAAATGATACACCTAGTGCTAACATCATACCAAACTGTTACCTATTAAATATGCTTCCCTAATACAGAGAACAAGGCAAGGGTGTGTGTTCTCATCACTTCTATTCCACATTTTAATGGTCGTTCTAGCTAGTGCAATAAGGCAAGAAAAAGAAATATAAATCTTACTAATTAGAAACAGTCACAAAAAGGTGTTTATTAGCAAATGACATGATTGTCTATATAGACAATCTTAAGGCATTGACAAAGAGCTACTAGAACTCATGAATGAGTTTAAGGAGGTTTCAGGACCCAATTTTTTGTCAGTATAGAAAAATCCACTGTACTATATTTCTCTGTACTACAACAAGCAAGCTGATATTGCTGGGTTATGATGTAAAGTATGTATCTTCCCATAGATTGCAGGTGAAACAGTTTGAAAACCAGTGTCCCGGAGCAACTCTGCACAAGCGTACCAAGAAATACGTTCAAGAATGTTCATAGTAGCAGTGTTTGTACTAACAAAAACTGAAATCCACCCAATGACCACTGAAAAGAAAATAAAGAAATTATAGTATATTAAAACAGAATATAGCAGAGAAAATGAATGCATGCATCAAATTTGTACACATACCACTAACAAAAGGTTGATCAAATTTTTTTAAAAATCACAGGAGAAATATATACAGGATGGATGGTGCCCTTAGATAAAATTCAAAATCTTCCCAAACTAAATGAATTAGGTTTTCAAAATATACATATATATGTGTTAAGACCATAGAACACATTTTTGGGAATAAAACACGCTAATTTCAGGATATTTTTACATCCAGGCTGGGGCAAGGATGTCAGCCTATTACAGACAAGCATGGTTATGGGGCTAAGACAATCTCTAAGCAGTTTGTTTAAATTGAGCGCATGTTTGGCACTCTTTCTTGGCATTTATATCTGTGATTTTTTATTACCTTCAAGTTCAGCTGAGTTTAGAATTCTTGGGTCAAAATTCTTTTTTTTTGTTGTTCAAAAGATTGAAGGACACAAAGACCCAAGTAAATAGAAACATATGATGTTCCTATAAGAAAATATATAATATTAGATCTCAATAATGATTTCAATGCTCTAAATAAAACATATACTAAATTAAATTATAATTTAAATCCCAATGGGTTTTTAAAGGGTTTGATACATCAATGATAATGAAGCTCACCTGGAAAATAAATGTGTGAAAAAATTAAGAACATTTTGAAAATGAAGAATTAACAAAGGAAGAATTGTCCCAACACATTTAAAAATTACCCTAAAGCATCAGAAATGAATCCACAGAGATTATTTGGAATGGAAGGATCAGTTGAACAGAATTTTTAAAGCCCAGGAATAGAACTGAATATAGGAAAATAGTAAATGATAAAACTGGCAATTCAAATAAGATAAAGTAGAAGTAATTCACTCAATAAATGTCAAAATAATTGCTTTACTGGGTAGAGAAAAAAATAACTTTGATGTGCCTTCACACTATATGAGAAAAAAAATTTAGGTGGATTAGGGATTTAAGGTAAAAAATAAAATCATGAAAGTACTAAAAGAAAAATGCAGGGCAATGTATTTATAACTTTGGAAAAAGAAAAGCCTTTCTTAGATGATAACCAGACCACACAACAAAAAGATTACAGGTTTAGACAGAAAATAATTAAAACTACCGTAGAAAAAAAGGTCATCAATGACATGGAAATCACAAACAGGGAAAAAATTCAATATATTGATATGACCATATCAATAGATGCAGAGAAAAGCATTTGACATTCATGAACAAAACTCTGAATAATCTAGGAACAGAGGGGAACTTCTTCTACTTGATAAAGAATATCCACAAAAAAACCTACAGATGACATTATATTTAATGTTGAGAAACTAGAAGCTTTTCCATTAAGATCAGGATGAAGCGAAGGGTGACCCCTATCAGCACTTCTTTTCAACCTCATCCCGGAAGTCCTAGCTAATGCAGTGAGACAGCAAAAGGACATCAATGGATTGGGAAGGAAGAACTAAAACTCTTTTTGTTTGCAGATGACATTATCATCTATGTAGAAAATCCAAAGAATGTTTGGGAAAAAAAAAGCTCCTGGAACTAATAAGCAAATACAGTTGTGCACTGTTTAACAATAGGGATACCTTCTGAGAAATGTGTCATTAAGTGACTTCATCGTTGTATAATCTAGATGGTGTAGCCTACTACTGTAATTGTATGTGCTGTACTTTTATACAACTGGCCGTGCAGTAGGTATGTTTACACCAACACAAACATGTAATGGTTTGCACTACATTATGATGGCTACGAGGTTTCTAGGCAACAGGCATGTTTCAGCTCCATTTTAATCTAATGGGATCATGGTTGTATATGTGACCAAAATGTGGTTGTGCCACACATAACTGTATAGCAAGGTTGTAGGTTACAAGGTTAATATACCAAAGTCATTCACTTTCCCATATACCAGAAATTAACAAGTGGATTTGAAATTAAAAGCACAATATCATTTATATTAGCACCCCCATAAATGAAATCCTCAGGTATAAGTAATTCTAACAAAACATGTACAAGATCTGTATGAGGAAAACTACACAAATCTGATGAACAAAATGGAAAAACTAAATAAATGGAGAGATAGTAAAGGATAAGAAGAGTCAAAATTGTTAAGATGTCAGTTCTTTCCAACTTGATGTACCTAGATGTAATGCAATCCCCATCAAAATTCCAACAAGTTACTTTGTAAATATTGACAAACTAATTCTAACATCTATATGGAGCGTCAAAAGGCCCAGAATAACTAATACGATATTGAAGGAGAAGAGCAAAGTTGGAAGACTGACACTATCCAACTTCAAGACTTACTTATAAAGCTACAGTAATCAAGACAGTGGGTTAGAGGTAATAATAATAATAAACAAATAGATCAATGAAACAGAATAGAGAGCTCAGAAATAGGCCCACAAATACAACTCAACTGACTTTGACAAAGGAGCAAAGGCAATACAATGGAGAAAACAGTCTTTTCAACAAATGGTGCTGAAACAACTGGACAATCATATGTAGAACAAAAATTAAGTAAAATTCAGACCTCATACTCTACAAAAATTAACTCAAAATGGATCTTAAACCTAAGCATAAAATGAAAAACTATAAAACTCCTAGAAGATAACACTGAAGAAAATCTAGATGATCTTGGGTTTGGTGATGACCTTTAGATATAACACAAAACCAGTTTGTATTTCATTGTTTGGGGTGCTAATGTAAATGTATTGGGTTTTTAATTTCAAATTCCACTTGTTAATGGGGCTATTGGGCTATATGTTTCTATAAACGAATGTTCTTACACATGCTTTTTATTACACATATGTACTCAGTTCTGTAGGGTATTTACACAGGAATGAAATTATTGGATCACAGGGGATATGTATGTTGAAATTCAGTAAATATTGCCAAACGATTTTCAATGATATCAAATTACACTCCCAACCCAACAGTAGATGGGAGTTCTAGTTGCTTTACATCCTAACAACACTCGGTTTTAGAAAAGGAAAGGCTGAAAAATCAATGATCAAATCATCTACACCAGAAAGCTTATAAAACAAAACAAAAGAGCAAATTAAACCCAAAAGAAGGGAATAATAGCAAGAAGAGCAGAAATAAATAAAACAGAAAATAAACATTCAATAGAAGGACTGAAACAGCCAAAATTGATAGATATTAAAAACTTAATGTCAATAAATTTGAAAATGTAGGTGAAATGCAAAAATGTTCTGAAAAATATAACTTTACTGACACAAGAAGAAATAGACTATCTGACCATAGTAGTACTATTAAAGAAATTGAATAATTATTGAAACTTTCTCCCAAATAAAACTCATAGCACAGAGGGATGTCTTCACTAGTGAATTTGACATAATCTTTAAGGAAGAAATATTATTAATCTTAAATAAACAGAGGGAAAAAGAGAATGCTGCACAAATCTTTTTATGCATAAATTTTGGAAATGTACATAAATTCTGACATTGAAATCTCACAGGAATTTATTTCATGATATATTTGTTCAAATGAACAATGATAAATGTGCAGGAATGATCACTGTTCATTGTTAATGGAAGAACTGTGTGCCCCCCCACCCAAATTCTTATTTTTAAGTCCTAACCCCCAGAACCTCAGAATTTGACCATATTTGGACATAACGTCTTTACAGAAGTATTAAAATTAGGTCACCAGAGTGGGTCCTAACCCCGCTAATATGACTGGCATCCTTGTAAGAAAAGAAAATTTGGACAACACACATACAGAGGAAAGACGATGTATAGAAATGGGGAGAAAACAGCCATCTAGAAGCCAAGGAGAAAGGTGTGGAACACATCCTTCTGTCATAGCCTCAGAAGGAACCAACCCTGCCGATATCTTGATCTTAGACTTCTAGACTCCAGAATTGTGGGGAAATACATTTCTGTTGTTGAAGCCACCCAGTCTTTGGTACTTCTTTATTATGGCAGTTCTAGAAAATGAATACATTCATAAAAATGAAAGAGCAGGAAACGATCAATATATCTACCAGAAAAAAAATGTTTAAATAAATTACAATATATCTGTACTATGAACTACTACAGAGCCTATCCAAAAAATGATGTGTGTTTATGTATGGCAATTGGAGTTATTGATAAGATGTCCATAATTTTTCCTAAGTGGAAAAAAATATATGCTGTAATATCTATGCATATTATGTTTCACTTTTGTTAATTAAATAATTAAATGTGTTCAAAAGCACAGAAAATGTCTAGAAGTTTATATAATAAATTGGTAACATGTTCAGGACTAGAGGAAGCATTATGTACTACTTTGGGTTTCGCTGAAAATGATGACTATATATTATTTCCTTAATCATAAAATAATTTGAGATATACAAATATATACTCACACCATATTATATGTAATGTAAAGATGATCAGAATCTCAATTGGACTTTTTAAAAATAACTGAACAAAATGGTCTAAAAGTTCATATGCATGGAAAAATATCTGAGAATCGATAAGAAAATTTTGAAAAGGGAAAAATGGTACAGGGTTTTCCTTTCACTACATTAAACTTTAATGTTTCTATATATACTCCAACAATTTGGCATTGATACAGAAATAGAAAAGTAAATCAGTGGAACCAGTTTAGAAAAATATCCAAATGCATATGATAATGGCATTTTAAATTTAGTGCAAAAAATGACTGAATAAACAGGGCTGGCATAACTGGGTTATTCATATGAAAGAAAACAAAATTAGACTCCCAAGAAAGTAAATGTAAAGAGTTAGTATGCTTTTAAGATACTCAACTTTACAACTGCGAGTTTGAAAAATAGTTGCAAATCATTATCGACCAGCAGATTGCAGTTTGGGACCAGCAATGAGATCAATAGGCTGACATCTCATAAATAAAGCACCGTGTGAATGTGAACAGCTATACACGTTTTGGAAAGTAATCTGACAATACTGTTGACCTAGCAATTATTTTTCAAATTCAGCAGAAATATAAGTATCAATATATATAAGGAAAGAAATACAAATAAAGCTGTTTATCACAGGAATGTTTGTAGTGGCAACCAAAGCGGAAATAACCTGAAGGTTCAGAAAAAGGAAATGTTAAATAAATCCCAGTTCACACATTCTATGAATAATTAGTCATCTTTGAAAGACACATGACTCAGATCTATATTCACCGACCTGGAAAAATGTTTGTACCACATTGTTAAATGGATTAAAAAGGAAGAAAAAAAGGAAAGCAAATTGCTGAGTAATATATGTAATATGATCTCCTCACCTTTTTTTTTGTTTTTTAAAAGGAAACAGGGAGCATAAAGTACCCTGTACACTCATTTGTCTCACATGAGTACTGAGACAGGTATGGATGATACAGAATACTTTCTTTTATTGTACTTTTTAACAAGGTTTTTATTTGTGGTAAATACACATAACATACAAATTACCATTTAAATCATTTTATGTGTTCAGTAGTGTAAAGTGTATTCACATTGCAAGCCAATCTCCAGAACTTTTTCATCTTGTAAAACTATACCCAGTAACTCCATCTATAAACAACTCCTCATTCCTCCTCCCCTAGCCACTGGCAACCCCTCTTCTGCTTTCTGTCTCTATGAATTTGACTACTCTAGGTATCTCCTGCAAAGGGAATCACACAGTATTTGTCCTTTTGTGACTGGCTTTTTTCACTTAGCATAATGTCCTTAGATTCATCCACCTTAGAGTATGTGTCAGAATTTCCTTCTTTTTTTAAGGCGAAATAATAATTCATTGTATGTATATATAACTTTGTTTTGTATTACATATAATACACATTTTGTTTATCCATTCATCTATCAATGGTACTTGGGTTCCTTCCCCCTCTTTGCTACTGTGACTAATGCTGCTATGAACATGGGTACATAACTTCTTGAGACCCTGCTTTCAATTCTTTTGAGTTAATACCCAAAAGTGGGATTGCTGAGCCAAGTCATCTGTTTGTATTTTTTGAGGAAATGCCATACTGTTTTCCATAGTGGCTACATCATTTTACATTTCCATCAATAGGGTACAGGGGTTACAATTACTCTACATATTCTCCAAACTTATTCTTTTCTAGTGGTTTTTTTTTTTTTTTTGGCGGTAGCCACACTAATACATGTTAAGTGTTATCTTATTGTAGTTTTGATTTGTGTTTTTCTAATGAGTGACATTTTGAGCATGTTCATATATATATATATATGTTTGTTGGCCATTTGTATTTATTTGGAAATATGTCTAGTCAAGTCTTTGGCCAATTTTTTAAATTATGTTATTGGGGGGAATGGGGGTTGTTGCTAAGCTATAGGATGGACTATCTTCTTAACACTGGTCACCTGAGAGGGGTACCATGTAGCCCACAATGAGGGTGGGCCCAGTGAAGCCAGTAACTTTTTTTTTATACATCTCTGTATTATTCGATTTGTTATAAAACAACATAGATTTGCTTCCTGACTACTTTTATATGTAATGAATTATTGGGGAAAAAAGATGGAGCTGTGTCTCCCATTGCAGAGAGGAGATTCAAGACAACCCCTCAAGGCCTTGCCCATCTTCCCTCAACCGATTTTAAAGCTCCTCGCTCTTAATTGAAGACAGATCTGTTCTTAGTTCATTTATACCTTCCCCAAGTGCAAGGGAGTGAGATTCAGAGTGACATATTCCTTGTTCTTTTTCTTATAGCTATAAAAATATCCATAATCTTTGAAATAGGGTGAAAAAGAGATATTTGTTAACACATAGATACTATAAACATATTAAGAACTCAAGGATATTATATAAATGTAGGCAGCATCAAAAATGCTGATGGTAAACACGCCTCATTCATTCATCCAACAAATAGTAATTGAGGGCAACCTGGTCTTGTTCTAGTTGCTGGAGATAGTAATACACGAAACAGAAAAAGCAGGAAGGTGAGAAGTGCTGTACAAAAGCAATGCTGGGTAAGGAGAGTGGGGCAACATTTAGGTAGGTGGCCCAGGAAATGTTCTCATATGACTCTCAGTAGTGACAGTCAATGAATGTCCACACTTCATCCGTGAGGAACAGAATCTCCTTATGTAACAGAAATTTCATTCTCAGAAGGATTTTGACACATCTAAATAATCACCTACCAAAAATCTTAATATGTAAACAAACGTCCACTTATAAAAACTTTTTATAAAGAATGTATTTGTCATGAGCTGAAGGCTTGTGCGCCCCCCGCCCCCCCCCCCCGAAATTCATATATTGCAGTCCTAATCCTCAATGTGATAATGTTTGGTGGGGAGGGAGGGCTTTAGGAGGTAATTCGGGTTAGATGAGGTCATGAGGATGAGGCCCCCATGACGGGATTAGTGTCCTTAGAAGAAGATAAAGAAACCAGACCGCTCTCTCAGCCGTGTGAGGGCACAGCAAGAAGGAGGCCACCTGCAGCCAGGAAGAGGTTGGGTTCATCACTCTGATCTCAGATTTTCCAGCTTCCAGAACCATGAGAAATACAATGACTGCTCTTTAAGCCACCTGGTCTATGGCAGTTTATTATAGTAGCACAAGGTAAGATTGCTTTTCTTGACAATAACAGCAATTTATTCTTATCACCCATTCTCATTTCACTTGTTATGCTTCATTGTGGGGTATATTAAAAGTCTTTCACTTATTCACTTTTTAAAGCATAAAACATTTGAGCACGTGTATTTCCTTTAGAGGACTACGACCTGGAATGCATATTCCAAATCTTGGCCCATGGGTTAACCGTTGAACCCTAGCCAGAATGGATGAATCAGCTACTCAGTTCCAGGGCTTTCAATGGAAACACTCAACTGACCAAAGCAACGGTCCCAGAGCAGGAGTCTGTATGAGCTTTGCTCCAATGGGGTGAATCAGTAATGGGGTTACATAGCGCAGTTTGCTGGGCAGGCAGTTGTCAGCAGCACCAAGTGTGGAAGACACTTTTTGGCACGTTTCTTAAAGCCTTCACCCTTCCTGCAGATGGGAAGTCTGCTTATTGTAACGGAAACACTGATAGCCCTCGGCCTTTATAAAAGTCTTCTTTAGCAGGCTGAGCTATGCACTTGCTAAAAATAGCAAGAACATCCCAGGGTTCAGCGGGAGCCTCTGCTGAAAGGTAGGAACAGGTGAACAAAGAGAGATTAGATAGAAAGGAATGATTTCTAATGAATTCTACTCGGTGTGGTCATGTGGCAATAATTACAATTCCTGGTCTTCATCCTATCTGATTAGAGGGGGGGAAACGAATTTATAGAGATCCTCTTACTTATTCTCATGGAACTTCTGTGAAACAGCTAGAGACAGGGCATATCATTCTTTTTATTTAAACTTGAGAAAATAAAGGACTGTCTGAGTCAGGGGGAGATTCAGGCCACTTGTCTCCCAAGAGTTACCATATCCATCCAGCCAGAAGTGAACATGAGATGACCAACTGAATTATATTTCCATTTATTTTAAAGATTGGGTTTGGGAACAACTCATAAGTGATAAGGTAGAAGCCCTCAGGGGTAAGATCTGCCTCTCAGATCCCCTTTGAAACAATATTGGAATTATTAGAAGAAAGAAAAATCTGCATCCACCCTAGAAAGCAAACCAAAGCACTATCCCCATGCCGGAGCCTTGGAGAGACTCTTCCAGCACTTCAGTGCAGACTGGAGCAGCATGAAGAAAGTGAGAACACTTACTCATAATTTTTCCTTGAGTCCCCAGAAACAGTAAAGACCCCCTAATAAAAGCCAGTAGTCCTTGGTAACTTGGAGGGAGGACGACAGAAGAGAAGGTAAGACTGGCCATATTGCTTCACTCCCAAATGCTCCGCAGATGAGCCCTGGCAAACCAGGCGCGGGGCAGCCCTGAAGGTAGTGAGCTGATGGGATCAGCTTCACTGTGCAATCAGGAAGGTCTAGATATGAACCCAGCTCCACCTCCTACTAACTCTGGGACCCTGGATGAGTTTTTAAATTTCTCCAAGCCTCCATTTTCTCCCTGGCCAAACTGGCTAACAATTGTGCCTTTTGAACAGGATTGCTCTGAAGGTTAAATGAGATGAGAATGTGAAGTGCTTAAAATAGATCCTGCAAGTGCTCATCTAGAGATGATGATGGTGATGGTGATGGTGATGATGATGATGATGGCGATGATGATGAAGGATATGATAATGATGGTGACAGTATGACGAGGGTGATGGTGATATAATGATGGTGATGGATATGATGGTGATGATGATTAGTAGTGGAAATGGAATTTAAGATTTGGCAAAATACAGCCCAAGCTTTTGAAAAGCTTCACATATTTTATAGACTCTTATTTTTTAGTCTAGTAATTCCACTTACTGGAAATATTCTTTTGGAAATAGCGAGAAATAGACAAGACAATTTAAACATAAAGTTTAGAGGTAATTGGAAAAAAGGAGTCAATAAGCTAAACACCTACCAATAGTGGAGGCTTTGAAAAATCATCTGTAAAAATAAAGTGACATAGATAGTCCCCGATTATGGACAGACTGCAGAAGCAGGCTGCCAAGACGGGGAGATTCGAGAGGCTGGTTACATGAATGACATCCCTACCCACCCCACACTTCCAGGTAACAATTGCTTTTTCACCCCCACAGGAAACAGGAAGTTTCTCTTCTAAAAACTGAATGAGAGAGGTTCCAAACTCAGGGATACCATTCAAGGGAGAGGTGCAGGAGTAAAACAGGACCGAGAGGTATACAGATTAAGTTGTGCTCATGATCCCAGCCCTCATCTCGCACTGATGTCCAAGAGCCCTGGAATCCAGGGCTGTTCTGCCTAATCTGAACTGCCCACAGAAAATTCTACTATGAAAGGCATTTGAAGGTCTTTAAAAAAAGAAAGAAAGAAAAGAGCCAACTCAGAGTTTCTCATTCTTATATAGGAATAAGCAGTCAAGGCACAAGGCAGTCAAAGACTAACACACATTTGGGGGAAATAGCCAGCTTTAATTAAAAACATATCTATATGTCTCAGGAGAAAAAAAAAGACTATAGCGCCGAAAAGACAAAAGAAAGAAAGAAAAAGAACCTGGCAGAAAGTGAAGCAGTGCAAATATCAGAAGTACTCAGCAGCGACAGGGGCCTGCCAAACTGACTGCAACGGTAGAGAGGTGTTCCTAACACATACACTGAGACCTTCTCGTTGGTGAAACCACGGTTATTCGAAGAGAATTTAAAAGGAATTATTTCCCCATGACATGAATCCATGTTAACCTGGTGCCATGTATTGCACCATCTAGAATTACCTAGTGGCTCTCTGCAATCATAGGCATGGCCCCTTCTTGCAAGTGCTGGCCTGGGCAATCCGTTCTCACCACCAACCTTGACCCATTGTCCTCCACTAACATACCCAACCCAAGCATTCAGGCTTGATTTCTGTGTTCTGGGTAACTGGCACTAAAGGCACTAGAACTATCCTCTGTGCAGAATATCTGACACAGATAGAACCCCACATTTTCAAACAAGCTAATCCCCCTGATGAAGACTAGTCCCAGGAGCAGTCAATCGATGGTGACTCAGAACAGCTAAACTCAATTGCTCCCTTTTAAGATGCTCATTATTAAGGTGTCCAGAGACCATCAATATAATTACTGGTTTAAACACAGAATAATTTTTTAAATTCCCTCCCAATTGTTATATGATTATATGAAACTATGTGTGCATATGTGTGTGTGTTTGTGTGTGTGTAGTGTTCTCAGGGTTTGAAAAGATTAAAAACAACCTAAGATTTGTTATTTTTGGTAATACAGAAATTACAATAAACTTTTACTCCATTCAAGTTGGGGGACGTAAGAGCAAAGTTAATAGTTGTCACTTTCTATTGTAAATTCTTTAACAATAGGACATTGCTTTAATGAAGTCTTTTTATGGCTTTAAAAAAAGATGTGTTCCAATGAGATATACACTGTACTCAGAAACATTGTTGCTAGAAATAGAAATAACGTGAAGTCCAAAGGGACTGAAGTTGCAAATTGCTCCCCTGCTTTGTTTGGGAAGAGTAATTCCTTTCTGCTCCATCTTCGCCCTCCTGGAGAAGTGCTGTCCCTCCCACGAATGAATTACTCCCATAACACATCATATCAGTCGCCATGGAGACCTTGATCTGTACCTGATAACGGGCTAATACAGGGACATGGAAGAAGCAATTCCTGCTTCTTTCAAAGAACTAAAAGTTCGGCACTTCTCTCTCCTCGATGTCTATGGATCCAGGACACAGGAGGAAAAAAACAACCCCCCAACCCCCAACTAACCCCCACCCAGGGACTCTGTTTTGTTCAAAGGTGCTCTGTTCCCACAGAATACGCTGCCTGCCATGTCACTCTAGCTTATCCATGTTTTAAAGCTGAAATCAAACTGGTCACCCAATTCCCCCATGCTTTACAAACAGACACAAAGAGTCAAGCTGAACCATTGTTCGGGCATTCCCGGGTCTGGAGAACCAGGTCCCGGCGGTGGAGAGGACGGCTCTCTCTCTCTCGACAACAGAGTCCAGGGTTTCCGTGGCTCGATGACCTGCGCACTTTCCCACCCCTCCCGTCCCAGATCATGCCACTTCCGTCGGAAGCTCGTCCGCTGCTGCCCGGGACAAAAGGTCCAGCCAGAATGACACGGCTTTCATTCTGCTCACTAGCTTGCCGTTGGGAAGAGGGGATGCGGAGTCGGCCAGGGCGGGGACAGGGACAAAGTCGGGGTGGGAACACTGACTCTGGCTTCCCCTTCTGGTCCTCTGGACCGTGTCATCACCCAAGTCGGCGGCCCGGGACAGACAGGGCCTCTCCCGTATCTCACGACCCAATGTCCCATTCATCTGACATTGTGCTCTTCACATGGACACAAGGCACAGCTTGTGGAAGGAGAACCAAAAACCAATGGCCAGTGAACTGATGGGACGCGCTTCCACACCGGAGAAAAGGCAGGGGCTGGCATTTACGGCAGGCTGTGAGGGAGCAGGGAACCATCGCGGCTGTCGACTGGCCAAATAATTCTTCAGGTAAACCACCAAAAGAAAACGGTTTATTTAGGGAAAGGAAAAAAAGAAACAGAACCACCATGGAGTGTGAGCAGACTCACCGGCGGGCCCCCTCCCCCCCATCCGGCCGCCCACATGGAAGAAGGTCCAGAGCCTAATATGGCTTCCCCCTTTATTTGCATCCCTTCCCCGGAAGTTACCACCGAGTTCAACAGGAAATCAAGGCTAGAGAGTTAACAAGGGGCCCAGATCCACCCACAGCCCTCCCAGCTCTATGGTTAAGCATCTTAAGAGGCCAGTTCACTTTTATCACAGCCAATGAACCCTGGAAATCAAGACTATAGCGTTAACAAGGGGCCCAGATCCACCCACAGCCCTCCCAGCTCTATGGTTAAGCATCATAAGTTGCCAGTTCACTTTTATCGCAACCAATGAGCCCTGACACCAGCCATACAGGTGAGGCAGTGGGGGGTGACGGGGGCATAGACAGAACTATGACAAGGGCCTTCCTGAGACACTTGTGGAGCGAGAACTGCTATGCAAAATTAGAGAGATTGACAGTGCATGTCAACGGTATGGAGGCTGAAGAGACAAATATGTGATTGAAATTGGGAACCACTGGATCAGACAAACCGCCACTCAGGTGTGAAAATACCACTTACCCTTTAGCAGAGGTGCACACCAATGGTCTGCCCACTCACATCCCAGATCATTTAATCCCAAACTACTTCCCACTCTGAAGCCAGACACCGGGTGCCAGCAGAGTGCCTAGGTTGAAATCCAAAAGAGGAACAAGTGAAGTGAAGGCAGGAATTAGTTCCCCAAAAGCAGAGGGAAGGTAGGGATGCAAACAGACCCTGGTAGCAGGTTTGCTCATCAAAGCATCAACCACCCACTCTCCCTAAATGTCCTAACAGCCCTCATTGCCATGGTCACAGTAAGAAGGGGAACATTTCCCAGCTCCACTGCCGTCATTTTCAAGAGGAAATGTGTATATGATGTCAGATGTCCTTAGAATGGTGGCAATTGTTGATGTGCATTTCATTTGCATTACTACTTTACCTTGGGGTGTGGGGAGGTATTCTCAAAGAAAGTTTATTCCTCCCAGAAGGTGAGTTGAAAGACGGTTCTAATAAGTCCTGATGGGGCATGAGGAAAACCCAAACTAGAGTAAAACAGAGCTCTGCCTCCCAGGTCTCCAGTTTCTCACATCTTGAAAGGCTTCAGAAAAGAGGCACTCCCCATGCACAACACAAAGGAAAAGCCACAAACCGCTTTCCCAGCCAGAGGGGGAGAAACCTAGAGATTAGCAGCTCTATTTTGCTACATTCATGCATTCTTTTCAGGCAGCCCAGACTTCTGTGTGGAACAAACAACTCTGTCTAGGTGAGGAGGGCTTTAAACAGGGGGATTACCCCAGGGAAGTTGCTGTAACACACCCCACCTTTCCATATTGCCCAGTTCATTTCAGGCAGGAAACAGAGGCCTCCCCCGCCTCTTGGGCCCCCGCCTGATCCACAGGAAACTTCTCTCTTGATTAGACTCCCACAGAGCCCAGGGTTCAACTTTCCATCTTTCATTCCAAGCCACACACCCCGCCACTCCACCAAGAGCCAAGGCAGGGGGGCTTTTCAAACCATCTCGCCCACCCACAGCCACTGTGGGCAATCTACAAAGCTCATGCTAAGAATCAACGGTGCTTTTTTCCTGGAATTAAGAAATTTATCCTTTGAACCACCAGAGAATAGTCTCTAAACGGCAGATTAATCTTTTTTCAGTTTTGGCAGTCAAAATTCAGGGGTCAATGAGAGCCAAGCCCGAATGCCTTAACCTATTTCCTGAGCAATTTACATGCAATGTCTGAAGAGGGGCTAGGACTCTGTCAGCTCATCTAGATGGTACTGCTGGAAATTACACTGGCCCTACAGAGCCTTCCTTTGCCTCAGTTTTTTTCAGTCAAGTACAACGGGGGACTCCACCTTCTTACTCTCAAGCTTCAACATAAGCAACATTATTCAGACACTGTAAACTAGTTTGAACGATTTGGTCCCAGTCACATGACACAGCTGGGTATTTCCTTTTAAAACACACTTTCCCACTGACATGGGATCCAAATGTTGTGGGCAGATATACATCCGGTCCCCTTCCTAGGTGGTACCTATGTAATGAAGACCCAACTGATTTTGACTCTATGCATACTGATTTTCCCTACAGAATGTAAGCCCCTCCAGGCCTCGGGCACAGAGCACTTGCTCGCTGCACTGAGCACAATGCTTGGCCCGCAGTTGGTCCTTAAAAGCTGGTCCAACAGACAGTAATTTAGTGGTTACCAGAGGATAATGGGGGAGAAGAGCAGAAAAGGTAAATGGGGATCGAATATATGGTGATGGAAGGAGAACTGACTTTGGGTGGTAAACCCACAATGCAATATATAGATGATGTATTACAGAATTGTATACTTGAAACCTATATCATTTTACTAACCAATGTCACCCTAGTAAATTTAATTTTAAAAAAGCTGGTCTAATACATAAGTACAATGAAGAGGTTCAAATGTATTGGATTCAGCACCAATCAATGTCAGGAACAAATGTTGCCTGTACAAGGTTATACAAATGGCTATAGATTTGGAAAATCTTGACCACCCTTCCCCTTGTTAACTAAGACATCAAGCTAACCACCAGATTTTTTAAAATAGCTGACTATTTCTGTTTAAATGGTCTTTGCATAGAAGCTTTACCAAAAACTCTTCTCAGATGATAAAGTATGTAGATAGCATTTTATAGTTCAGAAATTCTAACTATTCTTTAAGGCCCAATGTAAATGATTAGTCACATTTATTGAGCACTTACTATGTGCCAGACCCTGTCTGAAGAGCTCTGAGACACTTACTCATTTGTCCTTACAACCCTCTGTGGTAGGTTCTGAGATGATCCCTGCTTCATGGGTGAGGAAACTGGCTTAGTTTTTCCTTGGGCCTCCCAGATCACTTCAATGGAAAGTACCCACTTCCTCTTCTGAAACGCTCTTTAAACACATTTCATGCTTCTCTTAGGAAACAGGTCACGTTCTCCTATATACATGCTACAATTCAGGCATCGTCCTATCTTCTGCTCCACCATATGTACCCTGAAGATGGGGCTATCTCATTCCAGTGGCGCTCCCAAGGCAGGTCCAGCAACTGAAAATCACAATCACCTGGGAAATTTTCGAAACAAAAAAAAGGCCTGGGCCTTACACTCTGGAGATTCGGTCTTGGCTGGCGCTCTGGAACTTTTATCTTCAGAAAGCTGGCCAGGTGCTACTGACACACAATAGGTGTGAGACCACTGTCTCACTCACTGGCTCACTGCCTGGTACAGTGTGGGTAGCGAACAAAATTTATCAAATGAATGGGTGGCTTAATGAATAACCATAATTACGAGATGTCATTCAAGATATATGCAATTATTTTTCAAGTGGACACAGAACTGCCCCCACCCGAGCTCTGCCAACCCCTGGAACTACCTCTTGTCACTCCCTCCCACCCCCTTCCTCATTCAGCTCCAGCCACATTTCCAAATGTCATCGCAGAAAACTGAACTCTGAATGCCCTAACTAAACTACAGCAGCAGCCTACCTCCATCACTCTCTACAGAAGTACAGTCCTTTATCAATATTCTCATCACCCTTGACCTGACCTGACATTATCTTATACATACTTTAAATTGACTGTCTGTTCTTCCTGCTTAGAATACATATTTCAAGAGGTTATGGATTCTTTGAGGAAAACAGTCAAGCCTCCCCTGCTGTTTAAGCCTTCTCTCTGAAGTGTTTCAGAGAAGTCTTGTCTCTTATTGTGATACAAAGGAGGACCTACTTGACTTTCCAGGTTCCTCCCAGAATCCAAAGTCTTAGATGAATGAAATTTTACAGACAGAAAAAAAGCTCAGGTATCATCTAATGCAGGGTTTCTTCTTAATCTGGGGTCCATCAGCCCTGAAGAATTATAAACTCGGCACGCATGTGTACAATTATCTGTGGAAAGTTTCTATAGCTCTCATTAGAGTCTCAAGGAGCTTTATGTCTCAAACAGAAAGTTAAAAGTTTTTCAACAAAATCCTTCATTATGGATGAGGAAACTGATGCCCCTCAAAGTAGCAATATAGAGCTCCGAGCAGAAACACGATTGTTCATTTGTTGGTTCCCAGGCAGTCTCTTTAACCACCACCTCCCCCGCAAAAAAAAATAATAATAAAACACACACAAAGGATCCCCTTATAAAGAGAATCCTTTCCTCACAACATCAGATTGGCACCCTGGGCCAAAGGACTCCCTGAGCACCTACTTCATTTGTCTGACTAAGCCTTGGGCAAAAACAGTGAAGCATGACTTCCCCCTTCCTAACAATTTAATTATTCACAAATTTGCATGTGGTGAGAACATCAGACGGTAAAGGCTCAGATTTGCCCTAAGCCTCTTTCAAATGGCATTTCATACCAATGCAGTACAAGCCATCTTCGCATCCGCTCACTCACCAGATGCCCTCAGCAAATAAAGAACTCCTTTTCCTTCTCCACGCTAATGGCTCTAATTTTCTCATGATTTTCTCTCATGGTAAGTGCCAACGAAATATCATCCCACCACATGTCCAACTGGCTATTCTTTCAATATCGTGGATTCCAAACCAGCCCTGCTGGAATGAAAAAAAAAATTCACAAGCCATTTTGGAGGAGTGCAGAGAGGGAGGACACGTGAGGAAATAGAGGACAGGGCCATGTATAACCTCAATCAGAAGCACATGATCCATCCTCTATGAGATTTGCTGTATTCGTGGAAAGTGCTGCCAAGTACTCTGAGGCACCATGTAAACTTGTTTCAGTTAGGCCATTACATTGCAAGGAACAAAGAGCCACTCAAGCTACCCCAGGAAAAGGCATATTTTGGATCTGGAATTGGGAAGCTACTGAGAACAAGGACCCAGGGCCTGGATGCCCTCCTCATAGGCTGTAGGGTTTCTCTCCACATCTGCGCCCTTCCTTCTGTCCATACTTCAGTTTCCAAATGGTTTTTTTTTATTCATAACTTTGGCCACTATGTGACTTCAATTTGCCATGGATTCAGCTCTCTCAAATGGTATCCTTTTCTTTTAGCTTCTGCCTCTGTGGCAAAACATATCTTGAGATTCCTTCATTCAAACTCCCAAGACAGAGAATCTGTCGACGCTACTTATTCTTTGTGCCAAGACGTATGTCATGTCCAGACTATGGAACGGCCTCCCTGGGGTGGTGGACTCACCCATACACCAACCAGCAATGGCCACGGGAACCAGACTGGGGATAAAACACTTGGGCCTTGGGCCTTCCCTATGTCTTCTGCACAGGCTGTCCCTAGACAGGTACAGTGACTGTCACACAGGCACTAAGCCAGGCTGATTAACAGTGTGCTGGAGCAGGACTGTACTGGCATGTGAAAGCCAACTGTTACATTTTTAAGAATTGTGTGAGCCACTTGTTAATCTAGGGGTACTTTGAAATTGGCCACAGGGAGTGTATTTACACCACAGAATGGGCAAATGCCACAAATTAGGATTTTGTTTTGTTTTGTTTTTCCTGCAGAGCTAGTTTGCCAGCATACCATTGCAACATTAATGGTTAAAGAGGAAGGGAAAAAAATCAAGGTAAACAAGAAAACCTGAAAACCTGACATCATCTATGTCATTTCCCTCTTCTCCCCTTCACCCAGCTATTGCTCCAGCCAGAAAGGACAACTTCTTCTTTCTCCGTTTGCCACATACACCTGTGTCAGAGCCAGTGCTCGTGCTGAGCCATATCCCCAGGCTTCCCAAACTGGAATGCCCATCTCTATAAAGTTCTACCTCTTCCCTGAAGCCTCCCGCACTCCCTCAGTTAGAACATTCTCTGCTTCTCTAAACTCCTGGAATCCCAAGTGTACTTCCCTGTCCCCCTCTTCCACTAGTTATTTCTGGCTTCCAACCCCAAGGTCCTTTAATTCATTCTCAACTTCCCATGAACCGGGTCTATATCCACTTCTTTTCTGGATCCTTCCAAGTGCTGAGCATATGCCAGCTCTGCAGTGAGATGCCTGGTAAGCACATGGTGAATGGATACAGAACATTTATTTCCACAAGTCTGCTGATAACACCTCTCTCCCTCACCTTCATGCACCTCCAATTCTAGACCTGCTGACTCATGAGTTCCCCAATAGATCTGAGTCCTTACAACAGAATCAGCAACAATAGGATTCAAGATAAAAGGCTGATAAAGGCATGTTACCTCCTGTGTGTGTGTGTGTGTGTGTGTGTGTGTGTGTAAATTAATTTCACTAGGTCCAACACCTGTAAGAGGGGGGAAGAGTCAGGGATTAAACCAAAGAAATTAAACCTCGATCTGGCAACAGAAGAATCATACCTCAAATCACACTCAACCCCTATTAAAACCAATCTCCTTTTGATACCTTGGGAAAGACGACTTGGAGCATTAGGGGAAATCTCAGAACTGGAAACCAGATGAACAAGATCACAAGTTCAGTGTCAAGTGTGGAAAATTAGTTCTTTATGTTATGGATTACTTAAACAGCCTGAAGAGTATGTAAAGGCTGCGAAAAAGTTAGCAGGAACACTATACAATTACAACTGGCATGTGAAGAAAAAGGCCATTAAGAAATGGTCTTCTTTGCCCCAAAGCTTTTTCTAGACAAAACCTCCTGAGTAAGTCTTTAGGCAGAAAGTTCAATCGTAGGTCCACTTTTGAACTTGAAACTTTTTGGTTAAGGAATGTGGCCTTACTGCCACTGCTTAATTAATTTGCAAAATTTTCAAAAATTGAAAATGCTTCACACTTTAAGAATCTGGAACGTAGCAGAAAAGGTTATTTCTATTTTACAGATGGAAAACTAAGCTAGGGAGAGTCAAGCCACTGGATCGTGTCTGTAGCAGAGATTGAAATACAAACCAGGCTTCCTAATCCTTATTTCAATACTTGTCTGTTGGTTTTAGTCAACCCATCATACCCACCTCCAAACCCTAAATGCCCCAGAATATAAAACAACAAGTGACCTTTACGAATTGGGTAATTCCTGAAGCTTAATCCAAACACATGGTGTTAAAAAACAGTAAAAAATAAATAAATAAATAAAAATCTTAGCATTAAGGCAGACAAAGAGCATGGTAGGGTGACTATTTCAGCAATAAAACAAGCTCTGTAATCTTCCAAAAGTATAAAGCCCTGTCACTCAAGGCTGATAAATGCAAGAAGATAAAGACATATTACGGCAGAACACGTTTCATCATGGATATCATTTCTATTTCCTCCATCTGTCGTTTCTCGATAGGAGCAGTTTTAGAAAGAAAGGATCACAGAGGTGATGCAACCTTCCCTAAAGTTTTGTAACTGTTCGCTAAAACCTTCTTAACATGGAATTTTGTCCCCTGGGATCTAAAAGAAATAAAATCAAAAGTAAAGGAGGGAAAAAAGAAAACAAATGAAAGCACAAATCCGTATGTCCTCCTTCATATACTCTGATCTGATCCTTAAAAATTTAGTCCTTTGGGCAACATATTAGGGGCTCTCTGTTATCCTGGTCTAAAATCTGTCCTCGTATCACTACATTAAATCAGAATCAACATGCCACCAAAGGAGAGAAGGGATTATGGGTTAGCCTTTAGCTTCTGAAATAAGTCATGTTGTCAAAATGTGAACTGAGCAAGCCGACTCATATCTAATTCAGGAAAGAAAATACAAGAGATTCAAAAATTTCCAAGGCTCTTGGCTTAGATCAGAGCTCAAACATGAAAAGAATTCTCCTACAGACTCAAACCATTTCTGAACGTGTGAGCTTACAAGGAGACCTCCCTGAAGCTACCACACAATCTGAAAACACGCCTGAGTAGCAATCCTTACATTGCCAAAGATGAACTGGGTACCAGCCTCTCCCAAGGCATAAAAGGCTTTTCTGAAAAATGGTTCCAGAATATTCTGTATGCAGACAACTCTTTGACTCCAGTAGGCATTGGTCTTCCTTAAGGAAGGCTTATAGGCCCACACAATAATCATTCAGTATTCTGTGCTTGATGGATTCTTATTTTCAGATTCTGTGACAATCTGTGTGATAGGACCAGAAATAGCTGGCCTAAGGTGACTGGTCACAAATGTCTATGAGTTCATGAGGCTGGAGGTGATTATTTTGTGGCACTCTGTCAGGCCAAAGGGAAAGAAACCAGCCTTTATAAAGCTCTGCCTACTCTTCCTATGTTTTCCCCCATATATTACTTACCTTATATAATCCTCACAACCACCCCATGAGCCACTGGAATATGGCAGGTGCTCAGCAAAGGTGCCCTTCCTCCGAGCAGTAAGGTAAGAGCCACAGTGAGTGTGGATTCAAATTCCAGTTAGCCTGACTCAAAACATCCATGTTAATTAGACATTTGTGTGTGAATTTATCATTTATTATTATACCTCTTAGGATCCCAGACTGTGCTGAGTCGGTGAGTGAGTGCCATGCCAAAAGCACAGGACCAGAGACCAAAAGTCCCATCACCCAGAGAGACCCCTAGAAGTTCAACTACCTTCCAGGAAGATTTTTGCAAGACCAGGCCATTTCTGGCTATAAAGGCTTTGACAGTGAAAATATACCTGATTCCAGTCTGGACCTCTGAGGACAGGTTCAGAGTTAACTCATTTTAATTACTTAGGAATCAACGCTGTTCTGTGAACACAGGCTCCTGATTGCCAGGCCTACTGTACTGTCAGGCAGGCTCCGGCCTCACAAACTTTTAGATAATGACTGTGTACAGTCCGCAGGACTAGGAAGCATGCTGATCTCATTCCTACCTGCTCACTTGGCTCAGAGCCTTATATGACTTCACAAAGGCCAAGAGTAATAATACACGTTAGTAGACTCGGACTTCAAAATTCCCAGCCACAAGGAGCTGCTCTCCGAAACATCCCTCTGAGGCACATGGCTTTGGCATCTGCTTTGACAGTCTGATTTCAGCCAGGGCTTGACCACAAGGCACTAACTCCAGTCTGCAGGAACACAAGTAGTAGCCCTGCTTCTGCTATTAGCGTACCCTGTGGCAAAGGATCATCCGCGTCTCAGTCTTTTTCAGTATCTCAGAAGGTAACTCACTTTTTAAAAACGCATACCATATCAGTGGGACTGTCAGTCTATAGAAATAATTATATATAAATGTTGTGTTTCATTACCGAAATACTTTATTTTATGTAATGCAAGACCAAGTGGTTTGTATACCATGGGACTGTCCATTACTTTATCAAAATATGACAATTACGTCATACTTGAACGTCTTCAAACAGATAGAAGAGACGAAGCCTGTGTCTAATGGTTTATTTATCATAAAATAAATTTAGATCCCCAAAATAACCAACAAATTACAATTAATGAGATGGGATTCTACGAGTTTTAAAGTTTAGGATTATAAAGAGATGAGACTAGTATAACCATAAAATTCCATTTAGCACCTAACTGAAGTAAAAACTTTGATTATAAACAAAGAGACAGGGTATGTCATAAGTAATACACTGAATAGTAGAAAGCTAAGTGTATGAAATCACACATGATCATCAATAAAGGAACATACAAAGTTACATCTTTGCTAGAATACTCAAGAGTTATTAGCACAGTTTGAGACAGAAGGTGGAAGATCTATTTGCCAAACTCAGCCAAGACATCCTGTGTGATTTGGGTCAAACCACCAAATTAGTCTGTTTCAATTGCTGGATCGCTAAAGCAAAAGTGAAAACACCTGCTGCCTTTAAGTCTCAAATTACAGTAATAATAGGATGGTTAAGTTCAATTTATTTATTTGTTTAAATTGATAACCAATTCATATTGTAAAAACTTTAAAAGGTACAAAAATAGTCAATAAAAGCTCTACTTCTGACACCCAGTTACCCATTCCCTTCCAAGAAACAATTAATGGACAATTTCTTGTGTCACTTTCAAAAATGATCTAGCCTTTATAAGTACACACAAACGCATACTCTTCTTTGTCTATTGTATTCTATGCCTAGAACAGTGCTTGACACATAGTGGGTATTGCATAAATATTTGTTTGATGAATGAAATGAATACACTTTTTGCATCTTGATCTTTTACTCAAATATATCTTGGAAACAGCCCATAATCAATGTACATATAGAGAGCTGCCTCATTCTTCTTCTTTCTAAAAATTTTAGTTTAATATGCGTACAGAAAAGTGCACACGCCACACATGTGATGCAAGACCAATGTTCATAAACTGAATGCACCCACCTAACCAGCACTCAGAGAAACTGAACAAACATTACTAGTACCCTAAATGCCCCAGCACATCTCGACCCCTTACCCCAATTGCAGACATCTAGGGTAACCACTAAGTCACTTCTGAAAACAGATGAGCTCTGCCTGTGTTGGTATTGATATAACGTGAATAGCACAGTATGTACTCTTTGGTAGTTGACTTCATTCACGTAGCTGGGTTGTGAGACGCATATGAATTTTTGCAAGCACACGTAAATTATTCATTCTCTCTGCCCTACAGTACCTCACTGTGTGAGCATACCACACTGTAGACATCCGTTCAGCTGTTGACGGGCATGCATAGGTGTGTTTTCCAACTGGGGGCTACTCTAAATAGTGTAGTATGAACACTTTGCACAAGTCTTTTTGTGGAAATGCATTTTCATTTCCTAAGAGTGAAACCACTGGGTCACAGAGTGTGGGTATGTCTAATTTTACTAGGACCTGCTCAACAGTTTTTCAAAGTGGTTGTACCAATTTACACTCCCACCAATGCATGAGATGTCATATTGCCACACATCCTTGCCAACTTGCCAACACCTTTTTATTTTTTATTTTTTTTCCAATTTAGCCCTTCAAGTGGGGTTCTAGTTGTCTGGCACTGTGTTGTTTGCATCTCCCGAACGACAAATGGAGATCAGCACCTTTCCATAATGTTTATTGCACATTTGGGTATCATTTTTTGTACAGTGTCTATTCAAATCCTTTGCTCATTTTTCTACTGGGTTATTGTTTTATTGATTTGTAATTCTTTACATATTCGCAATATGATGTATTGGGAATGTCTTCTTCCACTCTTTTTAATCTCTTACGGGTGTCTTTGGGTGAATAGAAGTTCTTAATTTTAATATGACTTAGTATATTTCATTTTTCTTTTAAAGTTAGTACTTTTTGTGCTCCTTTAAGAAATCTCTGCCTACTACATTGTCAGGAGGACACTCTCTTCTTCTTTCTTTTAAAAGCTTTCACTGTTTTACCTTTCATACACTTGGAATCGTTTTTTATATGGCATTAAGTACCGTGTCTCCCCAAAAATAAGACCTAGCTGGACAATCAGCTCTAATGCATCTTTTGGAGCAAAAATTAATATAAGACCTGGTATTATACTATATCATATCATATCATATCATATCATATCATATCAGACCCCCATCTTATTTTGCTATAAGACGGGGTCTTATATTAATTTTTGCTCCAAAAGACGCATTAGAGCTGATTGTTCAGCTAGGTCTTATTTTCGGGGAAACACAGCAGTTAGGGGTCTGAAACATTTTTTCAATATAGATAACCAATTCACCTAGCACCATTTTTTGAAGAGATCATCCTTTAACCACTGCATGTCAGTGCCATCTTTGTCTACCTCGAACCTTATTCTTTTCAATGACTCTAAAATATTCCATCATGTGCATGTGCCATAAATTACTAAACTCATTCCCAACTGATTGACTTTTAAGTTGTTTTCATGTCTTTGCTATAAATATCGCTGTAATGAATAATCTTGTCCATATGTCCTTCCCCACATGTGCTAGCATATCTGTAGGACAAACTCACAAATGGAAATGCTAAGTCAAAGGGTTACGTGCATTTCAAATTTGAATCAGTATTTGACAGAAATAAAATTGGTACACCAATTTCAAGTGGATTTTCAAACCACAATGAACTGCACACTAGACACAGCACATTAGAATTTCAACTACACTAAAGTTCCTAACATGTTTGCGCCTTACAGTTTGTTTTTCAAAAACAGTTAAGTGTATTACTATGCTTCTGGTATCCACCAGTTGACAAAGTATATAAAACCACATAAGTTCACGGAAACTGTGCCTCAGAACCCTATGAGATGGAAACTAAAATGAATCATGCTGTCACAATTTGAGGGGCAGAAAAGCAGGGTCACCTGCTATGTGCGCCTGTTCTGAAGGAAGCACAATGCCCAGCAGGAGCATTCCAGAAACCCAGTAGATAGATGTTGTCCCTGTTCCAGGAGGGATTTGCTCCAGGAGAATGACAGTGGCTGCTTCAGCAGCAGATGAGGCTGCATCTCATCCCTGGGATCAAGCTGTCCATTCCCAGAGACGACTGAGCAAGAGCCGAATCAGCCATGAGAGCAAGAAGCCTTACTCAAATTTCTCCTAGGTCAAGTTTTCAGGATACAACATCATCATTTTGTTCAAAATACAGATCTAAAAATGCACCAACACTCTCTCACTTCCACGACAGTATTATAATCCCTTATGATCAATAACCAACCCTTCCTTCACCCCTCACCATACCGACATTCGTTTTCAAACATGCCTATGATGTCATGAGAATGTCATGCTAATTATTAATTTTGCAGCTGATACCATGTTAATATGTCAATACCACAACGCTGAGGACCAGCGACCACTGGGCCCCACAGCAGGGCCTGAAAACATGTAACCACTATGCAACCCACAGCGTGACTTCACTTTGCAGGCTCAAACCTCCAAAACGCACTTCCTTCCCAGAACTCTTAAAAAGGGGAAGATGAACAGCAAAGGAAACCATCAACAAAATGAAAAGGCCACTTACCAAAGGGGAGAAAATATTTATGTACCGGTTAAGGGGTTAATATCCTATATATATATATAACTCATACTACTTAATGGCAAAAAAAAAAAAAATCTAAGTAAAAAATGTGCAGACGAGCTGAAGACGTTTTTCCAAAAAAGCCATACAGATGGCCAATAGTACATGAAAAGGTGACCAACATCACTAGTCAGGGAAACACAAATCAAAACCACAGTGAGATATCACCACACACGCACTAGAATGGCCATCATTAGACAAGAGATAACAAGAGTTGGCAAGTAAGCAGAGAAAATAGAACCCTCGTGCACTGTTGATGGAAATGTAAATGGTGCAGTCACTATGGAAAACAGTATGGAAGATGCTCAAAAATTAAAAATAGAACTACCATATGATCCAGCAATTCCACTTCTGGTTGTTTATCCCAAGGAAGCAAAAATGTGAACTTGAAAAGACATTCTCTCCCATGTTCACTGCAGCATTATTTGCAACAGCCAAGACAACCTAAGTGTCCATCAATGGATGAATGGACAAAGAAAATGTGATATACATATACAATAAAATATTATTTAGCCATTAAAAAAGAATGGAAACTTCCCATTTGCAACAATCTGGATGGACCTTGAGGGTATCATGTTAAGTGAAACAAGCCAGACAGAGAAAGACAAATACCATAGGTGTCTTATATGTCTATAATCTAAAAATAAACGAAAAACAAATTCACAAGTGTTGGCAAGGACATGGAGAAAAGGGAACCCTTCTGCACTGTTGGTGGAAATGCAAATTGGTGCAACCACTATGTAAAACCGTACAGAGGTTCCTCAAAAAAATAAAAATAGAACTACCCGATGACACAACACTTCTACTTCTGGGTATTTATCCAAACTCATAGATACAGAGACCAGACTGGTGTTTTGGCAGGGGATGGGGAGATGGACAAAATGGGTGAAGGTGCTCAAAAGGCACAAAGTTCCAGTTACAAAATAAATAAGCCCTGGGGATGTAATGTACAACATAATGACTATAGTTAATAATGCTGTATTGTTTACTTAACAGTTGCTAAGAGAGTAAGATCTTAAAAGGTCTCATCACAAGGAAAGAAAATATGTAACTACATGCGGTAAATGATGTTAACTAGACTTATTGTGATCATTTCATAGCATATACATACTATGTATATACTACGTATACACAGAGGGTGCCAAAAAATGTATACACATGACTTGTATTCATCTTTTGTTATCGGTATATAGTGAGTATTGCAATTTTAATACAGTTTTTTTTCCCTTTCTTAAAATGTGTATACATTTTTTGGCACCCTCTGTATATGGCATCATTATGTTGTACACCTGAAACTAATATGTCAATTATACATCAATAAAAAAAGGAGGGAAGATGATTTAATAGCTGGATCTTATTGACAACAAAACCTCCACATGGAAAAAATGTCCATGGAAGACATAGGCTTTTGCCCCTTAAGACTGTGGGAAAGCTCACTCTTCAGACTCTTAAGTAGATGTGATTAAACACACACACACACACACACACACACACACACACACATACACACGCACAAAAAAACCTTGCTCTCTCTCCAGAGTTATAACGAGAAATGAAACCACTAAGACAACAAGTTGAAACACAAATTTGCTACTGGCTGTTTGATTTTGGTTAAATCACTTTATATCTCCAGGGTATGTTTGTTCCAATAAAATGGGGAAGTGAGGCACGAGGTGATGCTTACAGAATCCAGCTCTTAACATTTTATGATTCTATATGCAAAAGCGCAAAGCTCTTAGATTTCTGTAACTGAGTCTTATGACTTACTGTGCTAAGTGGTCTGTGGCAGGAAAGCCTGGGGAGTGAGACCCCTCTGGTTCCAGGCTCACAGAAAGCACAAGAAAGGTGCATCCCGCTGCAGGTACAAAGGTAAACTAGTCAGCGGGATGCGTTCTTACTCACTCGGTTGAGTCAGCAAAGAGCTTTTTTCAAAGAATTAATCTCTACTGTAATCTCCCTCCCTGAGTTCTTTTAAAAGACAAAGAATGGATGCCCAGGGTCCTCAGAGAGGGCATCCTGGGAGTCCAACTACTTCACAGGGGCGGGCAGTCCCACAGTTCAATGTGGCGTGAAAATGTAAGGGAAAATAGCACAATCGGGAAAGGTGGCTCCATGAATATAAAGCCATTTGAACAACAGCAGCTTTGCGATGGCACAGCTTTGTGAAAGACAAAGACCACTTTTGTCTCTTGCTCTGGAACTGGCTGCCAGCAATCAGACAACCCTTTGAGGCAGCCCTGACTGCCGGTCCAGGCTCTGAAAGGACATGGCCTGCCCAAACATCTCTTGGAAAAATAAAATGAACCTGACTATCCTCTGCTTTCCATTGCTCGCCCAAATCTCTGCCTAAAAATGATTTCTTAGCCTGATCTCAAAAGCACTTTTTTTAAGCTTAAAAATAAACTTTGAGGTAATGTGGAGGCTACTTATAAAGCTATGTCAAAAGACTCCCAAAGGACGTAATACATCCTTTCATGTCCATGGAAAGTAGACATAGCATGGGTGATTTTACCTATTTGATTAATCAGGGAGCAAACTATTCTTCCCTAGTAAAGACCAAACTGTGTGACTTTAGTCAAGTTCCTGGGTCAGAGACATGGGTCAAATTCTATTACAATTCTACTATAACTCATTCCAAAAACAATTGAAATGAGTTGTAATAGAATTTGACCGGTGTTCCTTTTTTTAATTCTTTTGACAGTACTAAAATATTGTATAGATATAGAATTATAAGGTTATTACATTGAATAACATTGCTGGAAATACACTAGAAGCTGGAAAAATTTTGTTTGATGGAAAGTCATTACAATGAGATTTGATTCCTTCTTTTCAGACCCTACTGGTTTGTCTCTTCAAATTTAGATAAGGATAAACCACAAATTAATTTCAGTTTCAGCTAACATGATGGCAGATATAACCACCACAAAAAGCCTCTGTAAGTTTGGACAAACTAAAATTTGCTTCAAAACCCCTTGCCAGTCCTCTAAATGACTTTTTCTTTTTCCTTTTCCACATTCCTTGTCCTCTCTTCTCTCTTTTCTACAATGACACTGTGTACAGTATATACTTGCTCATTGTAAGGCCCCTTAACTCCTTGTTGGTAATGGGAAGTAACAAATGAGTTGAAATGCCTTGTTTCTTCCATTAAATTGCATCTTCTTTCCTTTCCAACTCATGTGCTCAACATAGTACTAAGGTCATGACTCAGAACCCCTGAAACCCTATTCAACACTGGGGCCAAGCTTTTCCTTTCCATTGAGCCCATCCTACAATGCACCTTCCTTCAAGAAGCTTCCATGAATGATGAAAAAAAAAAAAAAGAAGAAAAAGCAAATTCCCATTAGTCCCTTCCTCTCTAATACAACACTTAGGATTTTGATGTTCACATTCATCCTTTGCGTAAACAATTTATTAAATCTATTTTACCTGTTATTTACATGTTCCTTTTTCCTACTACTTTTGATTGCATCTCAACTGGAAGCTCACACAGGGCAGTATATTCCATCGTGTGGTGACAATTCCCTCTTATGATAAACAAATTTAATAGGATGGGTTCAGCATTCATTTTTCTGAGCGCTAACCATGTGCCGAGGGGTGCTGTTCCCAGGGCTGGCGTATGTTGATGAAAAAGATGAAAGTCCTGTCTTCAGAGCTATGCGTTCCAGTATGGGAGACAGACAGTAAACATTAACACACGGGACAATTACACATCATGTGAAGAAAACACAGGGAAGAGGACAGACTCGGAGAGGCCTGGGCAGGCAGGACAAAATCGGTGGTTCCATTATCGAGGGTTCTCAGGAGGGATTATTCAAATGGAGACCTGAGTAATAAAAGAAAGTGATTCTATTTTCAATTCTCTTTTTATCATCTAACTACAATCGGTCCTCATTATTTGCACATTCTGTATGTGTGACTTCTCCTACTTGCAAAAATTTATTTGCAACCCCCAAATCAACACTCCTCGTGCTTTCATGGTCATTTGAGGACGCGTGCAGAGGGGCAAAAAGGACATGCAGGCTCCTACTTGAGGTCAAACCAGGCGACACTCTGCTTTCTTGTTTCAGTTCTCATATTGTAAACAAGTGTCCTTCCCATGATCTATTTAATGTCATGTTTTTCTCATTTTTGATGATGATTTTGTTCTTTAAAATGGCCCCCAACCATAGCGCTAAAGCGCCGTCTAGAGTTCCTAAGCGCAAAAAGGCTGTGATGTGCCTTAAGGAGAAAATACGTGGGTTAGATGAGCCCTGTTCGGGCATGAACAAAGTTAAGGGGCTGTTGGCCATGAGTTCAATGTTAGTGACTCAACCAACAGTGTGTATTAAATAAGGGCTTCGAACCTTAAACAGAAACACTCATAAAATAAGGTTATGTATTGTTGAGTTGATGAAAATGTAACCAGAAGCTCATAGGAACTTGTATTTCTCCTAGGAACAACAATTCAGTACTCGTTAATCCGATGTCCGTGGCGACTTTATAAATATGAATTACCACAAATAACAAGACTCTACAGTACATTATAGAGGAAGTTTCAGCTGAGCACCAACCTCCAAACCTTGACAGGCAACAGTACCCAACCAGAATCCAATATCTTGCTGTTGGCGTTTTTGTTGACTTCTTTTTTACCGTTGCTTCTTTCAACAGCAAGTGATACCGGTCCTCCTTTAATCGTAGGAATGTAGGGCTTTCTTTTTCAATAATTATTTTAAGTAACAAAGAAAAGAAAGCAGGCAGCATCAAGAAAATATTAAGTAAAAAATAATACAGAAGGCAAATGGGTCTGACAGTAGGTATGAAGCTGCCACACAAGGTACCTGAACATGGCAGAGATCAAAGTGACAGAGGAGCAACCCAAGTTTGGGAAACACATACGGTGAAGAATTTTGGCTTCAGAGTGAGATTTATTTGGCCATGGATGAGAAATTTATCTTCTATGAACCTCAGTTTTCTTATCTAGGAATTGGGACAGTATGTGAGAATTACAGCCTTAGCTCAATGATTTAATGAAATATTAATAATATGTAAAGCAGCAGTGAGTGCTGAAAATTTTTGGTCTCAGAACTCCTTCATATTCTTAAAAGTTATTGAGAACTGCAAAGAGCATTTGTTTATGTAGGTTACATCTATGACTATTTACCATATTAAAAATTCAAGCAGACATTTAAAAAATACTTACTTGTTAATTAAGTAACCATAATAAACCCAATACATGTTAGCAAAAATATGTATTTTTAGCTCACAACTACTTTTCCAATAACAACATAAGGTTATTATGTCTAGATTTATCGGGGTGATCACTTCATAAGGTATATAAATGTCTAATCACTGTTGTATACCTGAAACTAATATAACATTGTATATGTCAACTGTAATTGAAAAATAAATTTTTATAAAACTACTTTTACAAACGAAATACACAGAGGAGTGGCACTGTTTTGCATGTTTGTAAAATTCTTTAATGTGCAAAAAGCAATTGGATTCTCATATTTGCTTCTGCATTCAATCTGTTGCAATACCACACTTCAGGTAGCCTCAGGGAAACCACACTGTATACTCCTGAGAGAACAGAGTGAAAACAGGCCAGCAACTTCTTAGCATTATTGCCAAAAACGTTTTAATCTCATGGACCCCCTGAAAGTCTTTGAGACCCCCATGTGTCCCTGGAACATAATGAAATGAAGGGTTCGAACCGGTTCCTGCCACAAAGTAAATTCTTAATAAATGTGAATTCTCTATTCCTTTTATTCTTAGCCTCAATGTTGTTAGAACATGAATGCATTTGTGCCAGGATTTCTTCAATTCATTACAACTGTATAATATCTAGCATAGTGACTCATGCAGACAGATGAGCAACAAGTGTTACTGTTGGTTGTTGCTTATTCTGGTTCTATAACTAATTAGCTGTGTGAGCTGTAGCCAGGGATTCTTAATCTGTGTTCAAATTCAGAGGTTCCATGGACTGGAAAAGGGAAAAAAAATTACATCTCTCTTTTCTGACACTCAAACATGGACTTCCATGATGACTGCCGGCAATAAACCACAGCTGTACCTATGCTACTGTCACTGACAGAAATCACAGACATTTTCACATCAGATTATGGTTACTGCAGATATCTTGAAAAATCACATATGTTCATCACTAATTCAAAAGTATAGTAGTTATTAGACCTGCCACTAGATTTTCCTATTTAATATAATAATAAAGAAGCACATATATTACAATATCACGAGTTTTTAAAAATACCTTGACAACTGTATTTCAATGCAACTGGATTCATTTTCAATCTTTCATATTTGACTTTGTGCACTTAAAAACATGATTCTGAAAAAGGGGGCCACCAGTTTAACCTCATGGCCAAAAGGGTTCGTGCAATCAAAAAGGTAAGAACGCCTGGTGCCTGGTATTCGGCAATTCACTTATCTCTTTAGGCACCTAGTTCCTCTCTTTAAAAGGAACTGGACTAGTTACTCTCTTGTGACTCCTCCCAGCTCTACCCCTGCAGCTATAGTATATGGCACATGCTGCTGGGAGAGGAGGAAATGGGCGAAACCCACAGCACACCTGAGTGCATTCACAAAGAGCTACAAGGCTGGTTTCAGTTTTTACACCAGCAGTTGAGAGTCTACAAAGTTAATTGCTTTTAGACTGGTTGAGCCTAGCACAGCTAAATACCTGAAAAGCTAACAGTGAAAGCAAATCGTCCTCCAAACGACCTTTTATCACACTGTAATAATACACATCATAAATCCCAACAAACAATAATGAATTATTTTGCAAAGAATCCATCATCCACATGTTCTAGATCTGTTCTTGATAGAAATAGCTTGTTCGGGAGCAAACTTAAAATAAATGTTCCAATACTCAGAAGACTAATCTGAATAGTTATCACGAATGTTTGCTTAAAATCTAGACAAAAACTTTTATACCCTCAGATCTTTAAATAGAACACATTAAAGAAGGAGAGAAAGAAAGAATAAAGGAAAAGAAAATAAGAAAGGAAAGAGTTTTCCATGGCTGTGGGGATGAACACTAGGCACTAAGTCCTTCACACGTGGATACTAATGGACCAGAAGCTTAAAGAAGCAAGCCTCTGGGTCCTCTCACTTGATAACCCAGATAACACACATAGGTCATTTAAGCCCACCTAATGCTAGAGGTTGAACTAACAATGCTATGTTTAAGAACTAAAGAAAGCCCAGACAGATAGCATTTCAGTCCCTGTAGAAAAATCTAGGCTATGTGAGGACAGCCAATAGTAGCACCAAGATAACATAAGGCAGTAGAGGATTCAATGCAACTGGATTCATTTTCAATCTTTCATATTTGACTTTGTGCGCTTAAAAACATGATTCTGAAAAAGGGGGCCACCAGTTTAACCTCATGGCCAAAAGGGTTCGTGCAATCAAAAAGGTAAGAACGCCTGGTATTCGGCAATTCACTTATCTCTTTAGGCACTCTTTAGGTGCTAGCTTCACCGCCCACAATTCACAGTGAGATCAAAGCGCTACTCTCAGAGTAGCTCTGAGTCATTAAAATGCTTCAAAATGACCATCACATGGCTTTCTTCATCCAGACACACAGAAGTGACGACAATCCTCCCCCCAAAAGCCCAACAAGCCAATTTTCCCAATTACATTGAAACAAGCCCATCTATTCTATGCTTCCTTGTTTCTCAGCAGCACATGTCACATTTTTACTTGCAAAGGTAAAGACAGACTGAAGGCTCTCACTTTGTCCATCTAACAGAACAAAGGAAACCTCATATGGAAGTGAACGAGATGCTAAAACCTCATCTTGAAGCGAATGAGATGCTAAAACCTAATAGAGAAAAACCAGCTTTAAATCCTCACAGAAAAAGTTAGGCTAGTGCTTTAGGATGTCACCTCAACACGAAGGACAAGCAGTTACTACAGGAAGGCCCTATACCTGGTAGCATATCTCTTGAGTGACAGGGGTACAAAACCATAACCTTCTGGTTCATTGGATTCAAGGATAAGAGGATAAGTAATAATATAAGGGATCGCACAATGTAGGAATTGTGAGGGAGAGGTATGAAGGTGTGAGGTCTGGTGAATACCAAATCTGAAGGTGGCAAAGGGGAGGGATTTGAGCCCTAAGGGAAATTCTGCATTGTGGGATGCAAAGGTGGGAGGGCAATCTGAACAGGGACAAGCAGAAGGGGGCAAAGTCCCAAAGGAGGGACTCTCCGTGGCACATTGCGCAAGAGCCAGAAGGGCAGTGTCTGCACTGGAGGGTTAATGAAAGAAGCAGTGAGAGCGATAACGTCAGTGAAGATATGTTGAATTGGATTATGGGAAACTTGAAAGTTGGGCTCAGTTTAGACTTTACCCTGTAGGCCAAGGAAGGCTTCTAAGCAGAGAGGTGATATGAGTAACAATGTGTTTTAGGAATAAACGATGGTGATTTATTGTCAGATAATCTGTCCTAAGAGTGGGTCCTTCCCTCAAGTACAGATTAATCAGAATCTATTGTGTCCAGTGACACGAGTGTCAAAAATTATATCTTGGGGCAATTTTGCTACCACCTATGCCCTGGAAATGCAATTCAAATACTTTCCTTGACTGATGGAAACTAACAAGGTAACCTGAATCCAGCACAGGGTAAAAAAGAGAGAACGTCTCATACTTGCTCCTATGACTGTGGCACTAAAAACCACAGTTGTAGGATATGATTGCATTAACTACACCAAAGGCCTAATCGTTTTGCAAACAGCTTTTATCCTGGTAAGCAAAATGAGAATTGAGAACCATTTTGTAAGTAGTAATGAACACTTAGGCACTGCTCAATATGATTTAATTTAGTAGTTAGTACTGGATAATACTCAAAATGGTTTATTTTAGACCATTTCACTTCCGTAACTACTGACTACTTACTAACTGGCACTTGACTAAGCGTCCCTTTCTGAAGCTTCATGAGCAAATCATGACAGGGTGGTCTGGGGCAGGAGAAACACCACCTAACGATTTCTGAGTTGTAGCCACAGGAGAGTGCGAGGATTTGTACTAATCGCACTTTAAAGGAAAGAAAAAAAAATCAAATACGTTTTGGGAATAGGGGAAAAACAAGGAATAGTATGGACATGTATTATCACACACACACACACACACACACACACAAAAAGGATCACAATCTAAGAACAATATAGTAAACATGAGAGGGTTTGTTGTTGCTTTGGCTACAGAGTTGAACCGCATCTGGAGATAGTAAGCGGATCTCTGAAATCACTTCGCCATCTGAAAGTACTAACTAGGTTCAGGGATCTGTCCTAGGCACCATTGAGGAAGGAAAAATGGGGGCGCGGAAGGGAGTGAAGTAAACGATGAGATTACAAACAGGCCAAATGAATGAACCTGAGAGGAAGCGATAAAATTCTCAACGCACACATCTGTGTTTCTACTGGAGCGTCGCTCCTAATCGCCCCTACGGCAGAGCTTCCCCACGAGACCTGAGCAACCTCTCTCCTTAATGGAAAGTCGAAGGACCACGGTTTCCACCTGGGTCAAAACCCCGCCTGTTTCGGATCCAAACCCACACAGCAGCAACCCCTCCCTCCGCGCGCCGTGGGAGCCCTCCCGCACCGCTGCTACGAATGCCAGGTGCCTAGCGCGGGATCTGTCACGGTTTCCCTAATAAAGTGTCCTCATCTGATTTTGCGACGAAACTCGGGGTTCAGAAGGCTGTCGTTAACCCTCTCCATACACTCCGTTAGGGGATGAGCCCCGGCCTCGGGGGGCACCACCCCCGTTCCATGTCACAAAATGCCTGTCTCTTCCATCACATCCACACAACTTGAGTTTCCCATTCACTTCACAACTGTTACCCTCCAACTCCTCACTTTGGGGCTTCAGAGAGAACCGAAGAAGAGGGAGGCAGAAAGCCCTTGGACAGCGAGCAGCACTCAGCGGTCCTCCGCGGGTTACAAACTCCTGAATGAAACCGCACGGTGGGGAGGAGGGGCGCGAGCACCGAAGCTGGGGCCCCTAAAGGAGTAACCCGCGAGCGCCCTCGCCTTTGACGTTTCCACTATGCCAGGCGCTTGAGCTTTGGGTTCGGGAACAGGATGATCCGTCCCGGAGCCCAGATGCACTTTTAGTCACTCGGCTTCCCAAAGCCCGGAGTGACTTCCCCTGCGGGTCTCCTGCTCGGGGAGAGGACTCCGATTCCCCACCCGCCCCCGGACTGCGCCGCGGGAGTGGAGTGCTGACTGCGCCCCCCGGGGCCGCAGGAGCCGGACCCCAGTCCCGGGCGGCGCGCACACCCAGTGCCTGGAATCCGCCGCCCAACTTCGTGCCAGACAGGGCCGCTCCCGCGCACTTGGCGATCACTCACCAACTCCGTACTTCTGCCGCTTGGTCGGGATCCAGCGGGCCATGGCGGCGACCTCGCCCCTCGGCGGCTGTGGCTGCGGCGGCTACAGCTCCTGGGGTGCCGGCCACCGCCGCCGCGCGGCGCCCCTGCGCGCCCCGGGCTCCTCCGCCATGTTCCGGTAAACTTCCGCGACCCCACGGATCGGCTCCGCGCTGCCTGTGCCGCCCGCGCCCGCCCGGGACTCGCTCCGGCTCCGGCCCGGCCCGTGGTCACCTGCTGGGCCGGGCGGCGGCGCCGCCCCGGCCCCTCCCGCCCGCCGCGCCCTCCGCCCGCCTCCGCGCCAGGACCGGCCTCTCCCGCCCGCTCTCCCCGGCCCAGGCCAGCTTGTTCTCCGCCTGGCCGACTTCCCGGAGCAGCTTCCCAGTGCAGACTGGGGTCTGGGCTTTACTTTTGGTATTTTGCGTTTCCCCCGCCTTCCCCTCCGGGATGCAACCCTCCAGGCTGGTTCCGTGGGGGCGGGTTCCCCGGCGCCGGCGTCTGGAGGGCTGCGCTTGGGACGCTGGGCCCCCCCAGGCCGGCCGGCCGGGCCCTGGGTGGGCGAGGAGCGCGGGCTGCGTCCCCACTGCGCGCGCCGGGGCCCCGGGGGCACCGCAATGTACCAGTAAGAGCTGCTTTTCGCCCCCGGGACACCTCCAGTGCCCGGCACTCGGCGGCCCTCAGTAAATAGTTGTTGAATGAATGAGCAGTTGACGACTGCGTCCACCCCCTAGAGCTTTAACTGACACCACGCGAGCCGGAAGCCGGACTCCAGGACAGACTTGATCTCCTGTGGCCACCGTTTATAGCCTTCAAAGCAGGAACATGTGTGTCTTCTGGTAAATAGACAACAGATACAAGGCAGACGGGCTCCTCGGACGTATTAAATGGTTTCCTAGGAGAGCCTCGGGGGAACTCAGACCCTCATGCTCAAGGGAAAAGCCCGCCCCAATGCCTCCCTTTTCCAGCAGACCAACCGCGCAAAGACCATCCCTACGGAGAAGGGGACCTGGCACATCCAAGTCTTCTGGTTCACTGACTGTATTGTTTCAACGAAGAGCCAAACGCACGGATGCTCTTTTGAAGTGCCCTAGGCTCCTGTTGTTGCCCTCTAAAACTGCCCTCCTGGAACTCACTTCCTCCTGGAGAGACCTCAAGAATGAAGCGTGGATGGTGGGGAGGTCTTTAATTCACACATGGAAGTAAAAATCCGAGTAAATGACCACCTGGTTTATATTCACCGTCTGAGAAAATGACATTTGAGAGAAACTTTGTCCCTGCAGTCTGCGATGGCTTTCTTGCCTATTTGGAACATGAAAAGAAAGGAAGATAAACAGTAAAACTTGATTGAAGAATTCATGCATTTTGCAAAGTCAGATCTGAAGTTTTTAAAAAGAGGTCCTGTTCGCGGTGGCTAACTTCTAGGTTTACTTTCTACTTCATCCGCAAATAGGTATTTACCCATAAAGTGTCATAATAAGTTAAGAAATCTGTCACTTTAAACCTAACATTTAGAAGTAATACAGGGAAGGGACATGAGGATTATTTTCTCTGCCAATGGTAACAGAAGGAATTCCACCATCTCCCCGGAAATTTCTCTCTTCCTCTGCCATCATGATTAACCTAACTCCCCAGGTTAGGTAATTTCTTCTTTCCACACATATTTATGAAGGACCTATTATATGTCAAGCATTGTTTTAAGAATGGATCACAGCAATGAATAAAGTATAATCCCTCTCATCATAGAGTTTCCAGTCTAGAAGAAGTGATGAAGGCAATAAGCAAATGAATGTATGCCCAAAGAGGCTATGTCTGTGGAGAAAAATCCACAGCAAGGAGGATGGGAGAGGTTCTGTTCTATAGTGATTGGGTTAGCAAGGCATGTGGGATGGCGTTGATCTGGTGAGGTGACAATGAAATCCAGACAGGAAGGAAGTAAGGATTCCAGAGAAAGTATTCTGGACTCAGGAAGAACAAATGCAAAGGCCCAGAGCATGTTTGACAGGTTCCAAAAACATCAAGGAATACCAGGTGGTGACAGGTGAGTAAGGAGCAGAGTGTGGGAGGAAACGTAGTCCCAGCCACATGGGAAGCATAGTAAGAACTTGGAAAGCAGAGTAAGAACTTTTCCCTGTTACTGTGAGCGGTTTGGAGTGTGTTGAGCCAACCAAGGACATGATCTAATTTGCCTGCTGTGGGAGAAGCAGAGTGTAAAGACACAAGGGAAGATGCGAAAAGACCAGAAGGATGGAAGGCAATTTAAGGAGTTGGGGCAAGAAATGAAGGTAGTTGGGTCCAGGAGTGTAGGTGGAGAGGTGGGAAAGAGGTTGGGTTCTTGAAATATATTGAAGGTAGAACCAAGAGAAAGGCAGTGTGGACAGGGGAAATGACTGAGGCTTCTGGACCCCTCAGGGTACTTTCATCAGCATATGTTTTTGGAAAGTTTGCCCCCCTAAATAATGCTTTTCTTTAAAAAAAAAAAAAAAGAGCCTCACTATATACATTTCAGGCCCCACAAACCTTGGATCTTGTCCCTGGGTCAAGGCACAAGATAGGTCGAAGATGACCCTAAGATTTGAGGCTTGAGCTACTGGAACATAGAGTTGCCTTTTTTTTGGTCATCTGTGATGTCTAATTCATCTTTATCCTTTATATCCAAGTTGTTCTGTACTAAAGTTTTCTTTTGATATTTCTTTAGGACTCACTTTTTCATACCTTCCTCGGTAACTCCTTCATGTACAATGCTAGGAACTGAAGCATTTTGGGATGGGGCTTCACAAAGTTTCTTCCATCCTCCGTGTTCAAGACGATTGGATGTCCAGTGTTCTCTAACCATGGATATATTGTAAACTTAATACACATCAGAGTGTTCAATGCTCATCCAGTGGAACTGGATTTCTACCAAAATGATTTCAGCTACCTCTCCCCACCCTTGCCTTATAAGATTTTTGCAAAACTTGAGGTTTGTATTTAAGCCCTGGCTATTTCAAGTTTGACAATAATTGTGTTAAGAGGGCTGGAGGAAAATGGAAAATTTAAATTACAGCTTTGAGTATGTTTATTCTGTTTCCTCTGAAGACTGAAGTCCACCCACTTTGTTATATCAGATGGTTAAATCTCAATTGGAAAGGCCATTTAAATCATAAAAGCAGTGCTATTCAAAGTCTTTTATTAAAATGAGGCTTAAAATTAGAGAGTCAACCAGATGGGTAGGTGGAATAACAGCTTGATTCCCAGAAATATCCTTTTCCTTTTCCTCTGATTTCTTTTCAGAAGAAACATTAAGCGTATTTACAACCAGAGATATTCGACTCAAAACCCACACAAATGCAAACATACTTAGGCATACACCAACACGAGTGTTCTGTTTGAAGCGGCGCCTTGGAGAAAGCAGTGAGGATAAATGAATGTGAAGGGTAGTTTGCCATGCATATTGTGCCTATCCCTTATAATGACTGAGACTAGATGGATGTCAACAAAACTGCCAAGCACATCACTTCCTCCATTGATTACCAGGTTGACTTCGCCAAGTCTGGCTGACTGGATGGCTTCTACGAGAGACGCTGTGGATTCAGTGAAAGAGCATCTTTTGTTTTTCTAGATAGAGGAGACTCACTCTTTGATCCTACATATGAGATATGAGAGAGTGTAGTTGCTAGACTTAGCAAAAAAAAAAAAGGAAAAGGAATGTCATTGACTCGAAGCACCACTTTGCAATCTTCTGAAGGCAAATTCTTTGGGACAGGGTGATTCTCTGTAAGTTAGGAGTGGGGTGATTCATTGTAATTTGGGAGCCCTGAGGTAAATGGACAAAGGAGCTGATCTCTACAGCCCTAGAAACCTCTTTTTTATATACGTCACAAACTCACATCACTGTAGACTCTCTGCCCCGCACCCCATGACTTGAGGGGTGAGCACCTTTGAGTCTGTCCTTAGCTCTGCCACGTGGCTTTGTATGTCCAGTTTCTCTGATGAATGGGGAGAGGATGGTCAGCATTCCAAAGCTATTCCTGTCCTCATTCCCTGTGAGATTCATGCTTGGTAAGCACTTTCACTCTTTTCATGATCACAGCAAAAAGCTTTCAGTTTTGTTTCTAGAATGCTCTTTGCTGCAAATATCTAAATGTGCTCCAATATCACCTTTGGGAGAAGTTGATGACAAGCAATTCGAAGTCATTAGATGGATGAAAACTAGATGGATAGTCAGGTGGGAAGGAATGAAAACTCCTTAATTTTTTAAAAGTATGTTTATATATCTTGAAAAATTCCTATATGTATTGAAAAATTATATCTTCATAAAACTGTTTAAAACAAGAGATGAAAACTAAGAATCAATGTGGAAACATTGTGATGTAAGCATAAGTAAAAATAATTAAATGGTTTATGCCATGATATGATTATAACTATATAAATTACACATTTACATGGAAAATGACTGTAAAAGAACATGAAAAAAATGGAAAAATTTATTAAACTTCTTTAAAACAACGTAAAAGAGAATAAACTGGTTCTTGAGATACCTGGACTATGTAGAAAAGCAGGAAGTCAAATGCCTAAATTTGACCTTTACCTGGGACAGGAGTGAAGTTTCGTCCTGGAGTCCCTTCACGACAGTGACACACCGTTACTATGTTGTTTAGATGACTGTCATATTCAGTAGATTTTTCTTGCTATTACTTTGAGGTCAGTTAAGAAACCAACATTTGATCGAGAATTTTTGTTTAATACCAGACAGATTTTTCCATAGCACCAGCTGTAGTGTAACAATAATAACTAACTTTTATGGCCTGTAATTTGGGCCTGTGCCTGGCACTATTCTAAATCCACTTGTTTGATCCCGACACAGCCTAATGAGGTAAACAGAACTATTGTCATCCTCACCTTACAAATGTGGAAATTGTGGCTCAGGACATGTTAAGATATTGCCCACACAATTAGTTGGTGGCAGAACTAAATTCAAACCTTGGGCAGACTGGTTCCAGGATCCATGCCCTAAACCAGGGGTCAGTGAACTTTGACTATAATGGGCCCATATCTATATTAGACTTTAGACTTTACAACCATGTTGTCTCTTACAACCACTCAGCTCTGCAATGGTGGCAGGAACACAGCCATAGACAATACATAAACAAAAGAGTGTGGCTATGTTCCAATAAAACTATCTGTAGACATGAAATCTGAATTTCATGTAATTTTCATAGGTCATGAAATATTCTTTTAATTTTTTAAATCATGTTTTCAATCATCAAAAAATCATTACCTTGCAGGCTGTACAAAAAACAGGTGGTGGGCAGGATTTGGCCTGAGGGCCATAGTTCACCAACCCCTGCTCTAATCTGTAACTGCCACCTTTTGAGGTGAGTGGGAAGGCTGGGGACCTCCAGGAGAAGGAGCGAGGTAATAAAGGAGGCACTGATCTGGAAGTCCGTAGCATAAGCGTTTAAGAGAAGCTCCTCGAACAGGAGTCATCGGAAGAGAAGGACTCCAAGGACCAAAGGTTGCCTAGAAATCAGCGGATGGAGCACTTTTGAGAACAGTGAGTATCTGTTTTGGGAAATTGTCTACTGGCCTAGCCCTTCTGGACTCTATTCTGAATGATAGGAACTATAAATAAAAACCTTAACTAAACCTCTGTAACAAGTAGCACACAAGCATTTGCTTTCGTACCCATCAAACAAGGAAACTTCTAAAGGGGGACATGACATGCTCATTACGGCATTATTTATAGGAGCCAAGATGTAGAAACAACCCAAGTGTTCATCCATACATGAATGGATAAAGAAGATGTAATGTGATATATATATATATATACATATATATATATATATATATATGGCACACACACACACACACCCCCCATGGAATATTATCTAGCCATGAAAAGGAAGGAAATCCTGCCATTTGCAACAACATGGATGGACCTTGAGGGCATGATGCCAAGTAAAATAAGTCGTAACAAGTCAGACAGAGAAAGACAAATACTGTATGATCTCACTTATATGTGGAATCTAAAACGCCAAACTCATAGAAATGGAGAGTAGAATGGTGGTTGCCAGGGGCTGGGGGAGGGGGAGCGAGGGTCAGTGAGGAGGTGTTGGCCAAAGGGTACAAAACTAAAGCAATCTTTTCTTGGGTAGTCTTCAATCTCCAGGTCTGGCTTTATCCCAGGATTGTTTGGGGTCATATTTGGGCAGTATTCCCGAACTCACTCACTTCCAGATAACAATCACCTGTCCCAGCTGGATCAGAAGGACAGTGCCTTGGGGTTCCTTACAGAGTTTCTGAATCATGTTACTGTAGCATACTGTTCTTATTTAAACAAGCCCTTCCCTCCTGTAAAATTATGCCTCAGGGTTTGTTTCTCAGAACCCAGACCACAGAGCAAAAAATCTCGAGGAGGAGAAATAAATTCACTTATGTTCCTTCTGGAGGCAAGCTCCTTTTAAAAATGATCTGACTATTAAGTCTGTCCTTGGTAACTCTGGGCTGGGCCCACACTTCGAGTGCCAAGTGAGTGCTGGCCCTGGGAGTTGGTTTCTCCTATGATTTACCAAAAAGGCCTCTCTTGACTTCAGTCTTCCTATTTGTAAAATTGTGGTTGTAATTCATTGTCTGGGTACAAATATTAGAATTGTTCACAACAGAGTATTATTGGAAGACAGGAGGCTCCTGTTCACCTAGGATGTGAACAACAGGAAAATTCAAACAGCATATATTGCTTAATATCCTGTAAGAAGACATTTTAGGTAAAAGCATACCGATAACATGAATAGATGTGTAATGAATCTAGTCAAGAATAAAAGAAAAATATAAATACGCACAATTAGGAATCCAAAAGAATATAGGACCTTAGATGTCAAGAAGCAAATTTACATAAGACTGTGTTGTATAGTTCTTACTTAATAAATTGTAAAAATCACAATGAAAGACAGACTTCACTAGGAAAATATAAATGAACAAAATTGATCCAAGAAATCGAAAACCAGCACCGACCAAATAGCATAGAAGAAATGGAAAATGTGGTCAAAATATTACATCTAAAAAAAGTGCCAGGCCTAGATATAACGGCAAATACTTTTGTATATTCACAGAATAGAACCATTGAATGTAATATAAACTATTCCATAGAAAATGATGGAATGCTTTTTAGTTTATTTTACAAAACAACATCACCTTTCGCAGAAATACCCATTAAAATAAAGAAGAAAAATTAAATACATATTTGTATTTGTACAAATACAGTTTGAATAAAGATGCAAAACAAAATATTAGTGAATTTTATCAAGAACAGTACAGAATGACTAACTAAATTTTATTCCAAAAAGTACAATGCCAAAAGTAAAAGTATAAAAGTAACAGGAAATTTTTTTTAAATAGGAAATTTATCAACAGAAAAATCTAAATGGTCATCTGGAGAGATATGCAAAAAGCACTGGATAAAATTAGTGTTCATTCTCTATCTAAACTCTTAGTAAACTAAGAATAGGATATACATCCTGACTTGATGAAGAGAATATCTTGGAAACCAGCAGCCTGCATCACACTTAAGCGTGAATTGTCATGCACTATGATTCACCAGAAACAGGAAACGAAATCCTCTAACACCATAGTTGGAGGAGTATTCAGAGATAACTTTGTTCAGTGCAAGGAAATGCAGGACACAAGTTTGAGGACACCAAACTGTCATTATCTGCTGGTGATATATAACTGGCTAACAGCGTCAACTATAAATATTTTCAAAGAAATCACAATTTTATCATATATTTAAAGACTCAAAGTTTTTTCTCTTGTTCTGATGTACAGGTGAGGGAATGTCATAGACCCCACAATATATCGGGGCCCTTTCATCAGATTTACTACCATACTGTAATGGGTGCTATTTCAGTTTCTGCAAAGCTCAGTTTTCCTTTGAAACGTATCCCTCTTTAAACACAGAAGAGAATTTAGCTTCAAAATTACTTCATTTGTTACAGAAAAGTTTAAATAGGTCAAGCTGATGGCTGTAATTTTGTCAGTAGTGTACTGTACTCTCTCCTGTGGAATGGGCCTTCGCAGTGGAGAGCAGGAGTGTCATTCTGCATTCCACTCCTAAGGCTGGTGTCCCTGCTTCCGTAAAAGGCCTTCACAAGACCCTCAGAGTTCACCTCCCAGCCCAGAGTTGACAGCCCTACTCCTGTGGTTCACGTCTGTCAACACCATCCTTTGTACACCGACCACAGAATTATGGTTGCAAACGAGACTTCTGGTGTGGTTGCACAAATACATTTTGCACAGAGCCCGTGTTTGCCTGAAGTTGGCTCTGAGGGAGCATAGTACCTTTCAGGAATGAGTCAACTCAGAGTCGTCAAACCCTGTGATGCAAGGAAGCCCTGAGTCCCTTTACAGTTCAAGCCTGATGCACCCAAATAAGGTCAAACCGTAGTTTCCCCAGCTGGGCTAGAGAACGACCTGCCTGCTATTAGTTGCAATGGCAGCAGTATAGGAAATACACAAAGATATTTGTGAGAACAAAACAAATGGAATTGGAAAACATGATTGCTGCTAAATTAACCGGGAGCACATTCATCAAGCAATTCAGGAGTGATTTCAGACCCCTTGGTAGTTTTCCTCTCACTGTGCTCAAAGTCTTTCTTCAAATATTCCTTCTAATAAATGCATATCTTATGGTATCCTAGAAAAAGGAGTTTGAAACTTTCTTAGGATTAAAGAAGACTGCAGATGTAAAATATTTTTGTTTCAATGCCCATAGTAGAAGAATTCAATCAAATTTAGAGAATGAATTAGAAAGAGGGCAAAACTTCAAAATATAGTGGACCCTTGAACAACACAGGGGCTGACTCCTGCACAGTTGAAAATCCACGTATAACTTTTGACTCCCCCAAAGGTTAGTTGTCCCTCTGTGGATGATTGGTTCCAGGACTCTCTGTGGATACCCAAATCCATGGATGTTCAAGCCCCCTACATAAAATGGTGTGAAACAATGCCTACATTCGGCCCTCTGCATCCATGGACTCCCAACCATGGACTGAAAACAGTCACAGGTATTTACTGGAAAAAAAAAAAAATCTGTATATAAGTGGACCCATGTTGTTCAAGGGTCAACTGTAAATTATAAAAATTAATAAAATCAGCCCAAAGCAATTTGTGTCTGCGTTTTTTTAATAGAAATAATTTACTATGCATGTTATGCTACTGCCAATAGCCTCGGAAACTATAAAGGAATAGCAAAACATTAAAAGACCAAGGAGGAAATGCTGCTGTTCTTGGAAAAGAAAGCTGAAAAGGAATGCTTTTTAAAAAAAAAAAAAAAAAAAAAAAAACCAATGTAGTAGATAAATATGGTACTAGTGCCACCTGCTGTTGTAAGTGTGCATTGCATCTATCCAATAGCTGATTTGTTCTGAATATTATTCTGAATTCTTTTAAAACTTGCCCTCTCATGGCAGGAACAGGTGTTTTATTTTGCTTTCACTATTTCCACTTATCCAAATCTTACTACAGCGGGTGCTCGAATAACGTCATTTTGTTCAAAATCGGTTCGTTATAATTTTGATGAGAAAAAAATCTTTTCTGGGCCAGGGCGACAGTCTGTGTGGAGTTTGCATGTTCTCCCCATGTCTGCGTAGGTTTTCTCCAGGGACTCCGGTTTCCTCCTACACCCCAAAGATGTGCATGTGAGGTGAATTTGCGTGTCTAAATTGTCCCAGTCTGAGAGTGTGGGTGTGGGTGTGGTGTGCCCTGTGATGGGAGAGCATCTTATCCGAGGTGGAGGTCTCACCCTGTACCCTGGGCTGCCAGGAGAGGCTCCAGCCACTTGACCCTGAACTGGAATCAGCAGGTTGGAAAATCATTATCTTCCTTGTTGGTAATAATCTTCCTTATATGCATGTATAGCTCACATTTATTTCACATCTATTAATATTAGAAGTGTTTTGGGTCTTTATTTAGAAGTTTGGTGATGGTTTTGTGGCCAGAAATATAATGTAGAAACTTAATTGTTATTTATATCAATTAGCCTATGGTAAAATTAGTTTCGTTATGCATCGTTTCACTTCAGGCCGAAGTTTCCAAGAACCTGTTGACGACGGTAAGTAAGAACTTACTGTATGTGCTAAGAATTGCTCTGCTAAGAGCTCTATGTAAATCCTCTCATTGACTTGTCATAACAACTCTACCAGGTAGGTAGTATTTTTACCCCCATTATGTAGATGCAGGATAGAGTTTGAGAGTCACTAAAGATCTTACCCAAGATCACATAGGCGGTGAGTGGCAGAGCCAGCTTCGAACGTGGCTGTCTGATCAGAAGCCAACCTCAAGCCCGCTATTCTGCCCTTTTATGCTACGTTACTTGGTGTTGGGAGATCTCCCAAGAAGGGAGATCATTCAGAATAACTGTTTCTATCATTACAGCCTCAGTTTACCATCTTCAAAAAGATTCGTACAGAGGAATGAATTATTAGGAAACATCATTAGAGCAAAGAAGAGGTGCTGCAGGTTATTTGGGGTGGTCTTACCCATTTCAATAAAAAGTGCTTATCAAGTTTTGGACATTTATACGCCTTTGTGCTCATTTGCATGTCTGACAGTAATATTTTTCAGAGTACCACAGCTTAGAAACAGGAAGACGAATCAGATTTTCCCTGAAAGCCATCCCCTTAGGCTGAAGATTCCAAAACCATGTATTTCTATCAAGGGGACAAGAATGGCTTGTTAGTTCTTGTTTTTTTATAGATGGTTTATCAAACCTTTGTTGGTTATTTTATGTAGATGCTAAGAACTGCTGGCATTGTGTTCTAATGAATCCCAGGGTTAAATGTAACAGTATTTTGTGTTCAAGGTTGGAAAACACAAAAGAGAGAGGGGATGAAGCAAATGGAAAAGTATAGCAAGAGATGGAGTCCAGTAGATCAGAGGAGAAAGTGGAGGGACGTGGGTAGGGTAGTAAATCCAAGCGAAAGAGAGAAAATTAGGAATATGTACCCAGCAGTTGGTTACTGGAAGAGCAGAAGTTGAGGATCCAGATCCATCACGCACCCAGAAGCAAAACAGGCAGCTGGAGGGATGTGGCCGATTACAGTCAAGTGCTTGGGGAGGCCATGACAGTGTGTGTTCGTTCTTAGGAGCACATCTCTGAGATCAAGAGTCAACACAAGATACAATGAGGGCCTAATCAATTTAACTGAACAACGACTTAGCCAGTGTCTGTGCTGCGAAAAACACTGTGCTACCTGTGCACTGTGAGCAACCAATAATCTGCTTCAACATCTCCGCTGATCTGGCAATGGCAGTGCTGAATTCAATCCAGCGGTAAAGAGTTGAAAACCTCAATCATGAGTTCCAATCTGATTAAGCATGATGCACCCAAAAGCTACAGCTTAGTTACCTAGTTACAGCTTAGATTGGCATCTCAAAGCTGGGCAACGGATTCCTGGGCCACCATCCTCCTTCTTGCCTGGAGAATTCTGCTGTGTGTGTGTGTGTGTGTGTGTGTGTGTGTGTGTGCTGTAATTTTTTTTTTGTTTATTTTTATTGTGGTAAAAAACACAACATAAAATTTGCCACCCTAATCATTTTTAATTTTATACAGTTTAATAATGTTAAGTATATTTACATTGTAAATATTTCTAGAACTTTCTCATCTTGCCAAACTGAAACACTGTACCCACGAACGCTAATTCCTCCTCCTTCCTCCCTCCAGCCCTGAGTAACTGCCTTTCTATGTTTGGTCTCTATGATTTTGACTACTTTAGATATGTCATATGAGTGGAATCACACAGTATTTGTCCTTTTGTGGCTGGCTTATTTCACTTCACAACATGTCCTCGAGGTTCATCTGTGTTGTAGCATGTGACAGGATTGCCTTCTTTTTTTAAGGCTGCATAATATGCCATTGTAAGTATATGCCACATTTTCTTTATCTGTTCATCCGTCAATTCCGTCCCTTGGCCGTTGTGAATAATGCTGCGATGAACATGGGTGTGCAGTTTCTTCTTTTTAAAAAAACAAAGCTGCCACAGTGACTAGAGGTCTAGCAGTCTAGGGGCATCGATGGAAACTGAGACAGAAAGATGGTCAGTAGCAGGCTAAACATTGCAGGAAGCTGAGCATGTGGGACAATTCTTGGCTTCTACGCCTGACTGACTGTATATCTCACTTGGAAAAAAAAAGAGTGTAGCTTTCAGTACGACCTCTGTGGTTTATAAAAAGGCACACTTACAACAAAAGGCTAGATCTTTTCTTCAGCGATTCAACCATGTCATGTAACTCAGATCTTCAGTGACCTCATACGTCACCCAGAAATTTTATGGGGGTCATCGTCGTCTACTTCCAGCATGGAGACATGTGTGCTTTGTCAAAGTCGATGAAGGGAGCCATGCTGGAGAGGGAGAACGAGCACAGATGCTGAACTTCTGACTCTGAGGAACTAATTTTAGTTCATTGTTTTTAAACTTGGGTAAATCATTTAAATTCTCTACATTTCATCCTTCTCATTTGTCAAATGAGGATGATAATACAGACTACAAAGTTTTGGTGAGGATTTAATGAAAGTAATTGTAAAATTTTAATAAAGGTGTTATATAAATGTTGACTACATTAGTTTTCATGAATGTCAGTATAATAGCATTTCTAGCAAATTACTGTTTTAACATGTCTTTTAGCTGCTTCCTTTCTCTTTGTAACTTCCAGGAGAGCAAGTTTCTTTATCAGATCTCCTTCAGGGCTCTGAAAAGTAAATTTTCTCCTTTCAATCCTAACTTAAAGATGCTTGCATCTTCCCTGGGGTTTATAGCTACTCCGAATACAGAAACAGTTACTCAAGTTTTATCAAGGAGTGAAAACGTTTGTGAGGTGTGTTAGGGATTGCAAGTTTTTCCTGGATAGGCATTCTCCCCACGTCTTCTTTAATAACAGAACTCCCAGTTTTTAGTTGGACACATAGCTGCCTAGAATAAAGATTCGCATTTCTCAGCTTTTTTTGTGGTGAGCTGTGATTAGGGGCTGAGTTCTGGTCAATTGAAATTGTATCAGTCTACATATCTTTTAAGCAAAAAAACAACAACAGTTAATACAGGCCATTAGCCCCTATCAAAGCCATTGGAGGAGGGGCTGGTAGAAGTTGCCGTTTGAACGACTGAATTCTAGAACATTTTGTTATTGCTGCAATCGAGCTTCAAATGGAAACCGAGTGACCGTCCCGGGTCTCTGATGATTACAGAGTTGTGGAATCAGACCGGTAGGTCACTTTTCCTAGGCATGGCTTATGTGAAAGGAAAACAAAGTTCTTTTGAGTTTATACCACTGTTTCTTTGGATTTTCTGTCACTCAGGATGGAACCAAATCCCATCCGCTACAGGCCGATGATAGTCGCGATTATTCCTCACCTGGTGTTTTGACATATACTACTTTAAAGGCTCCACACCATACATTATTATGTGTGCCTAGCACATCCTAAAACATAGAAAGTGTTCAAATGTTGATGCGTCAGAGACTATTGGCCTAACTAAAAAGCAGAAACCACTTGACTATTTAAATAGAGATGTCAGTGCAAGGGCTTGGTTACCTAGAGGGTAGAAGAGCCAAACAGAGGACAGGGAGCTGGAGATTATCATCAACAGCTGCTGCCACTGCTGGACTGAACGGACAGAGGAAGTGGTGGAAGAGGTTGCTTTACTATTTCCATTTATATACTGCCTTCCCAGCAAGGGGCTTACACATCCCGCCTCACTGATCTGTGGCTTGCTTTAGCTCATGAACGTGAGCAGAAATGATGCACGCTACTTCCAAGATGAAGCCTGTGATGCGTAAGGAAGACGACTCACGCATGAAGGCTTTTGGATGGGTAGGCAGCCTGGTAAGGAGGAAGTGCTGGGCTTGGAGTCAGGATATCTGCATACAATTCCTGTCTCTGCCACTGACGACCTGGTAGATCCTGGGCCAGTCACTGAGCTTCACTTGCCATCAGTTGCTTCGCTGGGGGAATGGGCTCAATAACGGATTTATGCTGATCTCTCAGCCTCCTCTCGTCCTGCTACAATATACCTTGGATCAACCAGACAATGACACTTCTTTAAAGGAGGACATCTTGTCCCTAGATGGAGGACTTTTCTTTCCTCTCCATGTCCCTTTGACTAAACATTGTCTTTGTCCTGCTCCTTATTTATCAAGCGGGGTTCTTTCTTTCTTTTTCAGTCCTAGAAATGAATACTTCTTCCATAAACCAAAGTTTCCTCATTTCAGTTTTTAATAAGACAATGCCATTGGCTGGAAGAAAGAGTGTCGGTTTCAGGAGTGACTTAGCAGGTGCAGGGAAAACATCAACACGTAAGGGCCTCGCATAAATGCAGATCCTTCCAAGTGGTGTTAAGTGTTTTGATGGAGAAATTTTGAAAAAGCAGCTATAATGCGCTGTATTAGGTCCCTCCCCCACCCTCATAAACTATACTTCAGAGCTCCCAACTGGGCTTGTCACCTGCCCTGTCGCCACTGCTATCTTCTTTTCATTTCCTCAGGGGGCTAAAGAGCATATGTCATTTGAATTACACTGACCAGATTTCCTGAACTAGGACTGCCAAGGACATCTCCGGTAGTGAGGGCGTTAGGGATGATGAGTGCCTCTTTTAAATGGCCACCAGTAAGACCAAGAGCTGTGGCGCTTCCCAAAATCACCGTATGGGTGCGAGTCAGTGATGCGCTTAGGAGTCTTCTTGCCAGCACTTGTCCTAAAGTGTGAAGTCCTGGCACTGGAGTGTGTGTTGGGGGTGGAGTGTGGGAGAGGAGGATAGGGGAGACCACCCAGAGGGATACAGAGTGGAGCTTTGAGAAAGAAAGGGAGGCCTCCTACGTGCCTGGCGTAAACAGTACCATGCCCCATCTCTCCTAGGCACTGTCCTGGATCTCTTACAATCCTGCTGACTGGTGGCCACATCGGTTTCTAAACATATGACCATGATGGCAGCAGGTGGGGACTTCCCTCCATGACCCTCTACTAGGTTTTGGTGTCCCAGTACATATAAAATTATGTTTATACTATACTGTATTCTATCAAGTGTACAATAGTATTATATCTAAAAAAGTCAATGTACATACCTTAATTTAAAAAATACTTTCCTGCTAAAAAATGCTAACCATCATCTGAAATTTTAGCAAGTCATACTCTTTTTGCTGGTGGAGGGTCTTACCTTCAAAATGCAAAAATTGCAGTATATCTGCAGAGCGCAAGAAAACGAGGTATACCTCTAGTGTGCTATGTCAGACACTGCTCTAAATGCTCCACAAATGTACTCATTTGATTCTCATAACAACCCTATGAGTTAGACAGTTCTATATATCAACTAGTTTGGGTTAGGTAGGACTGTGACAGCAAGCGACCCCCACATTTTAGTGCTTTGAACAACAAAGGTGCATTTCTCACTCACCTTTCATGTTGGGTGTGGGCCGGCTGTGGTCCTACAGCTCTTCCCCACTTTCACTTTCCAGGTTAGGGAGCAGCCCCCATTTTGGTCTCATCACAGACTAGAGATGGCGGAACCAAACCACGGTTTTTAAAGCTTTTGCCCAGACATGTGGCCCATCATTTCCTCTCCCGTTCTTTCGGACAGCTCATACGGTTAAGGCTCACATGAAGTGGGGAAGTGTCTTCACCTACAAGGAGAGAACAAAAATGGAAACTGGAAGGGATCCTTGCTTTATACATGATGAAACTGAGAAACAGAGAGGGTAAGCAATTTGCCCGAGGTGACACAGCTAGTAAGCAGTAGGACTCAACCCCATTATAGTAATAAATATCACTTCTCTGTTATAGGCCCTGTTCCCCCTTCAAAGTCCTTTCAATTTATTTCTAGAACTTTTCAGAGTGTGTCTCAGGTGTGCCCACAAACAGGTCCTCTCAGCCTTGACCAGTTGGTGAGGTCTCTGCAGGGTGAAAAGCCGCAGAGATATCTGCAATTTGGCTTCCCTTTCCAATATGGAGTTGCCACCTGTCCTGATTCTCCTGCTACTGGTTAACTGGTATGAATCTGCTGGAACCTATAACAACTATGAGCCTGGGAGCTTGTAGTTAAGGTGCTGCCTTGGTCCCATGCCACCTGTGCGTGTGCTCGGGCATGGCGGTTGACATCCCTGAAGTCACACTATGTCACCCCCTATTACACTGGACCCAAAGTACAGTATGTCACAGTCTCTCTTTTGATCTCCGTATCTCACGGTGATTTTTTTGAATTATTATTTTATTTTCTGAACAGGTAAAACGCGCACTGGTTAAAAAACAACAATATAAGAAAGCATTTGGTAATCTTGCTTCCATTCTGGCCTACATCTCTCTTGTCCCTACTTCCCAGGATAAAAACTTATGTTATGTTCTTGTGTAATCTTCTAGAGTTTCTCTATAAATACTAGCAATGTAATTTTTATCCCCTTTTTCTACACGAAAGGCAGCATACTATATACTATTTTGCATGGCGACATCTGTGTGCCCCTCAAAAAGATAATGTTGATGCCCCAACCTGCAGGACCTATGAACGGGACCTATTTGTAAATAGGGTGCTTGCAGGTGTTATCAAATTAAGATGACGTCATTAAGGTGAAACCTAATCCAATATGACTGGTGTCTTTATAAGAAGAGGAAAATTTAGACACAGACACGTAGATAGAATGCTGTGTGATGGCAGGCAGAGATTGAAATGATATAGCTGCAAGCCGAGGATTGCCGGCCACCAAGAGAAGCTGGAGGCAAGGATCCTCCCTTTGAGGATTTAGACGGAGAATGACACCTTGATTTTAGACTTCGAGCCTCTAGAACTGAAAGACAATACATTTCTGTTGTTTTAAGCCACTTAGTTTATGGTACTTTGGTACAGTAGCTCTAGTGAGCTAACACACATGCCTCTTGCTTCTTTTCACTTAATAGATCAGAGAGATTCTGAAGTACATAGAAACTTTCCTCTTGTAAAAAAATGCCACTCACTATTTTCTTATGGATGGTCATAATTGAATTACCTTACTCTACCTGCTGGATTCTGGAGTTAGTTTTCAGTCTTTTGCTATTACAGTCTTGCAATAAATACTCTTGCACATATGTCATTTTATAAGACTGAGGTTTAAGGAGAGAAGCTGTTTCCATAACAGAAAAGGTGAAGCAGCAAGTGCTGTTTAGAAGCCACAGCAAGTTGTCCAGAAGCTCTAGCTAAGATAGTTAATGATGGTGACTACACGAAACAACGGATTTTCAGTGTAGATGAAACAGCCTTATCATGGAAGAAGATGCCATGTAGGACTTTCGTAGCCAGAGAGGAGTCAATGCCTGGCTTCAAAGCTTTAAAGACAGGCTGACTCTTTTGTTAGGGACTAATGCAGATGGTGACTTTAAGTTAAGCCGATGCTCATTTAGCTTTCTAAAAATCCTAGGGCCCTTAAAAATTATGCTAAATCTACTCTGCCGGGGCTCTATGAATGGAACCACAACCAGGATGACAGCACATCTGTTTACAAGCATGGCTTACTATTTTAAGCTCACTGTTGAGACCTACTGCGCAGAACAAAAGATTCCTTTTTCAAATATTACTGCACACTGACAATGCACCTGGTCACCCAAGAGCTCTAATGGAGATGTACAATGAGATTAATATCGTTTTCATGTCCGCTAATACAACATTCACTCTGCAGTTCATGGATCAAGGAAGAATTTCAACTTTCAAGTTGTATTATTTAAGAAATACATTTTGTAAGGCTACAGCTGCCAGAGATAGTGATTCCTCTGATGGAACTGCGCAGAGTAAATTGAAACCTTCTGGAAAGGATCGATCATTCTAGATGCCATTAAGAACATTTGTGATTCATTGGAAGAGGTCAAAATATCAACGTTAATAGGAGTTTTGAAGAGGTTGATTCCAACTCCCATGGATGACATTGAGGGGTTCAAGACATCAGTGGAGAAAACAACTACAGATGTGGTAGAAACAGCAAGAGAACTAAAAGTAGAAATAGAGCCTGAAGATGTGACTGAACGGCTGCTAGCTCATGATCAAATGTTACCATTTGAGGAGTTGCCTCTTATGGATGAGGAAGGAAGTGGTTTCCTTAGATGGAATCTACTCCTGGTGAAGCTGCTGTGAAGAGTGGAAATGACAACAAAGGATTTAGAGTGTTACCGAAACTCAGGTGATAAAGCAGCAGCAGGATTTGAGAGGCTTGACTCCGATTTTGAAAAAAGTTCTACTATGGGTAAAATGGTACCAAACAGCATCACATGCTACAGAGAAATTGTCAATCAAGGCAGCAAACTCCATTGTCGTGTGATTTCAGGAAATTACCACGGCCACCCCCACCTTCGTCAGTCAGCAGCCATTGGCATCAAGACCCTCCACCGGCGAAAAACTGACAATTCACTGAAGGCTCAGATGATGGTTGGCACTTTTTGCAATACAGTATTTTTTAATTAAGGAATGTACATTGTTCTTTTTAGACATACTGCAATTGTACACTTAAGAGGCTACCGTATAGTGTAAACATAACTTTTATAGGCACTGGGAAATCCCCAAATTCATGTGACTCGCTTTATGGTGATATTTGTTTTATTGTGGTGGTCTGGAAGCACACATGGTATCTCCAAGGTGTGCCTGTACTCAATGAGCCTGAAACAAGGGAAGGTATCCCCACACAGGGTGATAAGCCTATTATAGGCTTTGAGGGTTCTTTATTTCTTGGTAGGAAGTATTGCAGGCCCCAGGTCCATTCTTATGTGACTGAGTGGGGGTCGAAAGGCTGTGAGCGTGAGACAGCCTGTCCCAAGGCTGTCATAAAAACCACAGCATCCATATCCCCATCTGTATATGTAGTATGCAATGGTAGGACCAGGACAATCACAGTAAAAATTCTTATTTTGAAAAGAAAAGCATAGGAAACACACAGCAGAGTATGGTCCATAGCGTGGGTCAAATCCTCAGATCAAATTGAGAAGACTCATTGCCCTAGCAATAGAGTGACTTTTACGCTAGACTCTGGTTCAGCTCTCTGGGAAGAACTCTTGTCCATTGTTCTCTTCAACCCCTAGTTTTATAATGAAGTGGACACTAGAGAGTCTGGTCCATTTGAAGTCTATGTTACTTTCACAGCCTGCTTCTTGCTGATGCCGGACACAGTTGACACCTCCCTCTCCCTCCAAGGGAGACAGCTCCAATCAAGCCATTGCATCTGGGTCAAAGCCCATGACCTTGGGTGGATGCACAGTCTTTTCTATGGTGTGTTAGAGGCTTTATAATCTAGGCCTAGAAGTAGCACCCGTCATTCCTCTCCCATCTTTGGCCAGAACTTTTCATATGGCCACACCTGTCTGCAACAGACCAGGAAGTGTAGACTTCAGCTGGGTAGCTACGTTTTCAGCTAAAACTCAGGAGTCCTGTTATTAAAGAGGAAGATGAAGGGTACGTGTGAACAATTAGTCTCTGCCACAGTCTGCCATGATGTCTTTCTCCTGTACCACGCTGGGCCGAACATAAAACTCAGCACAGCTCCATGACTGACACAGACACAAAAATACATGTACACTTAGACAAAGCTTTGTTGATGATAATAGACTACTCATTTTGGGAAGATGGATGGTGTTTATGTAACATATGATTAAAATTATAACAACATACCTTCTTGTTCTTTAAAGTCCGTCAGCCATTTCACTATATTTCTCAACCTTCCTTCTTCTGCTTTTCTCTTTATGTTGCTCTATACTTCAAAATTACCATTCATTCCTCTTGCTGAGTGGTTTAGCTTTCTTTCTGTGCCCGTGACTAATATTAACGTCCTGACAGTCTCATCTTCCACCCAAGTGATATTATTAAGGAATTTTGCTAAAGGAAGATAGTTTTTCTTTAAAAGGAATTTAAGGGCCAAGTGTTAAAATTATGATGGCATATTACCCTGCTCAGAGTTTGTATATGGTAGAGAAGGGACTGGAAGGAAAAATATAAAATGTACAAAATACATACTCATATAATTGCATAGTGAGATTATGGAAATTCTATTTTTCTGTATTTTACAAATGTCTTATGATAGAAATATATTTCCTCTGTATTTGGAAAAATAGATTATATTAAAGAATCAATATTTTTTCTGGAAATTCATAAACATATTGCCAATTTTCAGCCCAGCTTTCTATCTGCATTTTTACAGATAAGAAAAAAGATTAAATAATATTCAGCCCAGGTTCCCATCTGCATTTCTATAGGTAAGAAAAGAGAAAAGATAAAATAATAATAACTAACATTCACTGAGTGCTTACTATGTTGTAGGCAATTCACTACTCACTGTGAATAAATGAATTAATTGAATACTTATTACAACCATATGAAGTAGGTACTATTTTTATTATTTCCACTTTGTAGATTAGAAAACTAAAAGCACAGAGAGGTTAATTTACTTATGTAAGCTCACACAGCTAATAATAATCATCAGAACAGAGTGCTTACTATATGCATTATTCTATGTGTTGTATATGTAATAATGCTATTTAACTCTCACCTCACCCTTATGTGATAGGTAATATCATAGTCTCCATTCACAGATGAGTAAACTGCAGCCCAGAAAGGTATAGTAACCTGCCCAAGGTTACACAGCTTGTAAATGACAAGGCTGGGATTTGAATCTGGACAGTCTGGGGGTCCAGGTCCATGCTCCTAAACTTGACACTCTTAAACATTAATATTCACTACCTGAGCTTGCGTTGTAGAGCTAACGAGTTTATTCTCTCAGACAAAGGGGTCCATGCAGAGATTACCTTTGAGAATACCAACATCAGGGACGTAAGGTCTGGTGAAGGTTGTGGGGCTGCTGGGTTAGGTCTGCGGGACTGAGTTCCACTGTGGAACCTCGTTGGGTGCATCCATTCACAGCAGGGCGGGAAGACTCCTAGAAGGACAGGGTTTGAATTACAGCAACCTGAAAACGAAGTGAGACCCTTGCCTGGAAAGTAAACATCAGAATGCTTATTCAAAAAGCAAAGCCGGGATTTGTTAGGCTCTCTTGAGAGATGCCATCATTATTAAAGACCTCTACCAGCTGGCTTCCTGTGCGCTGCAAAGCCTAATGATGCTGCCAGGTCACATAAGCTTGTGCTAATGGCCTCGTGCTGTATTTATTCAGGTGCTGATTTGACATTTCCCAGGCCCAATAAATCTCTGGATTTGGAAATCACTAGGTCCTCTATATATGGTGATGTTATCTCCCGAAATGAAGGAAATGAGAAACAGGACAGGCCTAGATTCCCTGCAGATAGCTCTCAGGGTTTACAATGAGAATGCAAATAGTACTACAAAAAGCATTACGCCAAATTTAAAACACAAATCGTTGGTGTTTAACATGATATATTGCAAAGAAATTTCTGGCACTGAAAGTCTCCCTTTAAGCAACACTTCCACACAGCGCCAACTAAATAATGTAACGGCATCTGGACTTTTTCTAAATCAAGTATGAAACTATGTATTTCTCCCATGACACAGATGAAACCAAAAGACAACATTTCCTAAAATAAAAAATGAAGAGTAAATTAAGAAATGGCTAACGAAGACGCTCTTATGCTTTCTTCCTTTTATTTTTTTAAATAACTTTTATTATTGAAGGAAAGCATACATACAGAAGAGTGAACAAATTATGGATGTTTATTTTGGCACATTTTTACACACACACACACACAATCATCACTTAGACCAAAAAAGACAATGCCACCATGTCCTCAGAACCTTCATGCCCTTTTTAAGAGCCCTCTCCAAAATTAATCACTATCCCAACTTCTTTTTCTTTTTAATTTTAAAATATAACATGGATACATAAACCACATAAAACATATGCATAAAATAAACAATTATTATAAGACAAACACTTGTAACTACCACCCAGGTCAAGAGATAAAACCTGACCACCCACCCTCGGAGCCAGGGGTGCTCATTGCTAGTGGCTAGGTCACAGTTACTATGCCTGGTAAGTAGATGGAACTAGGAAAAATACACGAAAAAAGCCTCCTGAGGACAAATTAAGATTGTTAACTCAAATTCAGGACTGTCAGATTTTTACTTAACCTCTCCTATCTTAAATCTTTTCTTCCACACCAAGAACAATTCTCAAGGTTATAGAGGATGATACAATTAGACTTACTTGCTTTATCCTATCTTACACACGTAACAGTCCCAGGATAAAACTGGTATGTACTAACACCAATATGATTAAAATTATTTTTGTGTGTTTGGTTCTGCCCATTTTCCTCCTAGGTAAAATAAAAAAAAATTGTAGAGTATATAGCCATTACCACTATATTTTCTTCCTTAGAATCCTCATCTGGTCTCCGTTCTCTAAGTAACTATGGATTTAACATTCAACAATAGTCTTTACATAAAAATCTCTCAGGTCATTTGTTTGCAACTCATTCTCCAGTACACACACAATTATTTCCCAAGTTCTTGAATATTGATAAGAGTTTTTATCCTTTATATTTGAAAGTTACTTTGGCTAGATATAAAATTCTTAAGATTTTCTCATCCTTTACATTTCTTTGCCTTGAATGTCTTCATATGTTATTCCATCTTCTACTAGCATAAAGCATCACTGACGAAAAATCTAATGACAATGAGATATTTTTTCCCCTTTGGTCTTTTGCTTGAATGTCCAAATGATTTTTTTCTTTAAATTCCAGTAATTTTACTAGAATAAATGTTGGTATTGGTCATTTTGAGTTTATTTTGTCAAATACCGGGTATGCCCTTTCCATACAATGATGCGTGATTCACATGGATGCATTTCTATAGTTCTATAATTGGAAATGAGAATTGCTGAGAGATGAGGTCTGCATGTGCTCTGTTAACTGGATACTGCCAAAAACTTCCCAAAAGTGTTGGATCAATTTTATTCCTCTAATAGTGTGTGAGTTACAGTTGTTGCATAACCTCCTCAACTACTGGTATTGTGAGTCCCTTTAGTTTTAGTTATTCTGGTGGACGTGTAGGAGTAACTTATTGTGGTATTAATTTGTATTTCCTTGATGGTAAATTAAGTCTAACACATTTTCGTATGTTTATCAGTCATCTGAATGGATTTTTTTAAAAACGGCATTCTTGTTCAAACTTTTTACCCCCTTTTTATTGTATTGTTTGTATTTTTCTTATGGATTTGTAAGAGTTTTATACATATTCTGTGTCAGAGGCTGTTATATGTATTGTAAATATCTTTTTTTATTCTGTGATTTACTTTTCTACATACTCATAGTGTCTTTGGTGAAGGAGATATTTTAATTTTCATGTAGTTGAGTTTATTAAACTTTTCCTTTATGGGATGTGCATGTGTGTATAGATGTGTGTGTCTTGTTAAAAAAAATTTTTGACTACTCAAGATTGTAAAACAATTATGTTTTCTTACAAAAACTATGCTACATTTCATAGTTAGATTAACAATCAACTAGAAAGCACTTCTGCAATGACAAAGTAGGACCTCTGAACCCACCTCTCCATAAAAGCAACAAAAACACTGGAAAAACAACAACACTAACAACCAAAAAAAAAAAAAATCCATGAAGTAGATGACATGTTGAAAGTAAAGGTATCATTGTAAACCAAGAATTCTATATCCAGCAAAACCATGCTTCAAAAGTGAAGGAGAAATTAAGACAATCCCAGAAAAACAAAAAAGGAAGAATTAATCACTAGCCGATGTGCCTTAAAAGAAATAATTAAAAACATCCTAGAGGCTGAAATGAAAGGAAACTAGACAGTAGCTGAATATGCACAAAGAAATGAAAAGCACTGGCAAAGGTAATTATACAGGTAAATTAAAAGACAGTATAAATACATGTTTCCTCTATAATGAGAACAGTAATGTGCTGCTTAGTGATGAGGATATGTTCCGAGAAAGGCGCCTTCAGGCAATTTTGTTGTGCGAACACCATGGAGTGCACTAACGTAAACCTAGGTGGTATAGCCTACTACACATCTAGGCTACATGGTATAGCTTATTGCTCTGCAGGGCAGGAAAAACAATTTCCCTCTACCCTTCCAGATTCTTGGCTGAGGCATACCTGAAATAAAAGACAGATTAACAGGAGAAAAACAAACAGAAATTCAATAACATGTATACATACCTCCTGTATACATGGGAAACCCAGGAAAACTGAGTAACTCACCAAAATAGCTGAAACCACTACTTTAAACACCATCCTCAGCAGACGACAAAAGAAGAAGTTGGGGGTGGGGAGAGATAGTAGTGGGAAGTTGCCAGGAAAAGCATAGTAAACAGGATAATGTTGTTATGTGGATGTAAGCCCTTGCTTTCTGCATTATAAGAGTTTCTAGAGATAAAATCACCCCTCTCTTCCTGGTACAGTATGGGGAAACACCCTTATAAGTGAAGGTTTCCCTTACAAATGTAAGTGTCTTTTACAAAGGGTAACTTCTACTTGGTTTTCAGAGTTTCTCCCATGTCTGCTGTTTCTTAAAATTAACCAGCCTAAAATAATCCTATGCCAAAGAGACATATTTTGGGGTGACAAAATCTCCCTTATAGCTCTGAGGCTATAAACCTTTTCATGTTACTATGCTGAATACTACAGGTGATTGTAACACAGTGATAAGTATTTGTGTATGTGTTGCACTATTAGGTTAAGATGGCTATTCACTAGGTGATAGGACTTTTTCAGTTCCATTATAATCTTACAGGACCACAGCTGTATATGTGGTCCATCATTGACCAAAAGTCATAATGTGATGCATGACTGTATCTTCTTATATGTTGTGTAAAAGTTCAAAATATTTGTACGTAGTTATCCATAATATGGGCTTATGGTACTTTTAATACATATAAAATCTGTAATGATGTTTTCTCTCTCATATCGAATATTGGAAATTGGCACCTTCTCTCTCTCTTTTTTTGCTCTGATCAGTCTCAACCTCAGCAGTATTGACATTTCGAACGGGATAGTTCTTTGTTGTGGGGGCTTTTCTGTAGGATGTTTAGCAGCATTCTTGGCATCTCTTGCTACATACAGCACAACTCTTTGAGAATCATTGGGTTAGAGGTTTATCACTTTTATTGATTTTTTACAAAATACCAGCATTTGACTTCACCAATTCTGATCATTTTTCATCTTCTGCAGCTCTACTTAATATGTTCATTATTTTCTCTAAATTTTTGAACATATGGAATACAGCTATCATCTTATGTCGTTGTCTGCTGATTCTAACATCTGTATCAATTTTCTGTTGGTTTTAGTTGATTAATTTTCCTCCTCATTATAGGTCATATTTTCCGGCTTCTTTGCCTACTTAGGAAATTCTGACTGGATATCAAACATTGTGAATTTTACCTCACTTCATGCTGGATATATTTGCATTCCTATGAAATAAATGATTGAGCTTTATTCTGGTATACAGTTAAGTTACATGGACACAGTTTGATTCATTTGCTTCTTGCTTTTAGGATTTATTAGGTAGGATCGGAGCAGTTTTTAATCTGCAGCTTGTTATTTTCTACTATGAAAACATTCTTTGGAGTGCTCTACCTGAAACCCCATGAATGATGGGGTTTTCCTGACTGGCTGTTACGAAGAGGCAGTCTCCTGAGCCCTGGGTGAGCTCTGTCTACTCTTGTTCCCTTTAATCCTCTCAGGCCATTCTTCCCTCAGCCTGGGGTAGTGTTCTATAAATTCACACATTTATGCTGACCTCTTTCTCCATTAGGGGTCCTCTGCCCTTGAACTCTAGCCACCTTGGACTGTACCTTCCAACCTCTGGGAGTCTTCCATGTTCCACCTGGGATTCCCCACCTTGTGCTGCAGCCTGGAAATTCTTTCAAGGGCATAACCCAGTCAGTTGCAGTACTCATCTTGTTTGTCTTCCATCTCTCAGGGGTCACTGTTGTTTGTTGCCTGATGTCCAATGTGTTCAGAACTTTGTTTTATATATTTTGCCAACAATTAACAGCTGTTTCAGTTGGGAGATAAATCTGGTCCTTTTTGCTCCATCTTAGAAATGTAAGGTTGCTACCACCATTTTCTGGAAATCAAAGAAATGTGGTAGTAAGTCATTCTGTTCACATGATCATTTGAGATCAATATGAGCACAAAACTCATCAACTAGGTTTGCCTGGAATGTATATAAAACTGTAAATAAAAAATTTGTAAATTAGTGTGAGTTGTATCTTGCATATGAGATTGTGTATTTTTTGTCATACTTTTTTTCTTTTGTAGAATTTTTTCTGTAAGGAAATGATCCAATTCTTTGGTTTTAGACTGGAAATAGTCAACAGTTCTAGCTGCACAGTGGGATAACAAGAGGAACTGGAAATAGGGTCTATCAGTTTTTGTTAATGTCAGTACTTATTTATTTAGCCTCTCAGTGCCTGATATGACTTTTCGTCATTCTTTAGTTGTCCATTGGTTTTTGTGAGGTTAGATACCTGCAAGCAGTTAATTAATACACTGTTAGAGCTCCATTCTTTGAGTCATGATTCTAAGCTAAAGCAAATTAAAAATATAATTTAATGATTGCAAACTGAAGCATTATCTTTTTCCATCTTCAAGGTTTTTAACCCTTTTCTACAAAAAAGCTTTGAAATATTAGCTATCTCAATACGAATCTCATATATGCAAGAGATCTAATAAATAGTAGTTCTTACTTCACCTTAAGCATATCTCTAAATATAAAGTTGTTCAATAGGGATTGTAGAACAGAGAAAAGACGTAAATAATCTTTTAATGACTGCTATTTCCATTTTTGCTGGACTAAAAATATTTTAACTTCATAAATATGTTACTGAAGTTTCCAGATTTAAAGAAAAAAAGTTCCCCCAGACACTTTAAATTACAAGTTAAAAACCCCCACTTTAATAATTATCTAGTTATTTCTTTTGTACATGACACAAAGCCTTCTGTACCATTTTTAATTCTTTCGTAATATAAATGAGAATACTATTAGTCTGATTTCTGCTTTAAATTGCCTTTAATAAGCATTTTATACTGCATTCCAAAGTGATATAGACTTAAGGTCTTAAAACTAATCAGTCATTCAGTTCATAGACCAAGTTAACAATGCTTTATGCTAGAAGCAGAGTTGTTATTGGCAACAACTTGCACTTACTTTACACAAAACGCAAACTCTATTATGCACAGAGGAAAATGGAATTCTGAGTATGTGGTAAAGCAACTTTCTCTTCATTTCAAAATTGATTTGCTCTGATTTTTTCTTTAGTTCATTAGATTTGAGAATGTCCTTTGACTGGAAACTTAGTTACATGCTAAGGCAGTCTGTTTTGTTTTTGTCTCTTCTCTTTTTTTTAAAGAAATACATTAGTTTTATTGAACTGCCTTTTTTTCCTTCTTACCACCTGTGGGATTTCAGTGTTATGTCTTGGGTTTAGTGTCTTCAGACAGAAAAGCGTATCGGTTATTTTAAATGAATTTTTCCCATCTTTAAAGCTTACTCTATAAAATGCGTTACTATAAAAGAATGCTTGTGTTTGCATCACTTAAATACTTGAAAACTGAAATTAATAAAATACGTTACATAATAAATTAGACTTTCCTGAACAGTTTTTTTACACTAAATTTTTAAATTTCTAGATCATAATTTGAAATGGACAGAGGATTTTGAATTATTTGAATGGAAAAAATAATAGTGCTTATAGAAAATACCCTTTTGTGTTGGAGACATCCAAAATTAAAGTTTTTGTTAGGTTTCTGTCCTGAAATCTGCTTTTTTTTCTTCCCTGTGTGCTAACTATGCTACCGATATTACCAGCAGGTTAAAATAAAATCTGTGTTAATTATGAATCCAGTAGCTTTTCTAGTTATGAAAAACTTGTGTAAAGTACTCTAACCTTGTGTAGGCATACTTTTGTTTACTTCTTACCCATTAATGGTATAAATGCCATTAATCATTTTAACACAACACTTAAAAGAAGTGTGTAAAAACTGAAAACAATACATCTTGTGTCTGGACTAGTTAGTGAATGGTAAGAAAAGGCTGACTGATTTAAATTGTTTCATTATTTAAATTTAAAAACTCTTAAAGAAACTTTCAGAGATAGGTCGAGACCTGATGGTATCCATGTAAATTAGCTCCTGTGATCTGGAAAAGACTTCCCCAAAAGCAGCGGAAGAGATGAGAGTATTTACTTGCCATGGCTGTAGTGTGCTGCTACTTCAATTTGGGTAGTGTCACTCTGACATTTTTATTGTCCATTAATTTGAAGTTTTCTGTTATTTGTACTAAAGTAACTATAAATTGGTAGAATCTGCAAAGAGGAAAAACGTTAACTACTGTATTTAGGAGCTTTTGTACAGCTGGGTGAAGTTTCCATGCTATAAAGTATTTGAATTTTAAAATATACTATTATAAGAAGGAAGACATGATATTATTCCATGTGCTTAAATGATAATTTTCTTATGCAGTTTCAGAAGGAAGAAAAAATGAATAATTGTCATTGCGTTAGTTGTATGTTGAATTGGGGAATTGTGGCATAAAGCTTCAATTTGTGTTTATCAAATGTGAACCATAGTAGTATAATGCTGCTTTGTATATACTGTAAGTGCTACGAATAGTCTCAGCACTGAAAATGTATTGATACCTCTCAAATGGATGCAACTTTTGACGTAGTTGTTTTGATATGCCTCAGAAAGTATCTGAGTGTCTGAGAACTTGTTAATCTGTTTGGTAATGAAGATACTTCCTGTTTTTTGTTGCATATTTTCATGTTTAAAATTTAAGTTTTACATTTTTACTACTGTTAATTTATGTAAAATTTGTTCTGTGGATAAAATGGGGTTGCCAGTAAAGAAAATTAAAAAAACAGTCGCATTTTCAAGTAAAAGTACATTTTTCTTTATGCTCATAAACTTTTAATGAAACTATTTCTGTTTAAACATAAGTGATGTTTAGGCTTTATTTTTGTTTAATAAGTCCATTTACCATTGATTAGATGAAGGACTGTATCTTTTTGAAGAGATTTATATTCTGTAAATAAAAAATTGGTTGTACCAATAAAGTTGGTTCTAACTGCAAAAAAAAGAACTGTAAGACGAAAATACATTTTCCACCTGGTCTCAGATATCCTCCACTTCTGCTGTCCTTTGTCCTATCCTCTTTCCTTGCTTTATCTTGTCCATGGTACTTACTACTGTGTGATTTCTATTATCACTTATTTTTCTCTCTGTCTCTCTTCCTGGGATATAGACTCCAAGAGGAAAGAGACGGAATCTTGTTATCACTATGGTTGACTCATAATACGTATTCAATAAATATAGGTTGAATTAATGGATATCATACCTCCCAAATATTTGTTGTTGTGTGTTTTTTTTAAACTTTTATTTATTTAAGTGTGTTTTATCAAGGCCCATTAGCTCCAAGACAAGTAGTTGTTTCCATTTAGTTGTAGAGGATGTGGCTCACAGTGGCCCATGTGGGAATCAAACCAGCAACCTTGTTGTTAAGAGCACCGTGCTCTAACCAACTGAGCCAACCCGCCGCCCCCCAAATATTTGTTTTAAGGTTAAATATTTTTATGCTATGTTTTTCCTCCAATTAAATTAATAAATATTTTGGGATGTTGTAGCATAAGTTGGTTAAGTGCATGATTTAATTATAACTTACAGTAAACTCTCATTCACTAGAATTAATTGGGATAACCATCCTTTTGAATTTTGTCTTGAAAATTTTCAAGTATATATGAAATGGAGAGAGTAATAAAATAAACCACATATACCCATTATGTATATTTAGTAATTATTGCAATTTTGCCCCATTGGTTGAATCTATTTTCCTCTTTTCCTGAAGTATTTTAAATATAACTAACTGTATCACATCATTCTTCCCTCCATAGTTGAATCTGAATCTAAAAATATGGATATTTTCTTATCTAAATACAATGACATTATTCATATCTAACAAAATTAATAATAATTCTTTGCTGTCCTCTGCTAACCAGACCATAATCAGATGTCTCACAATCAACTGTCTCAAACAGTATTTTTATATTTTGTTTATCTGAATCAACATCTAAAAAGAAATCGACACATTATATTTTGTTGTTTAGTGTTATTAAGTTTAAAAAATATCCAGAGCACTCTCCCATCCATCACTTTTTTTTCATGCTGTTTATTTGTTTCAGAAACTGGGTCAGTTGTTCTATACAATGTTCCGTGTTCTGGATTTGTCTGGTTTTCCTGGTGGTGCCATCTCACTTGTTCCTCAATCTCTCATTTTCCCTGTAAATGGAAGTTAGCTATAGAATTTGATTAGATTCAGGTTCTTTCTTGGCCAGGGTACTTCATGGGTGGTGGTGTGTGTTTTGTACTGTAGCACAACTGAGGGCGCATAAACATCCAAATGGAAAAAGACTGTAGACCTCTTATCCAGAGATCATTCTTCCTGTTTGATAGACGTGAAATTAAATTGTGTGAATTTACCTAAAGATATTCTACAGGTCGATGATGGAGGCAAGGACACGATTTATCAGGCTGCACAAACATTGCCTGGTAGTTCCTATAATTTCCTGGTTCTGATCTAATGACTTCGACCTAATGCTCCATGAAAGATCCTGGCTTAGCAAATAATCCCTGCAGAGACCATTGCATGATGCCAATTAAAGAGTTTTTCCTGGTGCCTTTTGGTCCTCCCTCCTTTCTGAATGGAACTTTGTTCATCAGCGGCCTTGAGAGTCATTCAGGTTGTAGGGAGCTGTTCCAGGTGTTACACGCTATCAACACTCACAAGCTACAAGTTCTCTGGGAGCATCCTATGGCTCGGTCTTCACTGAGAAACAGCTAGAACTATCAAGCCTGCCTTCAGAGCTGTGTTGATAAAGTTTTTTTTTTCTGATTGCAAAAGGAATATATGCTCATCATAGAAAATAATAAAAGCCCATGGAAGATAATAAAAATTTATTTTAACTCCCCAGATACCACTATTAAAATTTTCCAGTCTCCTTTTCTATACTTATTTTAAACATATATTGACAAAATGAGTGTACACACACACACACACACGCAATAGTGCATGAACAATACTGTATGTATGTACTTCTTTTATTTATTTTTTTGCTGTGGATTATTCATTTATTAATTAGCCTTGAATAGATATGCATGAACATTCTAGATAACTGCATACTTTTTATAATAATTTACCAAAGGAGTTTTAATGTTTGTTGATAAAGCAGACAATATATTGTAAAACTTAGTTTTAACAAAAGACAGTTTTTATTTTCCGTGAGAGTATAGATTTTATACACTGACAATCATGCCTTCATTGACTCACTCAAAAAAAAATGTTTTTGCACATGAGGTGTGTGCAAGGCAAGATATGGATGGAGCAGATTGAATTTTTTTCAGCAATCAAGTAATTAATCTAACACTCAGCACCAATGATTTTTTTCTATCTTTTATTAATATATAACACATTTTATCTTAAACTTAAATGTGTTAGTTATGCAAACTAGGATTTTTTAAATTGAGATAAACTGATGTATTACATTGTACTCATTTTAGGTATACAACCTAATGATTTTAGATACGTATATATTGCAAAAGGATTACCACAGTGAGTTCAGTTAACATTCATCACCACACATAGTTACAATGTTTTTCTTGTGATAGAACTTTTAGTATCTACTCTCTTAGCACCCTTCAAATATGCAATACAGTATTGTTAAAATGGTCACCATGCTGTCCCTTATATCCCTAGGACTTATTTATCGTTTACCTGGAAGTTTGTACCTTTGACTCCTTTTACCCATTTCACTCACCCCCTAACCCGTTTCTGGCTGTTGCAGAATCACCTCTCAAAATCCAGGTTCATGTGTCTGATGCCCTAGTAAGCCAAAACATTGAGACACGGGGGTGTGGAGATAGAGAAAGGTTTGTTTGATTTGGCTAAAGCAAGAGGACTGGTAGCAAGATCTCTCAAATCCTTTCTCCCCAAAACGCAAAAGTAGGGAGTTTTTACACAGTTAGGGTGTAAGGAAGGCGGAGTTCCGGGGAACTCAGACAGAAGTCTGTGTTTCTTTAGTCACAGATGACGCTTTTTCTTATCAGACTGCGGGGCATCAGCAACCGTTGGCAGCTGCCTTGGAGATATTTTTTTCTTCTGCAAAACAAATTTATAAATTCTTCTCATGACCCTGAAGTTATCTCTTCCTGCTCGACAAAGAATATCACATCTGTAACTTATGACCACATTCATGAGAACAAAAGGAGCTGAGCCGGTAGAGGGATTAACATGTAAACAAAGGCCTAATTAAGCATTATTTAATTCTAGCTGTCAAAATACAAGGGGTATTAAAATCACAAGGGTCTCAGTTACAAACCCCCCTTTTCTTTGTAAATCCTTGCTTCCTGCTTCCTGGGTGACTGTCTTCCCACTGGGTCCTCACATGGTGGAAGGGAGCTTTATGAGGTCTCTTATAAGGGCACTAATCCCATTCATGGGGGTTCCACCCTCCCAAAGCCCCACTTCCTAATACCACCACCATGCGGGTTAGGATTTCAGTATATGAATTCTGAGGGTGAAAAATATTCAGTCCATAGCAGCGTGTCTGTTCTAAAACTTCCCCTGCTTCTTTTTCATAAGCATACATGTGACTGCATTGAGAGTCTTCCCAGATAATCCAGGATAAGCTTCTCTTCTCGAGATTCTTAATTTAATAACGTCTTTGCCACACAAAGCTGTCGACACAAGAAATGTCCAAACCTGTAGAGAATTTTTGTAAGAGTTCATTTAAGCCAAACTGACGACATGTCAAGCAGCAAGATCTCAAATGCTCTGGAGAATGACAGTTTTGTAGTTTCTTTTACACATTTGGAATTAAAGAGGGAACACAAGTAAGGTTTCGTGGAGGTGGGAGAAACTAAGGCAGGAATTGGATTATAGAATAGTTAACAAAATTATGTGCCTTCTGGAGGGTGATTAAGCTTTCAAGACATCTGAAAAAGAAGCATTTCAAAGGTGTGTTAACCTAGATGCACAAAAACAATGGACAGTTCTTGCTTAAGGCAAAGGTAACCTTTTATTAAAGAAGTTACCTGGAATGTGAAATACAGGATGGGGAATATAATCAATAATATTGTAAAAACTGAGTAGGATGTCCGATGGGTACTGGTTTTATCGGGGGGAATCACTTCAAAGATTATACAGAAGGTGCCAAAAAATGTATACACATTTTAAGAAAGGAAAAAAACTATTAAAATGGTAATACTCAATATATATTGACAACAAAAGATGAATACAAGTCACTTTTGACTTCTGCAATCTCCAGAGGTGCTCAAAGTGGTGACCATCAACATTGAGACACTTCTGATTACGGTGAACTACTCCTTGAGCAACATGGACCAAAGTGTCCACTTATATATATGTTTTTGGCACCCCCGGTATAAATGCCTAACCACTGCACTATACACCTGGAACTAACATAAAATAATATTGAATGTCATTTATGATTAAATATATATAATTTACAGGCACTGCTAAATTATAGGAGTGTTTTGTTTGCTTTCTTTGGCTTTTCCATTCCTCACAGGCCAGCCAGGCATGGCCATCACAGAGACAAGAGGCCGCTGTCTGTAGTGTGTAGACAGTGTGGGGTTGATTGTTAGTGGTTGAAGGGATCTTAGCTTTCATCATATCCAGTCTCTTCAACTTGCAAATGCGGAACTAAAGTCCAGAAAAGTTAAGTGATGTCATGAAAATGGAATGGGAGCCTCCTTTTCTCATTCATAGGACAGTGATTTCCATCGCTCTCCCTCCCATCCACTTAATTCTCATCCCTCACCACCAAGGAAACAGGACAAAGTGACTTCAGGGGCGCTAAGATTATTGCAGGGAAACCAGTATCAAAATTTTCACCTTGAAAATTTTGCCTCAAGATGGCGCTTTTGATGAGGCAGTCCCTGTGATATTGTGGATCTATAATAAGAAGTATGTATGCGGCCTTTGTCCACATATAGGCCACATATTTAGGCACAGAGCTCCTAAAACCCTTGGAATTTCCTAAGTGAAGAGGGGAATCGAGGTGTCTTTTGTGATGCTCATGAGGTGACTTTTGGAAAGCAGCTCTGGAGAGCAACTGATTGCCAGGAACACCAACCATCTAATGAGAGGGTTGCAACTTTCAGTCCCCCCCACAACTCCCAATCTCTGGGGACGGGAGCGGGTCTGGAGATTGAGTTCAATCACCAACAGCCAATGATTTAATCCATTGTGCCTATGTCACAAAACCTCCATAAAACCCCAAAAGGACTTGGAGAACTTCCTGGTTGGTGAACAGGTGGAGATTCAGGGCATGGACGCTCCACCCCCTTTCCCCACCTTGCCCTACGCATATCTTCCTTCTGGCTGTTTCTGAGTTATATCCTTTTATAACAAACCAGTGATTTAGTACATAAATGTTCCCTGGGAGTCGCTTTAACAAATAAATTGAACTTGAGGGGCTTGTGGGAACCTTTAATTTATAGCTGGTAGGTCAGAAGCCCAGGTACCAACCTGGACTCACAATTGACTCTGCAATGGGGCAGTGGGGCAGTGCTGTCGGACTGAGTCCTCACACTGTGGAACCTGGCGCTACCTTCAGGTAGACAGTGTCAGAATTGAATTCCGTTGTAGATCACCTCGTTAATATCTGGGAGTTGCTTGGTGTGGGGGCAAAAAAAACCCCGCATACTTTGGAATTGGTGATGTAGGGGTTCAGAATATGTCACCCAAAATATAACACTTGAAATACTGATTCTTCTAAATTAAAGGGATGTACTTGAGAAATAGCCAGTGCAAGAAGGATACTCAGACTCTCCTTTGTCCCCCCTGAAAGCAGGAACTAAATCTCCCATGTGAGAGGTACCCACCCTGTACCAGGAGGGTAGAAGATATCTTCATCACTGGAGCCAGAGAATTTACAGCTGAGCAAAGCTGTACAAACAAACCTTGTCACTTCTTCGCTCTTTTATTTCCTCTAACCCAAACCCATTTGTCTTGACAATTTTTCACAAATTCAGTTGTTCAAAGCTTCATGCTCTGGTCACTTTTTTGAGTGTCATACTTTTATGGGACTCCCGTTCATACATAGGTAATTCAATTTGTTTCTCTCCTGTTAAGCTGTCTTTTTATGATGGGGGGTTGGGGAGCTCTCAGCCAAGAGCGTAGAAAGGTAGAGGACAATTATTTTTCTTTCCTGACAGTGATCAGAACCTAGAGTCCCCAAATGGAAAATGCTCCTGAAGCATTTGATGCTCACCCTACTTCTTCAGATTGGTAATGACATGTGTGGATGTGCCTTTGAAGGGTAAGGAGTGGGGTGCTCAGAGGCATACGGGGTTTGCTTACATGGAAAGAAGGGAGGAATCGAACCCAAGTCTTCTGCCTCACTTTTCTATTTCTTATTTGAGGCTCTCTGCTCTTGCCATGACAACAACTTTTTCTTTTGCAAAAAAGAAACTAGGTTAGGCCTAGAGAAAATCCTACTCTCTTATGCTTCTGGCTTTTTCTCATTTTCGGGAGTAGGGGTAAGGATGTTCGCCTATGAGAGATTATGACGGCTTCACTCAGATGCTGTGTTATCGGGCTGGTTGCAAAGGTGACATCAGCCTTGGCTGTAAGTGAAGAAGTATGACTTCCTCTGGGCAGCACATCCCACACAATGTTTTCTTCACTTGCCGGCTGATAGCTGAAAGTGAGCTTGCTAATACCCTGGATATGTAACTCTAATATAAATGTACACCGTGGAATCCATAATGGACATTGTCTCCTTTGCTGGAAGCAAGCTGCGATAAAAGGGAGGGCTGGGAAGCGGTGACAGCCTTAGTGAGGGCCTGAGTTTGGCAGAAACAAATGTACATTTTCTTGGGTCCTCATTTTTGCTTAAGACTAGCCCTGGAAGGAAGGGGAAGATTTCCAAGAGCAAAGGAAGCGAAACTGTACCTGTGCCAACCCTTGGGGCCAAGTAGAATTCAGAGAACATGATGTGTTTTTGAAAAATGCTTGGCAAGGTAGTAATTTAAGATCCCCTGGGATGCTCGTCAAGTTAGGCTCGGAAGCCTGTTTAGATATGTCTCGTCAAGACCATGAAGATGTTTAATAAGTATTTGCACTTCCACGAGTGACCATCTGAAAAGTATTACCGTTCCCCTGAAGATTAGGGAGGCCTTTTCTGCTGATGCTGTAGGACCTGTATAAACTGTGATTATTGATGCCAGGCCAAGTTTGCACACACAGACATGTCTTGAAAAGGATCTTTCTGCCTGCAAGCAAAATGATTTTTGACATGTTTCCCAGAAACTAATGTTGGTTTGTTTGCTTTTCTAGGACTTAAAATTCAAGGCTCTTTCCTCTCCCAGGGCTGGTGACTAATGGCATCATGGAGTTGAACCAGGTTAGCGTAGTCTGGCTAATTTAAGCAAACTATGAATTCCTGGCCTCAAGAAGGACAGCACGAGGGGTGGTTGGGGATCTCAATAGTGGAAACAAGTCGACTCTCCTTTTTGGGTGAATAGGGGAAAGCCTGTCATCTCTCAGTTTCCATAGGCAGGTCACCTCTTCAGGATACACCATGTGGTGGGGGGCTCTGGCCCAGCTGTGGAGACTCTGAACCCACCTCTGGATGACACTGGCATCAAGACGATCAAAAATAGAGATAAGATGGTTCCTCAAAGACAAGAAGAGATGCTGAGTAAATAAAAACAGCCCATGTCGCCTTGAAAAATATGGGAGGAAAGTCCCTTTTCTGGACCCCTTGAAAGAGAGAAAATTCTTAACTTGAAATGAAGGGGGTATGGCGGAGATGGCAGTGAAGTGAGAGTTAGGAGACTCAGATCCACCATTGCTGACTCTCTGTGACATCCTGGGAAAGTGGGGGTCCATGTGCCTGTGCTTTGAGTCCCTGTGACTTTATCTCTTCTGCTTAACTGTGGAGCTGCCCTGAGATTCAGAGGAAAGAACGGATGTGAGAATGTTTGCAGCCTGCAGAGCACTTGTGAATGCAGTGGACACGCCAGGCTGACTTCTTCAACCCCAACGTGGCTGTGGCTCAACAGCCTCAGAGAACAAAGGAACAAAGAAAGCTGAGCACACGGGGAGACAGACTCACAAGTCCAAGTTCACAGTGAACAACAGCTCTGTGGCAGTCAGGGTGGGTGAAGACGATGGCTACGTAACATTCCCCTGGAGATTTTTTATCAACTGGTTCTCGGCAGAAGCCAAATCTCTCCCCTGTGTTGGGTTCATTCCATAGTTTGGCCGCCCAGGAATCTAATTTCTTGCTCAGTTTCGGGATTCTTTGGAATGGAAGGCTGCTGCATTGTGTATCCGATATTGCATTTGATCTTGGATCTTGGAAAGAATGCATCTTGTCCTAATGCAATTATTGCTCTTTTATCTATTTGCCTTCTGAATGGTATCATGCTTTCCAGATCAGGACTCAGCATTTTGTTTTGCAAAAATGCTTTTCAAACATTCTTGAGTGATCTCTTTTAACAGTATTATGAGGTATGCCATTAGGATTTTTCGAGTACCTCACAGCAGAAGAAATTATGCCACAGGCCAGTTAAGACTACTCGTATGCCTTCAGACATGGCAAATGATGCGCCATACCCAGGAAACCAAGACTGTATCGCAGAGCTGCTGGGGTGGCCACTTTCTCTTCTTGCAAACTTCTTGGCAGACTTAGGACAGTTATTTTAAAAGAGTGCTCAAAAGACAAGTATTTTAAAGTAATATTTTAATGTAGTTATAGAAAATTCAGATATGCTGTAGGAGGATGATTGGTTCGGGAACCAACGGTATTATTGCAAGTCAGCAAAAAATCTCTCTTAAACGATACAGTTCAGCTAAGTTGCCACCACCCAGTGAGACACAGAGTTTGGCACGAATCACATATATCACAGCCCCATCCATGGAGATTCAATTATGTGACCTTACAGAGCGATGATCCTAAGATACCGTGAATACTTTATCACTAAGGACTATGACTCACCACTCAGAAGGGATATCAGAATCCTGTGCAGTGGCAGAATCATCAGACACCATGGGAGGCAGAATTTGCGAATGAGAAACTTGAGAATGAGAAATGTTCTGAGCAACCAGGAAAGCAAGATGCCAGAGCCAGATGCCAGATGTCAGAAGGGAGCCATAGGTCGGGACCTGGGAAATTGGCAGATGAGAAAAAAGAGGACACTGACGCTGAGAAGCCCTGGTAGACATCGGGCCAGGGGGAGAACTATGGAAGCAAAGGAGTGAGCAAAGTGAATCAGGGGTGAAAGGCCCAGCTTTGTCTTCCCTTAATACGGCCTAGCTCCATTCCAACTTGTTTTAGTCTGCTCTGGTGGCTATAACAAAATATCATAGACTGGGTGGCTTACATGACAGACATTTCTTTCTCACAGATCTATAGGCTGAGAAGTCCAAGATCAAGGAGCCAACTGAATTGTGTTTGACGAGGACACTCTTCCTGGCTTATCAATAGCCACCTTCTTGCTGTGTCCTCACATGGGGAGGGGAGAGGGAGAAGAAGAAGGAGGGGGAGGGGAAGAGGGAAAGAAAGAGAGAGAGAGAGAGAGAGAGAGAGAGAGAGAGAGAGAGAGAGAGAGAGAGAGAGATCATCTTGTGTCTTTCTAATAAGGGACCTAAACCTACCATGAGGGCTCCATCCTCATGAGCTAATCACCCCCTAAAGGTCCACCTCCAAATACCATCACATTGGGGGTTAGGGATTTAACATAAGAATTTTGGGGGGGAGAATACAAACAATCAGTACATACCATACTATTATAAATGTATTTGATGTCTGTAATCAATGTTTGTCACTCGTTTTTATTACCTATTACTTGGGTCCTGTTCCAATGTCTCCAGTGTGAAGAATTCTCTGCCATATGAGAGTTTTTGTGGGAGTCAGAGCCCACTTACCATTATGGAAAATCAAGCTGCCAGACACTTGCTTTCCCAGGCTCTCTTGCAATGAGACCATAATCACATGACCGAGGCTTTGCCAACCTTGGTTTGAACCAGGAGCTGAGCACACCCAGCAGCAGGGACTATAGATAATTGTCTGGTGGTGAAGGCAGCTGCAGCACGACTATGTCCCCAGCCTAATGGTGGCTGCAGTGCTGGTGGGATTGACGGATGCAGTAAGATTATGCTTCTGTGGCAGCAGCAGGAGCAGTTCTATCTGCGGGATCCACTGCTCACGGGAACTGCTGACTTAGAGTTCAGATCCAGTTCTGCTGTGGGATTTGGGCATTCCTGGCCGGGCTCTTCAGGTCTCTTAGTTATTTCATGAGTTACCTAACATTCTTTTAATAAGTCACTCTTTCTGCTTAACTCAGCCAGAATTTATATCTGTTGCTTGCTACAAACAATCCTACCTAATGCATTGTTACGTTCTAGATAGCAAACAGACAAAAATCAAACAAAGAAACCCAGAAATCTAGTACCAGGAATGTTAATATGTAACAATAGTTCTTGCTTGTTCAAAATATTTTTTTCCTATTGTTCTAAGCTATGAGGCAGCAGTCTCTATAAATCTGTCATGTTTTAGACCCTCCTTTCTCTCCCAGCGTAACCTCTGCAGAGGCCAGATCATCAGTAAACCCTGTAGAGCTGGGTCCCTAAGAGTTTGTACATCTTCCCCAAGCCACTGGCTGTGCTGGCTTGAGAATGGAGTCCTGTCGTGCACTGTACCCACGAACAGGGTCCTGGTGTTCCCCTTGGTCCCTTCCAGAGTCATTTCTAGGGCTTAGCCTTGCTTTTTTACTCCCTTGACCTGTGGATAGGATTCTGATGATGACTTGAACTCTGCCTGATGTTCTCATAATTTCTGCTTTTCGTTTCCAAAGCGGAGACCTCCTCGCTGACCCTCTCTTCACCTTTCCAGGCCCTGCCTGGTCAGCTCTCCTCTTGGTACTCGCTCATCCTTCTCTGTTCCTCCTCAAGAACCCCTGCTTCTATCTCTGTTCCCCTCCCCTCACTAGTGTCCCATGAAAGCCCTCCACCCTATGTCCCCCGTGGTGCTGCCCCTCAGCAGTGTGCCCAACACCCGGTGGATGGTGGCAGTTGTGGTGGTAGCCAATTCTGACAAGCACCAAAAGGACACCTTGATTCTGAGGCACACTTTTGTGCCTCCTGGCCAGAATCCCCTTACTTGTTTCCTGCTGTGACAAATGCTTATCCTGAAGCTAGGAAACAGAACAAGGTCAAAACCAAGAGCAGAGCCTGACTCCTGTGATTTTCCTCAGCTTACCCAGAATGAGCATAAATGAGTAATTCTATTGCTGGCATTAGGAAAAAGGGGGATGAAGAAAGTAAAGCCTTCATGAGAGAGAGAGAAAGAGAGAGAGAGACAGAGAGAGAGAAGGAATAGCGAACCAAAATCTGACATAGCAGATACTAAATGTCAAATACCAACATCAAATACCCAATCTGCTATTGGCATTCAGAAATCCTCACAAGGAGCATGGCAATTTCTAATTGTTATTTCACAAACTAAATGATGAAAGGGAAGCAGACAAAATCTGAGTTGTTGGAAATACATGTGCTTGTCAGATAAAGAGAGAACCATCTACTAGGTTGGCAGTTACACTGGCCTCATATCCTGTATTATTTTAATCGTGTTGACTGTAGGAGTCTCTCTATATGTTTAGCTCAGGTGAAATCGGTCTAATGAGGCAAGGCTCAAGTAGTTTTAATTAGTTTGTGTGAAAATGCAGACATTTCATGCTGTTTTGTGTGGGCTCATCTCTGAGAGAAAGAGCAACACATCTTTTTCCCCCATTTCCTGGTGACCCAACTCGCAATACAACAATGTCTCCTCCCTACTTAGCAACTCGGTTTGAGAAAGTTGGATGGCTGTACTGGCAGTTGTTGTAAAACTCTAAAATTAAGATCCCTGAATTTCGATCTAGTAGCAAATTAGGCCCTGTGGTGCTAGAAAGTTTGGAATGTGCCCCTAAAATTGTTCCCATAATGTGTGTGTTTTCTGGAATCCACTGAAGTCTATTTGTCCCTGACACACATGGTATGAAAGAGACCCCTGGGTGTCCACTTGATGGAATACATCAGGTTGTGAATAAATTACTTCTCAAAACTTGGCTGAGTTTTGCACTCTAGAAGCAATCCGTACTTGTTTTAAAGTTGCTTGGCCTCTGTGAGACCCTGCAGAGACTTGGCTTCAAGAACTAGCCACGCAAATCAAAGAGGGGTGCATTTCTTAACCAAGGACATTCAGATTCAGGGACTGTTTTAAGTTGGCTGTCGAAAAATTGTTGAAATGTCTGCCTGACCTTTGCAAAGCCTTGGGGACAAAAGAAAAAAAGGATTGCTTGGGGTTTCTTTTGCATTTATATTTTAATTGGTTCCCAATCAAACTCATGTCCAGCTTTTTTAACTCGATGGTTGCTGTTATGTTGAATTTTTGATAATTCTTCTCGCTTAGATTTCCACTTCCATTCCAACAATCAGAACCAGAGGTGTGGACTACTCGGTCTTCTTAGTTGCAAACAGAGATCACCTCTGGTAAGTTTTAGGCAGGAATGGAATTTATTACAAGGGTATCACAGAGATCACAGAAATGACAGGGATGCTGGAGAGAATAGAAATGATGCATCGGCGAAAGCAGAGCAGGGGTCTGAGCTCCAGAGCATATCCAGGGAGACCCTGGCTGGGGCCCTTCGAAACATGGGTACAGCCAGGCCACTGTTGACACCGCCTCTTGGGAGACTCACTTGGGGGTCCCCTGATTCCTTGCCTCATTTAATCTGGAGCATAATTCTGGGACATCATCTAGCTGGCTGAGGTCTACTCCCACATCCAAGCTATAGCAGTCAGAGCCCAGGGAAAAGAATTGTCCAAATCTGTGGCTCCCAGATTGGTGAGATGGCCTCTTCCCAACCACCAAGAGTCACGCAATGGCAGAGTCCTCAAGCACAGGAAGGGTGTCTCTATGGGCGATGAGGTAGGTAGAATGGCAGTGAGGCTGAAGCTAGATCTTCAGTTCTCATGGGGCACCTGGATGATCCAGGTAACTCAGAATATTAATCTTGTAAATGATTTCCAAAATGGACTTGTGTTTTGGAATATATCATAAGGAGCACCAGAAAGACATGAAGTTGGACCTACGTTGAGAGTGAAGACCCAGTTTGGCTGCCAAGGAGATGACAACCTGGGAACTGAAGGCAGAGGGCCCTACAGATGAGTCCTTGTAGGCCCTCTGGGGAGCCACGGGGGGCAGTGGAGGTGTATATGTAAGCCTCACTCCTTTCACTCCTGGTGGATTTTTCCCCCCCACTTTATCGATTTTCAAACAGGAAATGAACTGGAATTTAATTGCGCCATAATTTCTCCTGCTCAACATCTGTGTACTTCTGGTTCTTTCTCAGATTCTGACTTTTGTTCTGAACTTCATCGTACTAACTTGGACCTCACTTTTAGTAGATCCCTTTGCTTGACAGTTTGGCTTCTCTATTCTTCACTCTAACCTATGTCTTGACCTCAGTGACAATGACTTTAGAGTTGGGTGTTAGAAACTGAATGCTTGTGTCCCCACCAAGTCCATATGTTGAAGCCCTCATTCCCCAAAGTGACTGTATGTGGAGATAAGGTCCATGAGGAGGTGATAAAAGTAAGATGAGGTCATAGGGGTTGGTCCCTAATCAGATAGGGCTGGTGCCCCTGTGAGAAGAGGAAGAGACTCAGTCTCTCCACATACACTAAGAGGAAAGGCCATGTGAGGACAAAGTGGTCATCTGCAAGCCAGGAAGACAGCCCTCACCAGAAACCCAACCCTGCTGGAACCTTCATCTTGGACTTTCCCGCCTCCAGAACTGTAAAAAAAGGAATGACTGCTTTTTAAGCCATGCAGCCAGTGGTATTTTGTTATGACTGCCCAAGCAGACTAATACAAAGGGGTAGAACAGATGCCACCACCATCCAGTATTTACTTTTAGGAAGCATTTCCCTCAGCTGGCCTGTTGGTATCTTTGTGGTCACTTGACTTGTTGAGAGATTATTCTGTTGCAATCTTTGGTTACATTCCAGTGTCTATTTAACAACAACAAAAGTCTTTCTCAGTTTGTGAGCCTCTATTCATTATGAACTTTCTGGAGTGTAACTGGATGTGATATTATCATTGGGAAACTCATCTTGGAGAAATATTTCATTGAAAGGAAAGTTGTAATTAAGTAATGAAAGCAAAATGCTGGGGAAGATTGTTGAAGCCATTCCACCCTTAAAGGCACAGCTAAAGAATAGGGTCTGTAAAACGTTGTGACCAATTCTCTAACAAAATCCCAGAATCTGAACCTTCCAATGGCTTTTTTTGTTCAGCATAGGGACCCTGGGAGCCAACACTTGGATTATACCCAAGATGCAAAATGCCTTGGAACTCTTGTCTTGGAATTGTTTTAGTAAAGAAGCTCATTTCTAGAAGCATTCTCAATAGATATACAGCAGATCTTTGAATAACTCAGGAGTTAGGGGCACCGACCTCCCATGCAGTTGAAAAATCACATATCACTTTTGACTCCCCAAAACTTAACTACAATCATCCTCTGTGTCAGGACTCCCTGCAGATACCAAAATCTGCAGATGCTCAAATCCCTTGTATAAAATGATACAGAACAACCAAACAGTCTGCTCTCCCCACCCATGGTTGGGTGACTCTGTCCATGAGACACCTGGGGATAAGAAGGGCCAGTGTCTTTTTCAGTATATTTACTGGAAAAAAAAATCCATGCACAAATGGACTCATGCAGTTCAAACCAGTGTTGTTCAAGGGTCAGCTGTATGTTTGTCTAAGACAGCTGTTACAAATGGGAAACACGCAAAAATCACTTAGAACCAAATCTGGTAACACATTGAGCTGTGTCAATGCTCTTTGCTCCCAAAAAGCAAAAATAGAGAAGAAAATGATTAAACTGACGGGTTTTTTTAAACAGGTTTCTTAAAGTGTCTCAAAAAAAAAATTCAGAATAGTCACCCAAACAGTTGCAAATGGCAGCAGTCACTGAAATATGTGCATTCTCTCCTATGGTGACTATTTTTAAGGACAACAAGCATTTGCATTTTTATTTACTGTCACTCCTCCTGAGCTGTCTCTGACCATTTTAGGGTGCTCTTCCTTTTATATGCTCATTTCTCTGAGTCAGTAACAGCAGTCAAGAAGGCTTTTTAAATGCATATGAGGTCTGACAAGTTCGCTAACTCACCCTAGAAAAAGTGCTACATACCTCATTGCTGAATATCACTATGGTCACCTTTGAAGTACTCCCCTTCAGAGGCTATGCACCGATGCCAGCACTTAGTCCACCCTTCAAAGCAATTTTGGAACTCTTTTTCTGGAATGCCATCAGAGCTGTCATCGTATTACCCTTGATGTCCTGAATGTCATCAAAATGTCTTCCTTTCAATATTTCGTTTATCTTCGGGTAAAGTAAGAAGTCATTGGGGGGTCAGATCAGATGAGTAGGGAGGGTGTTCCAATGCAGTTATTTGTTTACTGGCTAAAAACTCCCTCACAGACAGTGCTGTGTGAGTTGGTGCATTGCCGTGATGCAAGAGCCATGAATTGTTGCCGAAAATTTCAGGTCGTCTAACTTTTTCACGCAGCCTGTTTAGCACTTCCAAATAGTAAACTTGGTTAACTGTTTGTCCAGTTGGTACAAATTCATAATGAATAATCTTTCTGATATCAAAAAAGGTTACCAACAAGTTTGCGAACTTAATTGTCAGACTTCATACATGTCAGGATGGATGTTAATGCTGGTTTCCAAAAAGAAGATGCCATGATTTATATAAGGCTTTTAAGCTAAGTAAAATTTATGAACTTTTCTCTATACCATGACCTCTCAGTGTCCAGGAACTAACTGTAAATATTTGAACTAATGTATTCAGATACATTACAGTGCTATTTAAGTGCAAAGAGCAGCTGGGTTGATCTGAACCCAGGGGCATCTCATTTCTCATCAAATGCAAAGAATCTTGGAGCTATAAGATCTGAAATTTTAAGGTTAAAGTCACTTTCTTTCCATGAAACTGAGGAACTGAAATAAGAACACTTTGGAGAGGCATCATTTGGTGATTAAAAGCAAAAGGAATTGAACTTAGGATTCTTGGACTCAGGCTTGTTCTTTTACTAATTCAGGCAAATATTTACCATCTGTTTTTCATTTCTGAGTCACAGAAATGAGCTCTTTTGAAAGAATCAATGTGGATTTATTAAGGGTTTTTCCATGCCTGAAATCTTTGCTCTGTAAAGGTCTTTGAAACAAAAGGTTGCCATAGAAAGGTTTGCACATTTATAAAACAAAGAGTTGCACCAAAAATAGCATTATGTCTGATAGTCTACTATAGTAATCGAAATTACCTATTTTCCCTGAATATATTTAGTTGTTGTAAAAATTGCATATTTAGTTTCATAGTCTGAAATAATTTTACATTATCATCACTAATAAGGACAGAAGAAAAGTGAGTCCAAACATAGATTTATGTATGAATTGGCTTCCATGTTAGGTGAAAGAAAATCATAATATTAACACTGAAAACTAAGGCTTGGAGGCCTAATGGTAAATATTAGAAGGTGTGCCAGCCATTATCCTTTGTGGGTCGTCCCTTCCAATATTTACAATCTGACTATTCAGATCCTTTACCGTAAGTTGAACCTCAATGTATGAGATGACTCCATTGGGTATTCACGTGGCATTAAGTGTTTGTACTGGTTGTTCACTTGTGGCTCTTGGCCCCAAGCCCACCTTATGGTGCCCCACTCCAATGTTAAGGCTGGGACTGTGCAAACTGGATGCCCTCGACTCCATTATATTCTGGCATCCTGTGGCATGATGACATGTCACCAGGTGGAGCTCCAGTGGAAGATAGAAAAGCAAGAGGAAGGGAGATTTCTTTCCTGTGTCTAGATGCCATTAGCATCTCTCCAGCAGCACAAGCCAGCCCCCCAGCTTCTATCAAGACTTCTGGAACCCACTGCATCATGCTCACCCTTCAGAGCTCTTTGCAACAGCTGTGCAGTACCTTTGCAGAAACCTAAGCACCAGCCAAATTGACCAACCATCTTCTGAGCTCCTACGTTTTGGTATCACTTCTCTTCACTTGTCTTTCCTCAATGCTAGAGGTGGTAGCTGCTTCCTGCAGTTGCTAATGGCTCAATTTTCCAACACCTGTGTAACCAATTCCCTGTATTCAATCCCCTCTATTTGAAAAGCCTAGGGTGGTTTCTGATTTTCTGACTGGATTCTGACAGATATACTATTATTATATCCAAACATAAGTCTTCTTAAAATTAGCATAGTTATGACTTCAGTACGTTCATAAACAATAAAGGAGAGAGAATTTTCCCACATTAATTGATAAATTAGGAGAGTAAGGGACACATACAATAAGGAACTCTGCTCTGACAGAGATAACTGAGGCAGTGCATGGGGGCTGGTGATCCAATGACATCCTGCTAGTCCTGGCCCTAGAGCCCTCGGACATGTATTAGGACATGTATTAGAATAACATCGCCACTCATGCAGATACAGCAATAGCAATTGCAGCTATAAACATTGGTAATTAGAACAAAGTAATAAGGTCTGGAATGATCTAGTTTGCTGGCAATATTTCCCTTGCCTCAATAAGGGTAAGAACTAATTAAATGTGGCCTCCCTGCTGTTTTAATAACGGGTTGTCATTCATTTACAAAGATCATTTAATCCCCGCTTCTAGTTCCTCTCTCTTCATATCATCCTAAATTAGCTGCTGTCAGAGTCATCTTTCTAGACAGAGCTCTGAGCATATTAACTTGTCTACTCAAAAAAACCTGTGGTGAACACTCTCCTCCCTCTTAATGAATAAAATCTGAACTTGACGGTGTGGCATTTGAGGACACTCGTGAACTGGCTCCAGACCACCTCTCCAAATCCTGCTGCTACTCCCTTTTTGAATCCTAGGTTCAGACATGATGCTCAAAATGTGTGACAGCCAGGAAAGTCTCGCACCAATCAATCAGAACCGATGGGACCATAGTGCTGGAGGTGGGTCCTGCAAGAGCCCTGCTGTGTCAGGGAGGTCCAGGTAGCCCAGGCAGTAGCTGGGATGGCAGTGTGGACACTTGGGGGCAGGGACTGGGAGGGCTTTACAGGTAGTTCAGAAGTAATTCATTGTTTTAGCAGCTTGTATGACCTTTTTGTACGTGCTGGATGAATACGAGCCAGCCTACCTATGTTCCTCCCTTCCACTTTGTTCTCTGTTCCTTGCATGGAACATATTTCCTACCTTCTTGCCTTTGAACACAGGTGCTCATCAATCCTTGTTCCTGTTCATCCTGGACAAAGAGCCAAACTACATTTCTCAGTCTTCACTAAGGGCTGGCCATGGGACTGGAGAATGTGGGCAGAAATGATGTGCCAGTCCAAAGTCTAGCTCAGAAGAAAATCCCCATGCAATTATCCTCTCTGTTCCCCAGGATGCCAGTTGGATGCTGAGCATCCAGTGAGGGACTAAGAGGCTGGAGGAAATGGTGGGGCCATGAGAAGATGGAATCTGAGTCATTAGTCATCATGTAGAAAGCTGTCCACTAACACTTCCTTTGTACTGCTAAGAGTGAGAAATACACTATTATTGCATATCACCACTGCCTGCAAATTTATATTATTCTTGCTTATGTAGCTCTCTTATTTCATCTCCTTGATTATAGATTTCTTCAATTTAGAGTCCACATTGAACGCTTTTCTAAGTGAAATATTTCAAACATACAGTTGACCCTTGAACAATGCAGTCATTAAGGGTGATAACCACTACACGGTCAAAAATACGAGTATAACTTGATTCCCCCAAAACTTAACCATGGTCCTCCTTGGTATCGGCAGGGGATTGCTTCCAGGATGCCAAAATCCACTCAAGTCCCTTATATAAAATGGCGTAGAACAATGCATACAGTTGGCCCTCCTCATCAGCAGATTACTAACCTCGAATCAAAAATACTGTTTTCCATTTGCAGTTGGCTGAATCCATGGATATAAACATGAGGGTAGAGAGGGCCCACTGTATACTTATTAAAAATGATCCATGTATAAGTGGACCTGCACAGTTTAAACCTGTGCTGTTTAAGGGTCAACTGTATATGAAAAGGATAAAGAATTATGTAGCAGACATGGGTATTCACCAGCCATAATGAACAAATGTTATAACTTACCCATATTTGCTGCAGATCCTTCTTAAGTAATAAAACTTTACACATACTGTTAAAGTTCCCAGTCCTCCATTTTCATGAAGTTCATTGCTTTGCAAGCAGTAGGTGTTCAAGAAATGCCTTGTGAATGAATGAACGTATGAATTCTGACACCAATGAGCTGTTTTCTCACTCATGATAACTGATTTAAACTTGATGTCCTTTTTTTTCTTACCAAATCTCTGCATTTCCAGGATCATGTGCTAACATCTATATCATAGTTTGGCTCCATGAAATGCAATGAAGCTGAATAACTCAGACTCAAGTGGAAACCAAATCGGTTGCCTCTATTGCCTCAAAATCACATGCACTACAAATATCTTCTTCCGTTCAGTTGGTTGCCTCTTTATTTTGTCGATGGTTTCTTTTGCTGTGCAGAAGCTTTTTAGTTTGATATAGTCCCATTCATTTATTTTAGCTTTTACTTCCCTTGCCTTTGAGGTCAAATTCATAAAATTCTCTTTGAACCCAAGGTCCATAAATTTAGTACCTATGTTTTCTTCTATGCAGTTTATTCTTTCAGGTCTTATGTTTAGGTCTTTGATCCATAGACACAGACAATAGTTTAGTGGTTACCAGAGGGTAAGGGGGGTGGGGGGTGGTAGAAGAGGGTAAACGGGATCAAATATATGGTGATGGAAGGAGAGCTGACTCTGAGTGGTGAACACACAATGTGTTATATAGATGATGTGATACAGAATTTACACTTGAAACCTATGTAACTTTACTAACTATTGTCACGCCAATAATCTTTAATTAAAAAAAATACCACATGTACTACCTGGCTGATTTTACAGGCGAGGCCAACTGGTTCTCTTCAAAACGCACAAGTACCAGACATTCTCTGGAAACAAAATTTATTTTTCATTGTACACTAGTATAGTTCTGGTGAAGTTTATTTGAATGTAAATCTTTATAAACTGGGATTATATGTCTTTCTATATTTCTATTATTACCTGCATGTACCATAGTAGTAGATATATAATATCTAAAACAGAATATAATACTATTATGTTAATAGGCAATGTTATATTATAATATTTCATTAAATGTTCGATTTCTATTCTACTTCTATATTTTTCTTCACTTGCCTTTAGACACACCAATATAACTACCTCTAACACAAAGCCTCATTAATGTTGAATCATAAATATGTGATAAATAAGCTCCATTTTTACTGTACTCTTTGGATGGAAGAGTGTGACACCATCTAGAATACGTTTTTCCAACGTGGCTGCCCATTAGAATCACCTGGAGAACTTTAAGGATTTCAGTTCCAGCCTGCACCTCACACCCATTAAATCAGAATCTCTGGGGATGGGACTCGGGTTTCAGTATATTTTAAAACTTTCCAGATGACATCAACAGACAGCCAAGTTTGAGGAAGAGGGCTTTAGAAATTTTAGTTTTCAGATACTCTGTGTTTTTTTCCATAAAGTTCCTGGACTACGAAAGTTAAGTTGCTTCCCTTACATCAGATAATCAAATGAGTCAGAACATTATCCTGTTTTGACCAGTTCTTCACCACGGCAACGCATTGTATCATTTGTACATAAACGGGATATTACAATCCTCAGCCCTCACTCTGGTAAACTGCTTAGTAACCTTCTCACTGAATAATAAGATTGCAGCTAAGATCTTTCTTATTTCTATTATCAGAAATTACATGTAAGGCGGGTTATTTTCTTTCCAGTTGGTGTAAAGAAATTAGAGTCATTAAAATCTAATAACAAGACTACTTCCTATTCATTTAATTTCCTTCGAGAAGAAAAAGTTCTCATTAATAATTTATTTTCTGGAGCCCATCTTGCCATTCTCATTAAACAAGACTTTAGTGAGTATAAAAATATCATCCTTCTAAGCACAGAGACAGAAATAGCTAAATTAGGGAAAGTGCGACCGTCTCTTTGCCACCTAAAGAATTTTTAAAGCAAATATTCATAAGAATAAAAGTTTACTGGAGAAGGTATGAGTTTGGGGGATGATTCCCAGGACTGAGCAGAAGGAACGGAAGTCAGAATGGTGCTTCTCCTACCCAAAGATAATGCTGTAGCAAAGCATGTACTATTTCTATTCTTCTCCGAGCAGTCAGGATGTGTTTTTGCTAAGACAGACATGTCCTCATTAGGACCGTGTGCTGCACAGTTCCACGGGACGCCCCTCACAGTGAGGTCTTGTGACAAATGCCAGCTGTGTAGTGCACAGTGAAAATGGTTTTGCCCACAGGCCCCTGCTCCGTCCCTTCTGAGCAGAGTCACATGACAGTAAAGCAAGCTCAGAATTTCCTTCACTATGACTAGCTCACCTGGTCTCTTTAGCTCTATCTATGGAGACTGGCTGTGATTGGGTGAAGTCTGATTCTTGGAGAGAAATAGGACTTTACGATAAAGGAGGGAAGGTAGGTAGTGAGTGAATTTGAAATACAAAGCTTTCTCCTTTGCCCTAACCATTTAATCCAGGTCCACACTTCGTAGCCTAGAAGGCTGCAAAAAGCAAGCCGTGTTCTGGGCGTCCACTAATGTCACCCCTTGTCCACTTTCTCCCGACAACCTGGGGATGCCCTTGGCTGTCATCCCAGACCCAGGTGTGTCTAGTCCTACTACTGTCTCTATTTTTCTGCATTAGGAAAATTGTGTGTGGAAGGGGTGATTGAACCAGGCCAATTCCTTCTGCATCTTCTAAAGGAAAAGAAATATCAGTGATCAATTAGCAACCATGATACTTAGAATTCCCTTCAAAATGTCCAATGTGTCCTATCATAAATCTGCCAACCATCTTTTTATTGTGGTAAAATATACAGAGGATGCCCCAAAAATGTATACACATTGTAAGAAAGGAAAAATAACTATTACAATTGTAATACAATGAATGACGCTAGCATTCATTTGATTAACGCCATGTTTTGAGCAAATGTCATACTACACATTGCTACCATAATTCAATTCAACTTTGAAAAGTAACACATAGATAACATCTCTTAAAATGTGTACACTTTTTTACAGCCCTGGTATATAATATAAAATTTACCATCTTAACCATTTTAAGTGTACAGTTGAGTAGCATTATGTACGTTTTCATTGTTGTGCAACCTTCGCCACCATCCATCCGTCTTCGGAGCCTTTTCATCTTCCCAAACTGGGGAATCTGTACCCATTAAACAATAGCTCTCTGATTCCCTCCTCCCTTCCAGCTCCCGGCAACCCCCATTCTACTTCTTGCTTCTATGAATCAATCTGACAGCTGTAGTTAACTCATGTAAGGGGAACCCTACAGTATTTGTCTCTTTGTGACTGGCTTATTTCACTTAACAGAGTCCTTCCAAGGTTCACCCATGTTGTGCCATGTGTTAGAATTTCATCCATTTTTATGGTTGGATAGTATTTCATCCACTTATAGATATGCGAAGCACTTATAGATAGAAAAACTGAGCCATGGAAACCTTCCAGTATTAGAAATAAAGCACTACAATCCAGTTATTGAGTCCCTTGACTAATGGTTATTGCATTTTTTTTTTTTTTGTCTTCTCCCCTAGAGTGGATTTACTAAAGGGCCAGGACTTAAATTTCTTGATTTTTGTATGTGTGGTACCCACGTTTTAAATCTTGTTTAGACAGCATTTAGTTTAAATTGACATAAGCATTTGTGATCTCCCCCCCCCCTGAAACTCATCTAAAATGATAGATCAGGAATGAAAAGGTAAACGATCACTTAGGGAAAAGAACATGTGAAAGGAGACTGCAAGAAGCAAGCGGTTGTAACCGACTTTGGAAAGAAGGAAAGTGGATGGATGAGGAGCAAATGATATAGTTGGGCAAAGAGCTTAAAGAGCTCAATTGTTCCTGAGAATCCCTGAGGCTTCATCAGAGAAGGCAGGGGATGCAAATAAGAGATTGGCTAAAAGTCTGAACAGGGTGGCAAGACAGTCAGGCTCTCTGCCTCATGCTTCTTCATCTGGTCACGCCATCAGGCAGGAGGGAGTAAGTTTGTCTCTAGAGAAACTGCCCAGTAGGTATTTGGGAAGCAGAAACCCACGCATGGCAGAGAGGAGTGAGAAACAAGAGGATTAAGTAAAAGTCTGATAACAATTGGTGAGATGCCCTCCCCAGATGCCTTTCTCTCCCCCACTTTAATAATTCAGGAAGATGAGAATGTATGAATTCTTCTCCAGAGGAAAAGAAAAGCTCCAGGGAGAAGACAGTAACACTTGCGGATCTTCCAATGAAATGGCTGGCTCCTTTCCTAATTACCTGACAATGAAATCCAGGAATCAGTGAGGCCCGCCCAAGCAGTTTCCAATCATTTTCCCTGTCTTCCTCTAAATAGATAACTGAGGATCACTCAAAGATGAAAAATAGAGATCAAAGTTAACAGAGAAAAGCATACTAAAAGATCAGACATAATCCTGAGACTGAGAGAAACCATGAAAAACTTCTAATAGTCTCAAAGGAAAAACAATGTGTTAGGAAAAACAGAGAAGAAAATGCTGTCATAAGTTTAAAATATGCTACTATGATAAAAATTAGTAGATAGTAAGGAACAAAGACATGGAAATTTAAAAATAGTAAAAAAATATAAACTTAGAAATATTCAGTAGATTTAATTTCTGACTAATAGGAATTTCAGACAGAGAAACTGAAGAAAATGTGGGGAAGAAATTATCAAAGAAATAATGGCAGAAGAACAGAAGGATTCATCCATCCATCCATCCCTCCAATCATTGAACAAGTATTTGTTGAGTGCCAGATAGTCTTTTAAATACAGGGGATACAGTAGTGATCAAAACAGATGAAAAATCTCTGCCCTTATGGAATTTACATTCCAGTAGGGGAGATAGATAATAAAATGAACAAATAGGTAAAATATAGAGTACATTGCTGACAAATGTTAAAGAAAAAATATCTTTATTTTTTCAGGAGAGCTTGCAATTTTGGACAGGACAGTCAGTGAATGTCTCACTGAGAAGATGACAGTTGAGTAAGTCATGAAGTAAATAAAGGAGAAGGCATGTGACCTTTGGGAGAGGATGTCAAGTGCAGATGACTGGAGGTAGGAGAGTGCTCGCATTGACTTGACCCTACAACCAACAGCTGAAGAGAAGCCAGAGAGAAAGTAATACAAAATATGGTCAGGAGTGGGGTGAGGCTGGAGCTTTGTCATTTTAGGGAGTTTGGTTGTTACTCTGAGTGACTACATATCAGTTCATAAAGATTCTGTTTATCTTTATGGCTGCATAATACTCTATTGTATATTATATCAGGATTTTTTTTGCCAACCAGTCTCTTATGTGGGCATTCGGATGGTTTCCAGTATCTTGCCATTACAAGTAACGTAGAGGGAATACATTGGTGTACTTTCAGGATAGATTCCTAGAAACGGGATCGCTGAATCAATGACTAAGTACATGCGTCACTTTGTTACCTATTTCCAATTCCCTTCCATGCCATCCTGGAAGGGCATACCAAGCAGCGTATGCATGCCCGTTTCCCCGCAGTCTCACCAAGTGTCTTCTCAAGCTGTTGAAAATTTTTCCGGTTTAACTGGTGTGAAATTGTAGCTTCATGTAGTTTTGATTTTAAGGCGCTACGTAGAGTCTCTACTCCTTTGCCTAAAGACCATTTATCTTTTACTGTAAAATGCCTGTTCTTATCTTTTACCTGTCTTTCTCTAGGGTTCCTCTGCTCTTATTTTTTAGGAACTCTTTCTATATTGAGAAGATTAAGTTCCAAATGTTGATCCATTTGTCATTTGTTTTTCTTTTGTTGGTAGTTTTCCCATGTAGAAAAAAAAATGGGTTTAATATTATATGGGCAAAATGATCAGTCTTCTCTTAACAGTTACTATATTTTTGCCTCATTCATAGAAGGGCTTTCTTTATTCTCAGGTTATGAAGAAACTCATCCATATTTCTCATAGTTCCTGTACTTTTCTTTTAAAAACATTTAGATCTCTGGTTCAATGCATGAAGTATGGTCCAATTTTATCTTTTTCCAAATGCTTATCCTGTTATTTTAACTTCATGCAGCAAAAGGTCCATCTTCTCTCGAGTTATTTGAGATGCCACCATCCCAATACACCAAACTTTCACATGCACATGGGACTATTTCTAGATGATCTATTCTGTTCCATTGGATCCTCTATTTGCGTGCCAGGACCATACTGTCTTAATTATGGAGGCTTTAGACTGTATTTTACTGACTTGCAGGGCAAGCTTCCCCACTGCTTTTCTTTTCCGACCTATTCCTGGTTTTCCTGCTTGTTTATCTTTTTTTCCACCTTATTTCTATTTTTTTCTCCTAAAGGTCATCTTGCATAATTTTCTAAACAATTAGAAGTTTTTCAAACTGAGATATAATTGACACGTAACTATATATTTCAGGTATACAACATAATGACTCAATATTTGTATATTTTGCAAAATGTTCACCATAAAAATTCTAGCGGACATCCATCGCCACACATAGTTACAAAAATATTTTTCCTATGATGAGGATCTTTAAGATTTACTCTCTTAACAACTTTCAAATATACAATGCAGTTAACTATAGTCACTATGCTGTATATTACATCCCCAGGACTTATTTATTTTACAAATTTTCAAATGTACTTTAGAATCAATTTATTTAGCTCTAGGGAAAAATGTTATTTTTATTGAGGTCACTTTATGCATTAAATGGTGGCAAATTGACACCTTTTTGATGTTGTCATCCTACTCAAAAATAAGGAATGTCTTTTCATGTGTTCATGTCTACTTTTGGGTCTTTTAGGCATGTTTTGAACGTTTTCCTCCTATAGCTTTTGCAAAGTTTTTGTTCACTTTGTTTCTAAGAATTTTATTTTTATTTCATTACTACCAAAAATGATGTTCCCCTTTTCATTACACCTTCTAATTGGTTAAAGAGTGGATATATGAAAGTTACTGATTTTTAATGTTTATTTTGTACCTTAGCACCTTATTGAGTTCTCTTATTGTTTACAGCAGTTTTGCCATTGATTTTCTTGGCTTTCCCAGGAGAGCATAATATCATCTGTATCCTCTTCTTCCCCCTGCACACTCCATTCTACTCTTTTCTTTGATGTGGGCTCTGCAACTGTCTCTGTTGGTTTTGGGTATTTATTTCCCCACATACATGAGATTCTTTGTATCCTAGTTTTGCTGAGGGCATTAATTATGGGTGGTTTTATCTCTCTGGGCATTTGCATGATTTTAAGATAGTGTGAAGAAATTTAGATTTAGGTCGCCCCCATTTTCCTATAAAAACCTAGAAGTCCTAATTTTTTTTTTTAAATGTGAACTACTTCAAACATTCAGAAAACTAGAGAGAATAATATCATGAATAGCAATACAGCCAATACAAAAATTTTATCAAATCTTAATTTCTCTTTTTTGTATTCGTTTCAGATTGTTTTTCTTTTAAGAGAAAGAGACCGCTACAGATACACTTGAAAACTCTTGTGTACCTCTCACCAAACACAGTCTCCTCCCCTCCCAGTAGCTACCACCATGACATGGGTAGGTGTAATTACCACATGTGTTTTTATGCTTTAACTAACTATTTTATTTTCCTTAAACAATGTATTATTGTCTTGGGTGTTTATAAACTCTTTATATGTATCATTTTACTGCAACTTGCTTTTCCTGTGGTTTATTCATTTTAACTTCTGAATATTATTCTGTTGTTTATCTACGTACGACTCAACTTATTTATTAATCCTTCCATTAATGGACCTTTGGTTATGTTCATGATTTTTTTTGTTTTGTTTTTTGCTATTAGAACTGCTGCAGTAAGGAATCTCACACATGTCTCCTTGTTGCTGGAGTTAGCGCTCCTAGAAGATGTATATCTCAGGTGGAAACGCTGGGTCATGCTGCTGAATAACTTTCCAATGTGGTTGTTCCCATGTCACTGCCCAGTGTGAGGAAGTCACCCCATAGTTACATAGCCACCAACTTTGGCTCATCAGATTTGTGCATTTTTGGTACTTGGATGGGATTTTTAAATGTACTTTTTCCTGAGTCTTCATGAAGACAGCACAGAATTATTTTTAAGTACTGCCTCCATATTCTGTATGAGAATCACATCATTCACAAACAGATGTATATGTAATAAACTCTAAAGGATATAGCCATTCCAAATCTTCCCTTACTGAAGAAATTGCTCATTTATCTTAATTAGTGTGTAAATAGCAATCACTTAATAAAATATCATATTACATATGATATTACATATTAATATATTGTATTATATTAAAAAGAATAATAATTTATTGGGCATTTCATAAAAACCCTACATAATCAATATTTCTTAGTCTTTTCAGGAGCCCTATGAAGCAGGAATGAGTAAATTTATTTATTAGATGGGGAAATAGGCTCAGAGTTTTCAAGGAGTCTCCCGAATTACTGGAGTCCCTAGGTGGTGAAGGGGGATGTAAAATATCCATTTGAGGGGTCAGCAGTCAGATTCTCCCTGTGGTGTCACTCTGTCCTCGTCCTGTGACATCTCCCAGGCAGAAATTAAACCTCTTCTTTGTGATACTCACTACTCTTCTGGTTTACTTGGTGGTCACCCTGCTTAAAGCACTGAGTCATTATCCATCGATTATTGTTTTCCCCTCAGGAGTCTAGCTTCCCTTTAATATTCCCTGCAAACGGTTGGCTGCCTGCTCCAGTCAATAAATAAACAGGAGGGGCTTTCCACAGCCTACCCTCTCGCACCTCAGGCTCAGTCCCAGCAATCTCTTTTCTGGTTGTAGTTAATTCTCTTTATAGATTCAGTGCTTTCTTCCAAAATATTTAACAAAATTTGGCCAAAAGTTAGCTAAAGGAATTACTAAGCCGAAAAGACCCAAACAAAATCCAAACCCAAACCAAAACAACCTAAAATGGACAACAGAGCTGGCAGTTTTCAGGCCGTGCTCTCCTGGGGATTTCTCCTGGCCAGTGTTGCTGTAGGTTTTATAGATGCTGTAAGATACAGAAAACATGATTCTTTAAGACCAATTAAAAGATCTCATGTAACAATTATCAAACAATATAATAAAGTGTATAATTAATTGGTGCTGATTTAATATAGGCATCCAGGCTGTCCGTTTTAGTCTAATGCATGACACATTTCTAATAATCTCTCTGGTCAAAATTTCTGTGGTTCTCTGTCACAGAATTAATTTCCTTAGAGAGGAAAGAGTCAGGAAGAATTAGGTGTGAGAGAAGATTGTGAAGCGAAATGGAAGGGGTGTTCTCCTATTCCCGGGTTTGATACATCCCATTTGTCATGTTCACTGTTTCCTGGGTTTGCAAAATGACTTGCAGTGCCAGAGAACATGTTTAGGCTGTCAGAAAAGAAAACAAGACAACCAACTTTGACGGAGATAAATAAACCCCTTTTCTAAAGAATTTGCTTGTGCCTGCATGGTTGGTGCCTTTGTGATTTATTGAAATGTCTGCTCCAGTGCAAGAGCCACATTTTCTGGATGAGGAAAGCTCATTTTGATACTGAGTGCATTATCTGGAGGCAGAAACAATCACAGATTCTTGTACCACAGTCATTTTTACCTCTCGGTCGTCTCTAGTCCCCAGCATTCTGTGATTTAAGGAAATTTTTCTTTGACCCTCATTATTCACAAGGTCACTCTGGAGGTGTGGGGTTTCAGTATTCCAATATCCAATACAGGAGCAGAGATGACGGAGCAGAATTTTTTGAGGATGAAGTTGAGCCTTAATAACTGTCTTTTCTGTACGCAAACATTGCAAATTCCTCAAGAGTATGCCCTGTGACTTTTCTCTCTGTGGTGTTGTTAGAAAAAAAATTATTCTGACACTCATTAAAACAGTAAGGCAGACTTTATTTAGGACACTCATGGTGGGTGTGGGGCCTAGTACAGTGGGGTTTTGCAGTAGGGGAGAGAAACTGGACTCAATTCCAAAAAAAACAGGTGAAGTAGGAACTTATAGACAAGGAACAGTAGGGAGTGGGGTGGTCACGGGGCGGAAAACTACTAAGAGGGTAGGGTCCTTGTTTGCTAAACTGACCTAATAGGATTCTTGCTGAGGGCAGGCCAGAGTGATCAGGTATCCCCTGGGGGAATGGTGGAAGATGATGGTGGGGGATTCTGGCTAATCTGACATAGCAGGACTCTTGCTAAAATTGGGCTCTTGAAGATAAACTCAAGAATGGGGCCTAGTCCAAAAAAGAGCCCAGAGAAGCGGATGTAGCATTTGATCAAGCAGAGTCTTTGTCAGTTCCTCCGGCAGAATGCAGGGAACCAAGGAGGAAAACATAAGTGCAGTATAATTGGAAGCAGAAGTTTTATGAGGGAAAATTTGGAAAAAAATTCCCTTTGAGCACCTATTCTATGTCAGGCATCTATGTTCCTTCCCTCTCCTTATAAGAGGTAGAGTCAACGATTTTATGGAAAAGGAAATTGAGATTAAGGGAATTAAGTGACTTGCTCAGTCGACAGTGGTGGGATGTAAACCCTCGTCTGTCTGTATCCTGGACAATGAGCAAAATTGGAGGTGACTGTTTGGGCTGAAGATGGAGGGCAGTTTCCTAAATGTCCTTTACTATTTAAAGTCTCTTGAGACGCTCTCAAATAATGGGTTTGGGAGTTGTACAGAGGAACCCATATAATAACTGAAATAGAATTTTTTTGACAACCTGATGGGCTGGTGGATCATATCACACTATTTTAGATTTAGGGGGAAAATATGACATTTGTCGCACACGGATGTCGTGGACTACCATTCATGTCTGACCTGAGGAAAGTGACCCGACTGTAGTCAGTATGAGTCTGACTATCGAGTAGCTACCATCGTCAGGGAATAGCTGGTCTTCACCTTGTCAACTCTAGATGTCACTCTAGGATCGTGAGTTAGATGGATCCAAATCACCCGCGGAGGCCCTGACTTCACCACATTCTTTTTAGCTGACTCATGGTGCAATTTTCCGTTTCTATCACAGCTCTTTGGAAGCCGGAACTGAAGCAGAGAATAAATCTTTTTACACAGACGTTCAAGACATCCCTAAGATTAGGATCAGGAAGTTGGGCAGTTTTGTGGAGATGCGGATATCTGAGCTCTCGCGCTGGCCCCCACCGGGAAAGGCCCGCAGAACACACAAGAGTAAGGGCTTTCCGTGTCAACGGGAGAGGGCTTTTGTCCTGCAGACTGAAATTCTCTTAAGAAAAAAAATTCCTCTGAGAAAAAATTTTCTGTAATTATCACAGATGGTGTGATTTATTTGCTCAGCCTCAGGGTGGGTCCATTCTGTTTTTATCCTGGAGGAAATGCAGATACAAAGTAATGATGGAGATGAATGAAGATTCTTGAGATTTCTGGTTTCTGGGAATGAGTCCTTTGTCCCCTGGGTCTGTGTTTAGGCAGTTGTGTGGGTACGGAGTGCTTCCTGCCATAGCAACCAATAGGGGGAAGATGAAGAGAGAATGAAAGGCCACTGTATGAGGGAAAGGGGACAGGTCAGCTTCCTCCCTCACTCTATTCTTCAGAGCCATTTTAGTATCTGAGTATGACAGGCAAAGTTTTCCTCTTTTCTTTCTGTGGTGATTTAAAAATCCTCTCTTCTACTTCCTTTTCTTCTTTTTGCTGTAAATGTTTGGTTTGAGGAGAATTACAGCAGACTGCAAAAAATTTTGTTCTTTTGATTTACAAATGGGGTGTTTTGAAGTTAGCACTGCAAATGTATTCAAACAGTATGCAAATTAATACCTCAACGATTGAATAGCTGAAAACAATCTGGTAGCGACATTCTGCCCAGGATTTAATTTAGATTATAGAGCACTCTAGTGGCTATAGGACTACACTGGACAATACTGGGGTGGACCGAGGGGGATGGGTCCACTCCAGACAACAAATTTGAGTGAATTCTCGAGCAATTCAAATCCGTACAGCTCCAAAGATCGTTAACAACTTCCTACGACGTACTAACTAGATTTTCTGGCAAGTCATTATTTCTGAGACTTGAAACCATCTACACCCCACAGCTTGTCTACATGAACTTGAGTGTACTATTCTGCTGTCTCCACTAACATAATTTTGCTCTTCTACTGTCCTCATTAATATGCTTTACTACTCTGGAAACTCTAGCCCAATAAGAATAAAGTTGCAAATAACTTCATTATTCATTTCACAAACTTCGTGAAAAACCCACCTAGTAAAAAATAAACAAACAAACAAACAAACAAACAACCTCATAGATACTGACAATAGTTTAGTGGTTACCAGAGAGTAAGGGGGGTGGGGGGTGGGAGATGAGGGTAAGGGGAATCAAATGTATGGTGATGGAAGGAGAACACACAATGTAATTTATAGATGATGTGATACAGAATTGTACACCTGAAATCTATGTAATTTTACTAACAATTGTCACCCCAATAAATTAAAAAAAATAAATAAATAAAAATTAAAAAAAACCCACCTAAATAAACATCAGATATTACATTTTCCAACAGATAACATCAAATGAGCATTTAGTCTACAAGTCTCTTCAAAACCCTCATGTGAAAACCCTCACTTTGCAGTGTCCAACAATCTTAACCTATGATATCGTGATTCTTACTTAGTCCCAACAGAACCAGCATTGAAAGACCCACCTTATCCCAACTTGGTCCCAGCTCTTTGGGATTAAGTAGCGTTCTCTCTCACAAATGAATTCAGCTTTGTTTCATCAATAGCTTGTTTTGATGGTATTTTCTTGAAGCCAGCAATACCCTTGATCTCTCAAGTGTATCTGCTTACGTATCATTTCTTTCATCCCCAAACTCTCAGCTCTTGAGACCCTACATTCTCCTGGTTTCCTCCTACGCAGAAAGCACCTGGTTTTCAAAACGCCCTATGAACAGCTTTCCACAGATGACTATGAAATCATACCTTCAACAAGATTCATTTCTTTTTCCCTATACTGAAAGATTTCCTCTTCCATACTTCTTTATTATCACAAATTCAATAGGTTCCTGACCCCCTTTTCTTTTTTCCTCCCATTTCTGATAATAGCATGATGAGAGAGTCAAAGCTGAAATCTTTTCATTATCTTTTTACTCATTCCTCTCCTTTATTTCTTATAAACAATCAGTCACTAACTTCTGTTCAATTTACAGAAAAAATTTTGTCTTGATCCCCTTCTTTGTATTTCCACCACTGTCCACCCAGTTTGGGCTTTTATTCTGTTGTCCTTAAACTTTACTGTGTGCACAGACTCCTTTGAGGTTTCATAAGAATTTATGAATCTCTTTTTCCCCAGAAAAATATAATTGTGTGTGCACACACACACACACACACACACACAATTTTGGTATAATATCAGGAGGTCCACAGAACCCCCAAAGTCCAAAGTCTTGTTCTAACAGCTATTTCTGTCTCCAATGTCATTTTTCTCATTCCATCCATATGAGACACATATTAATCTTTAATAATGTCACTCCTTATACTTGACTGGCACTGGCTTCTTATAAACTTCAGAATAAAATCTGAGGCTCAATTGGGCATTCCAAAATCCTTTCCAAATTCTGTGAATGGGACTCAAACTGCTTTTTGACCTAAAGTGACTTATAACCTTACTGGGGTGACAGAATTTATTTCTGAACTAATTAGACCACAATTGTCTTCTAAACCAAAGAATCTTGGAACTGAGTTTCACAATACAATTGGCTTCGTAATATTTTATGGAATTGAGAACATTATTATGAGATGGGGTTTGTAGTCTTCACCAGACTGCCAGAGAGAGGGAGAGAGGGAGAGAGGGAGGGAGGGAGGGAAGGAGGGAGAAAAGGAGGCAGGGAGGGAAGGAGAGAGAGTTAGAACTGGAATTGGGTCATGACTTAAGCATTCACTTTGTGTGAGTTCAGGGTGGGCTGGTCTCTCGGGGAATGCTTTCCTGCTACTCCTAGGCACGTGTCGGGGTGGGGGGGTGTCTCTCACTTTCTCTTTCTTTGAATCTAGGACCTAATCGTGTTGAAGTTAGTTCCCCTCTGTCAACCAGGCTGGGACCCAAACACAGTGGAGGTTCTTACCAGAAACAGCATCACCTTATGGGGAACACTGGCCCACCTGAACTTGAGTGTAGCATCATTCAATCTTAGCCCCTTTTGGCTTTGAATGCAAAGCTGCAGTGAAGGAGCATGGGTTGGCAGCAGCAGCTGAGCTGTGGACACCCTGGCTGAGCCAGATGGAATGAGTCTCCCCTTCCTCAGTTACTCAGAGCTAGCGGTTGAGACTGGACCACTCTCTCTAACCCCTGGAGGGAGGAAGGGGGAAGGGAAGGAATGGGAAAAAATGATTCTGGCAACAGCCAAGGATTCCTGAGTTTGGTGAGGTCTCTCACCTCTGCCCCATCTCCTCCTCTGTGCTCAGGGGGAAGAAAAAAAAGAAAAAGAAAAAGAAAAAGCTCTAGCTGTCTCTAATCGCTGCAAAATTGGTAGCAGCTTTCTCAGATAACCTGATTCATGTCCTACAATCGTGTCATCCTGTCTAGTGACAAATAGAATTCAATTGTCATTGATCTGAGCTGCATTTTAAAATGAAATCCAAGGGGCTGTGGAGGCAGAGTCCCTCCCATGTCCCCAGCCAGAGGCTTGGGGGAATGCCAGGGGCACTGCATTTGTGTCTCCCGTCCTGGGTAGTGCTGCATTCTTCAGCTCAGGTCTACAGTCCTTCCTGTATGTTTAGGTGTCCATTTGGATCAGGATGAGTACGCAGTGTTTGGGAATGTGGTATCTGAAGGCTGTGGAGGGTGGGGGTGGGGTGGGGGTGGGGAGAGGCAGTAGCTGGGCTGCTGACCACAAAGTGTTCCCACCTCCTGTGACAGTCCTGGGTGTTCAAGGGCTGGTGAAATCCCATCTCCCTCTAACTTACATCTAAAGCAGGGGTGTCCCAACTGCGGCCCGCGGGCCAACTGAGGCCCGCAATCCATTGTTAATTGGCCCACAGCAAATTCCAAAAATATATTCAGTTTACTTAAATAAACCAGGTGAGGCAAGACGTACTTCACCTCGAGTGAGTGGCCCGGCTGTTTGTGTGTTTTACCGCATATGGCCCTTGGTGAAAAACGTTGAAAAAAGTTTGGACAGCCCTGCTCTAAAGGATTCAGCATCCCTAAAAGCAGAGCTGGGACAACTCTAACCAGGTTCAGAGGGAGACATTAGCAACCTTTAGTAGCTACTGTCTTCCTCCAGCTTAAGCACATCTGATGAACATGTGACATTCTTATGCATATATACACATAACATACATATATACATACATATATCCATATCCATATAAACATACAGGCATATAAATCCCTCAGAGGAGTGAGTTACATTTTCTGAACATTTATGTGCCAGGTGCTTTTTAACTTCTCACATTGAATGAATACTCCATATTGAGTCTGATCCTTGTACAACAGCTAAAGTCCCATACTTACACCTTTCCCCGTCTGCCACTTAATCTATAGTTCAAATCCCAGCTTTTTACTCATTAGCTGTTTAACTAGTCGAATCACTTAACCTGAGTCTCTATTTTCCCTCTGTAAAAACAGGATGACAGTCCCTCTCTTATCAGGTTTTGGGACATGAAAGATGTATCTGAAAGCCCTCCCACTGCCCAGTATACAGCAGGCACTCAGATGTTAGTCCCTTTCCTGCCCACCAGTCTACAACTACACCATAATCCCACGGTACTTAGAGAGAGAGGGGGAGAAAGAAGGCTGTTGCCTCAGACCATATTACTGGTTCAGGAGACACTATAAGAAAATCAAACAAACAAAAACTTAGCTCCAAAGACAATAGATAAGAAACCAGAGAATTTTTACTTTTATAGTCATAATTTAATTATATTTTATATGAATATAGTTTTATGATATGTGCTATAATAACCATTATAATTATGTGAAGTTGTAGATCGTCAAATACACGATGGTCTAAATTGTCTCCAAGTTTAAGTAGACCAGGACTTTGGTTAGCTATTCAACTTCTGTGTCTACAATATGATTGTACCCACCAAGATCTTAGTACCTTTTTTTCCTTTCTTGTACATTCTCTCAAGATATAATAGGCAGTAAACTAACATACAGCAGCCTACAGGAGTCCACCGATAGTTTCTTCTCAGCTCAGTATAGGAGAAGAGACGCTACTACCTTAATGTGTTCAATCTCTCCATTAAATACACTAACTGAGAGTGGTCAAACGTCTCAACATCTGGTTAATGGTAAAGACAAAACCTGAATCTATTATAGTTTTCCTAATGAGCTGGGCACCCTTTCTATTTCTTTTATTAAGAAGTACAAAAGGAATCAGTAGTCCTTCCTCAATAGACTTGGAGAAAACATCCTCAAACATACCATATTCTTCTACTAGCTTGGTCTGTCAACTTGGTGGAGGAAGCTATCAACAGTCCTCTGAATAGTTTTGGTCCCTGAGAGAAGTCCACCAGCTTATATAAGAGCAAGCCCCCTGCTTTGTGCTTGGTCATGGTGTGGTTTGACCATAAGATGGCAGGAACCTCCACATAGTAAATCTAAGTTGGAAAAGAGACTTGGACAATGTTTGTTCAAACATCATACGTATGTGCAAACATATTAAATCTCCTCAATCTTTTGCTTCTTTATAGCAGCAGGCTAGCCACGTATAGAATAAATCCTCTGAAGACAAGTGAATATCCCAATAAAACAAGTTTGTGGGAGCCTCACTTTTTCCCTTTCTACCTAATGTCTTGCTTCCATCATAAAGGAATAAGTAGAAGGGAAATATATGTCAGAACTTCCCGGAACAGACTGGAACATTTAGTTCTTCTATGATAGTTGCTTGACAAGCTAACTTATGAGCCAACAGAACAGGAACATGTTAATATCTTTGTTTCTTTTTTTGGACGTTTCTCTTTGGGTGTAATATGCAGTAAAGGAATACATAGCAGCCTACATGGGGCTATCGTAGAGACCTGGTATTTTAAAGTGCTTAATTGGGCTTGTTATTTTTGTTAGAGCTGGGAGGTGTGGGAAGTTGAAAGAGGGAAGGAAAGGCACGTCCTTGGTGCTGTGTTCTATATATCTTTATGTAACAGCAGGCTCTTGAAATTTTTATATAAAGAATGGGGAAATTTTTATATAAAGAATGTAAGGAAGATTGATCAAGTGAGGATACAGGCAAATCCTCCAAGGGCACACAGCTGGGCTAGGAACTCCAGGGAACATGGCTGTGATGTTACGAACAAAAACCTGTTTCTAAAAGGCTTCTTGTCTTATAAGCTTGTTAAGAGTCACATTCTTTAAATGAGTGAAGATTTTGCTATAAAAATATTAAGTAAACCCTCACAAGACAGTTGTATCAGAGCAGGAAATCTTCCCAAAGTGTGAAAAAAAAATCAATAAGGCAAGCCATTTGCATTTAGGGCTTAAGCTTGAAAATTCTGTCAAAGCACAATGTTATGTCTATCTGAGAGCATCTCTGACCTGAGCTTTAGAAATGACTTGTTTCGCATTAGGACTTTGCCTCTAATGAATTGTTTAACATCCAGAGCCTTGTTTAAGGAAAGCAGAGTTTGTGCTGTTCTTTGCCCATGTATTAATCTGTACACACCATGGCATAACTAAAGCTAAGTGGTTCAGGGGTGGCCCTGCTGGGTGCTGGCTGGAAGGGGTGTCACCTCTGGGCACTGGGCTCAGCCTAGGCATTGGGACAGCATTGGCCCAGCCTGGAGCTGCTGCCATCCAGAGCTCACTGCAGAGGCCACTGCAGCAGGCCGGCTGGCACGCCCTGTTAAAGGCCCAGCACTGAATTCCCTCCAGCTAAGCTCCATCTTCACCTGCCGCTGGGAGAGTCTGGCACCACCAGACGCACAGCAGGTTTTCCGCAGGGGCTCTGGAAATGGCTTAGCCTCCAGGTCTGCAATCTGTGTAGGGCAGAACGGTGGTGTTTTAGGTTACATTTCTTCAGACATGTCTTCGATCTTGCCTGATTGATCTATTAAAAACCCAGTTTTATATGGAGGAGGAAATGCTTCCCATACTTCCACCTGTGTATCAAAGTGCATTTTAACTTTTTTCCGAAAGAGCTATGTAGCCTGTACTAGTGACCACCAGGTCCCAGGGTGGTCATTTCCACAGTGGAGAATAAGGTCCTGGCATTCTTTGGTAACCTAACTCCTGAGAGAGGGGAGGCCTGGGCAGTACACCCCATCCTCGCAGAACCCTCCTCGGGTAGCATGACCTCAGACAATCCCCTTTACTGCTGTGAGCACTTGGAAAATGAGGGTCACACCCTGCTGATAGAGTTTTGAGAGGATGAAACAACCTATGCTCAAGTTCTGTGGCAGACACGACAGAGCATGGCACGTAGTAAGTACTCAATGAATAGGAGTGCTAGTAGAAGTGGCTGCTGTCTGTAAATACTATTATGCATTTAGTACTAGTATACCTCTATTTGATATAATTATCTGCCTCTCTCAGGCTGTGAATACTAAGAGGACAGGGAGTGTATGTTATAGGGGCACAAAATCGATACTGTGAGCAACGGACAGAAGAAGCAATTTGACTCACAAAAAGCCTAGTAAATTATAGAGAGCATATACACTGTAGAAGTTTATGTTGATCAACAGCTAACTTCCTACCCAGACCAGTGCTAAAAAGTGGCATGGTTCTTGCCTTCAGGTTGCTCATAACCTTGGGAGGGGTGATGGAATTTCTACCTATAAGACAAAGAAAGAGCTATAGATGCCATAGGATGTTTTTATTAATAAATGGAATATATGTGTACGAAACATATGCTACAGAAAATGTGTGTGTTATGTGACAGCTCTTGGAAGATAAGAGATTAATAAAACAAAGTTTGGAAAGCATGAACTGCGAAGGCTTTTGAACGAGGTGGGGGAGTGAGAAAACCTCAGAGAGGAAAAGGACTGAAGTCAACAGATGCAATTAAAGGGTGAGCAGGATTTGGAAAGGCATGGATGGTGCAGAGATGGGCTGTGTTGAAGGAAAGATTCTGTGTTGTCACTAGGTCACAAAGGACACTAAATGTCAGAATGAGGATTTTCCTTCTTTACTGATATACGTCTTTAAGTCGAGAGGGTGACATAATAGAAATGATTCTTTTAGATAATCTGGCACAGTAGTGCAGGATTGATTAAAGAGGAAAAGAACCCCAATCGGTTAGGTAGTTATTGCAGCAGTCTAGACATGAATTATGCTAGTCTTGGTGTGGCTGGATGTCTCAGTTGGTTAGAGCGCGAGCTCTCAACAACACGGTTGCCCGTTCAATTCCCGAATGGGATGGTGGGCTGCGTCGCCTGCAACTAAAGATTGAAAACGGCTTCTGGACTTGTATCTGAGCTGTGCCCTCCACAATTAGATTGAAGGACAATGACTTGGAGCTGATCGGCCCTGGAGGAACACACTGTTCCCCAATTAAAAAATAAATAAAAGAAAGGAAAATGCTAACTGGGCTCAGCTGTCCCCTCCTCCAAGAGCCCTCCCCACCCTAAAATAAACCATCCAAATTATCCTCTTTGTTTAAAATACAAAATATGTATAGAAACATGCGAGTCCTAAAATATGATCGTGTGTATGTTCAACATCAGTCCACTTTCTGACCACCTACTATAACCCCAGAACTACATTTAGGTGCTTTGACAGAGTAATCCTTTTGAAGTCAACAACCTGCAAGGATCAATCTGTACCCCTCTGTTACAGATGAAGAAGTCTGAGCTCAGAGAGGTTACATAACTTGTGACAGTTCTCACAGCTTACAAATGGTAGATGGGAGACTGGATGCCAGGTCTTCTAACTTCTGACCCAGTATTTTCACGTTATACAGGAGCTGACTTTTCTATTAGAAGGTTTTGTTGCAGGTGGGGAAGGGACTCATTAAAAAAGGGTTATAATTATTTTATCAGGAGAGGGTATCAGGAACTCAGTGTCCACGTGGAGCTGGGAGAAACAAATATTTCCACTATAGAATCAAGAGTGAGTTCAGAACATTTTTTAAATCAAATACAAATGACTTGGAAGTTGGATGGGAAAAAGACATTTTGCTTTGGAGCACAAATGAAAAGACGACCTGAAGACAAACATTTCAGAATGAGTTAGAGACTTTATTGGAGGACCCATTAGAATTGGATGTTCAAACAAACAAACAAACAAACAAACAAACAAGACAGATAAGGAACAAATCTAAAATGTGTTTAAATAGTATCATAAAAATGGAAGTTTAAACTTTTTAAAGAAATTTAAAGTGCATTGATATGTCATTCTAGAAAAATGCTTCTAATAAAAAGATTCCATGGGAGGAAATGAAATGCTATAAGAAGCTGTGGGGAAGAAAAGTGATATAAAACTTAAGGATATTATGACTGTATATTGACTAATTTTTTTTACCCCAGAACAAAGAAACATAAATACTTATGTACCACGTAAAGCCTCCAATTGTGGACCTTTAATAGGATTTGAATTAACTTCTATGATATGAAATAGGAATAACCTTCAAATCACTTTTCTTCTGAATTTAAATGTGCTCTCACTAATTCTTATTTCAGGCTCAAAGCATTCAAAGTAGAATGATTGATGCTGACAGAGCAATTGAAATGTCCTGTCTCCTCAGAGATAAAAGATTTTGTGTCAAAGGAAGATGATGAATACGGCCAGTTGAAACTGAGAGCTCACAGGCCTCCCTCAGGTCAATAAAAACCAGAACTGCCAGATATTTTTCAACTCATACAAAGAATCCCTGTTTTATCCCCAATTTCTAATTGATTGAACAAATATGTATTTATCGAATCTCTCATCAGTATGTTAGGTTTATATGGAATGCATGAGGTTTGCACCAATCTTCCAAGATTGGTAATTAGTGAGAAAGCCCCCAAGGTCAAGTAAATCTCAGATGACAGCGATAGGTGCTCTGAGGTCTAGGCCCCACCTACACTCCACATAGAGTTCCTCTGTATCTGCAGTCTTGGAAGGTAAGGATTTGATTTTTGTTAAAGAAGTTGGAAATTACCAAGGGTGCCAACACAATACCAACTAATATGATCAAATAATATGATAATTATGTTTTTTCAAAAAAATCAACATTGTACCCATCTCCCCACCCCTACCTCCCACCCCCCAACTACCAAACAGGTTAGTATTCTAGTGTCCCCTCATCTGGACTCAACTGTAGTGACTGGTCCCCAGACCCTTCCATGATGTGTGCTCCTCTCCATTCTGCCTAAAAGGTGCTGGGTCCCGCTGGCCCAGCCTGGGAAGAAAGATTCAAAGGCCCAGTTCTGCAGCTCTTCTTTCTCCTGCAACCCAGATTTGCTATAATTCCTGATCTTACTTAACGAAACTAAGTTTCTTGGGTTTCCATGAAATTTCTCCACCATGTGAAGTATGAGATCACTTGATTGACCTGAAATCAAAGAGACTCACTAAAAGCTGATGGAGTCTTTATCCTGTGCTGTCTATTCTTTCTGGGGCCTGAGAGGAGGCAGGTTAAGTTCACCTCCTGGAATTAAGGTGACAGGGGAGAAGGGGAGATGGGTTGACCTGAAAGACCCCTCCATTCACCGGTACTCAACTCAGTGGGCATTTATCAGACTGAGTATGTACCAGGTGTTTACCATGTAACATCTGGTTTGACTTGGTTCTTACGATATCCCTAGGTGATAAACTCTAAAGAGACGGTAACTATCTCAGTCTTGCCTGTATTCCAAATGCCCGCCATTCAGAGAGACTCTCAATAAATATTTGTTGGATCACATACCAAATAATGAATGACTGATACAGCTGAAAGATGCTGGGTCCCCTGTCACCTTAATTCCAGGAGGTGAACTTAACATGCCTCCTCTCAGGCTCCAGAAAGAATAGACAGCACAGGAAAAACACTCCCTCAGCTTTCAGTTAGCCTCTTTGATTTCAGGTCACTCAAGTGATCTCATAATTCGCAAGGTGAGGAAATTCCTTGGAAACCCAAGAAACTTAGTTAACAAGGTCAGGAATTACAGCAAATCTGGGCTGCAGGAGAAAGAAGAGCTGCAGAGCTGGGCCTTTGAATCTTCCTTCCCAGTCTACACTAGAAGAAATTCTATCAGAGAATTGTAGATCAACATTTAGGAGAAGAAATGCATTGTTGCTCTAAGCTAATGTATTTATAATGGATATTAAAGACCATTTAGTGCTCAAGGTCACATACTCAGCTAACAGCAGAGGGTGGGCTAAAAGTCTTGTAATTCAATACTCTTGACTGGGTTTTTCCTTCCCCCACCTTTCACAAGGCCAGAATCCTATTTCTGTCTTCTCTCTGCATATAATTACGAAAGAGCTATTGTTATGTCCTTCCTCAGAGAGTACCTCTTTATCTCCTCAGACCGTGGGGGAATGCACGCATTAGCTGACAGGAATTAAGTACCTATCAATCATATAGAGAAGATTCTTTTGGGAGAAACGAGTCACTTCAGAGGATTGAACTTCTAATACGTAAAGCTCATTGATTTGCTGTTATGATCCTCTGAACACATGTCACACACACACACATACACACACACACACACACACACATCTAATGGTGCATCGGTACTGAGCTCAGCTGCATTGATAATCAGAAATATTGGAGATACAGGATTATATGCAACAGAATCAATGAGAACGTTCCAGTAAACAGCTGACTCATTCAAGGAATCATTGTACCTCTATCACCTTTTCCTTTTCTTCCTCTCTTCTCTCTCCTCCTGCTTTATTATCCCCTCATAGGTAGTCCTCCGTCCACTTTAATCACTTCCCATCCACCCAGATTAAGTTCTGTTATTGGTGGTGACTAGGAGCAGCATTTCAGTCACATCATAGTCTCCAATACTTTTTAATTCCACAACCTGACAGCACTGAGATACTCAGTATAATAATCTTATTTTTATTGAGTTTTACACTAAATCATTTCTTCAGGGAAACTACTGGTCTTTTTAGTGACTTCCTCCCTTTTTGTCATATGTTCTATAAAACTGCTTCTTATGATGAAAAGCCTCAGGACCAAGTATAGTCAAACCATTTATTAACACAGCTTAGACATTCTGGATGAGATACTTGTAATGATCCATGCGAAAGAGCCAAAGCTAGCAGACACAAAGTTATAAAATTATCACATTTTCTGTTCCAATTCTCCAGCAGTCAGCGCTTTTCAAAAAAAGTAGTTTTTTTATTACACATATATGCCATTCAGCATATATTTACTGAGAGATTGTTTTGTGGCTTTGTCCTTATGGACTTATAACTAATTATAGAACACCTATCAACAAATAATTTTAATAACATGGGTTAGGATATTGGATACCAACATATAAAAAATGTTTATCCAGTTAGCCAGTAGATGGGGGAAGGTAAGGGACCTGCAGAGCTGTGATTCCTCCATGAAAAACGTCCCGTTTCTGCGAATGTACAGAGAGCATACTTTAGCTTATAGAGTACAGGCAGCAAGCTTCTCTCTTCTACCAGTTAGGAAGGAGCAGGTGTTGCTCCATTCACTGCACCAGAGGACAGAAGGCTCTGGCTCTGGCTTCGCTGTGTCACTTTCTATGAATCAGAATCCTCATTCATAAAATAGGACCAAAGTCTTGGTTCTATCTACCTCCATAAGGATAAAATGAGATACCACCATAGCATTCAGGAAAGAGGTAACAATAAAAATTGCCTCTATCAGGTAAGATCCACTGGACTTGGCCCTTCCTCTTAGCTTCATACAGGATCACATTTACACCATCCCATACAGGTAACTTTAGTTTATTTAAAAACCCCTAGGAAAGAAAAGTCTGCAACCCCTTTCAGCACTGTGGGGAGGTACACATCAGCCCTGGAATCAATTTTCAGCTCTGTCCCTTGAGAAAACATCTTAATCTCTCTGGTCTGGTTTTCATTTCTGTAAAATAAAGGATCTAGAATGGATGATCGAAAGTTTTCCTCAAAAATGTGAGTTTTCCAAGGAGTTGAAAACCTATCTCCACACAAAAACCTGCATGCGGATATTTACAGCAGCTTTATTTGTAATCACAAAACTTGGAAGCAACTGTGATGTCCTTCAACAGGTGAATGGATAAAGAAATTGTGGTACATCCAAACAATGGAATCTTATTCAGTACTAAAAGAAATGAGGTATTGAGTCATGAAAAGACATGGAGGAAATTTAATGCATAATGTTAAGTGGAAGAAGCCAATCTGCAAATGCTGTATACTGCCTGATTCCAAAGATATGACATTCTGGGAAAGACAAAATTATGGAAACAGCCAAAAGACCAGTGGTTACCAGGAGTGTGAGGAGTGAGAGATGAATAGGAAGAACAAGGAGGATTTTCAGGGCAGGGCAAATATTCTGTATGATATTACAATGGTAGACACATGTCATTACATATGTATCCAAATCCATAGAATGTACAACATCAAGAGTGAATTCTAATGTAAACTATGGACTTTGGGTGATAATGATATATATGCCAAAGTAGGTTCATTATTGTAACCAATGTACCACTTTAGTGAGGGAGGCTATGTCTCTGCGGGGGCAGGTGGTATATGGGAAATCTCCATACCTTCTCAATTTTGCTGTGAAAACACACTGCTCTAAAAAAAAAAAATAAAGACTATTTTAAAAATTATATAGGGTCTAGTCTGTGATTGCACCACTAGTCCTTGATTCACTGATTGATCCAAAGCCCAGACAACTGGGACTCCACGCTGCTGGCCCCTTATCTATGGCCCGCCCTGTGTGCCACCCTGCCCGCCTCTCTGTGGCTTATTAAGATTCTCTCCAATAAAGACCTGTATTGCTAGGACATTGCCCCTAAACGCTTTATGTTCATGGCTTCTAGGAAATGCAGAGTTACCTTACTACCTGAAAAATGCTAGGAATTTCTGCTACTGCCTCCTGTGGATATTCTATCATGAACACACTCTTCTGGGTCTGGGTGTTCAGCTAACCATCATCTGTTATCCAGAAGCAGGCGGTCAAGGCACTACCCACAAGCAGCAAGATGATGAGCATGGACATTCGCTGCATTACGCATCGTGGAAGTCGCTGGATGTGTTCCTCGTGGAATTCCTGCAGGGCCACTGAAGAAGCCAAGTGACTCAACCTGACAGCGCAGTCGATTCTGCCTTCACACTGTGTTTCCAGGAGGATAACCCTACAAGGAAGCTGGGGGATGCTGTACTTCAGCATGATGAAGTTAATCAATTTGTTCAAGGCCATTAGCCTAATTCGGCCTGGAGATACTGATGGCCTGAGAATGGCACCCATCACTTCAGAGGTTTAATTACCTTCACTTAAGATGGTCAGAAAATACAAAAATCCACTGCATTTCTATATACTAACAGTGAAATTTCAGAAAAAGAAATGAAAAACATAATTCCTTTCGCAATTGCAACAAAAAGAATAAAATGCCTAGGAATAAACTTAACCAAGGATGTGAAGGACCTATACACTGAAAACTATAAGGCATTCTTGAAAGAAATTAAAGGAGACACAAAGAAATGGAAAGATATTCCTTGTTCATGAATTGGAAGAATCAACATAGTTAAAATGTCCATCTTACCCAAAGAAATATACAGATTTAATGCAATCCCCATCAAAATCCCAATGGCATTTTTTTCAAGAAATAGAACCAAAAATCATCAGATTTGTATGGAATCACAAAAGACCCTGAATAGTCAACGCAATCCTAAGAAAAAAGAATGAGGCTGGAGGCATCACACTCCTTGATTTCAATTTGTACTACAAAGCAACAATAATCAAAACAGTATGGTATTGGCAGAAAAACAGACACACAGACCAATGGAATAGAATTGAAATCCCAGAAATAAACCCACATATATATGGACAGATAATTTTCAACAAAGGAGCCAAAAACATACAATGGAGAAAAGACAGCCTCTTCAATAAATGGTGCTGTCAGAATTGGAAAGCCACGTGCAAAAGAATGAAACTAGACTGCTATCTGTCACCATACACCAAAATTAACTCAAAATGAATCAAAGACTTAAACATAAGACCTGAAACAATAATTATATTGAAGAAAGCATAGGTACTAAACTTTTGAAAGTGGGTTCAAAGAGGATTTTATGAATTTGACCTCAAAGGCAGGGGAAGTAAAAGCAAAAATAAATGAATGGGGTTATATCAAACTAAAAAGCTTCTGCACAGCAAAAGAAAGCATCAACAAAACAAAGAGGCAACCAACCAAATGGGAGAAGATATTTGCAAACCTCCAATAAGGGGCTACTATCCAAAATATATAAAGAACTCATACAACTCAACAACAAAAAAACAAACAATACAATTAAAAAAATGGCAGAGGACCTGAACCAACACTTTTCTCAAGAAGACAATACAAATGGCTAATAGATTTATGAAAAAGTGCTCAACATCACTAGCTATTAGGGAAATGCAAATCAAAACCACAATGAGATACCACCTCACACTTATTGTAATGGATACCATCAACAAGACAAATAATAACAAGTGCTGGAGAGGGTGTGGAGAAAAAGGAACCCTCATATACTGTTGGTGGGAATGTAAATTGGTGCAGCTACTAGGGAAAACAGTAGGGAGTTTCCTTAAAAAATTAATAATAGAATTACCATATGACCCAGCAATCCCTCTCCTGAGTATCTACCCCCAAAGGAGCAAAAAACATACAATGGAGAAAACATTTATCTATAAAGATATATGCACCCCAAAGTTCACTGCAGCATTATCACAGTGGCCAAGATAGGGAACAACCAAAGTGTCCTTTGACAGATGATTGGACAAAGAAGATGTGGTACATATACACAATGGAATACTACTCAGCCGTAAGAAAAGATGAAATACTGCTATTTATGACAACATGGATGGACTTTGAGATTATTGTACTAAGACAAATAAGTCAGACAGAAAAAGTCAAGAACCGTATAACTGTACTTGTATGTGGGATATAAAACTGAAAACAAAGGAATAAGACAAACGAAAAAGAAACAAAAACTCATAAACAAAGACAACAGTTTAGTGGTTACCAGAGAGTAAGGGGGGAGAGGAGGTGGTAGAAGAGGGAAAAGGGGATCAAATATATCGTGATGGAAGGAGAACTGACTGGGTGGTGAACACACAATGCAATATGTAGATGATGTATTATAGAAATGTACATTTGAAACCCATATCAATTTACTAACCACCCTAATAAATTTAATAATTAAAAAAATGCTCAGAAATTAAAAAAAAAAATTAGCTCCATAGTAAAGAAACTCTCTTTAGATCAGAGACATTGGACATAGATGATGACCTGTGTTTAAAATTGAACTAGCCAGTACAAGGCCAGCAGTGGTTCATCCCATTAGGAGCTGCAATTTACTATGTTCAGAAGAAAATGGCTTGTGACTTCCTGGGTAGGAAAACAACTTGATGGGTTTTTATAGAAGGTTCCCTAACTTCATGGCCTATAAATGCTTTCAGTCCATAGCATGTCTCCTCTAGAGAGCTCTATAAATCCATCTGGCTCTGTCTCCTTTCCTTTCTCCTCTACAAAGAAAATAATCGAATAACCAATCTCCCGTTAGGCCCACATAACTGTTAATCAAATGTAGGGAAGGGACCAGTTGGCCTAGATTAACATAATTAATCTTTAAATCATACATATTCAAAAGGCTGTAAGAAGCATCTGGGTACCTTTTTTAAAATTGTGAGATGATCAAATTAATACCAGCATAATAAATTAGATCTACAGCTGCCCATTCTAAAAGAGGGCCACCCTCCTTAAAAAAACGATGTTTATAAAAGACAGCAAATCCCATTAGACCTAAGGGGAAAAACAACAACATTGTTTGGTGGGATTAATTGCCAAGAATGGCATATTTGCTGGATAGTAGGGTCCCCTGCTGGGGTTTCCAGAACCAGCTGAGTGCAGCAGGAAACCATCTGCATTTGTAAGAAGTAAGTGTTTTAAAGGGCTTTTCTTCAGTATCACTGGAGCAGATGAACAAATCACAGGCAGCCATATCTGAACACTGAATATCCCAAGAAATTTGGAAGACTGTGCACTGTGTTTGTTAGGTGATTTATCGCTACTCATCAAGTTACCTAGGTTCATTTGACCTCATACTGTGTAGACCCAGGCTTATTAACATCAAAAGGTCGCTTATCAATTCTGCTTTCTAAGTACTAAAGATAAAAGAGAATTTATTGATCATCGAGTTTAAGCTGGTAGGAACCCAAAGCAAAAGGCCAAGATGGAGGCCTAGACTGCCCTCCCATGTGCTATGAACTTGTATCCTTTCATCCATCCTTGTACTTACAAGGTTTGAAGCAAAGGGAGAACAGAAATGTGTCCCCGAACACTTACCCTTCTTTTTACTACTTCTCGTCTGCTAAGAACAAGACATTGGGCACTAATGGTGACCTGTGTTTCTGCGATCAGCTAATAGCTCCCGATTCATCACCTTCTTCAAGCCAAAGTCAATTCCTCTTAACTAACTGCAATTTCAAAGTGGCCACAGCTGCGTGTGGGGCCCAGTCTGCAGGAGACCTGGTACTGAATACTAATGACATGCAGCAAAACACTGCAGCAAGGCAGAGGTTGTCCGGGAGAAGCAGGGAGATTGCGCCAGGACAGCAGCTTCTGTTCAGAACACAATTCAGAGCAGCCCTGCTGCAGATGTGAACTCATCTGTACACCAAAGTGGTTTATCCCTCCATTAAATGGTACTTTCCCCAGGTTGCTATTTACAGAGGCGTCTTAAGTCTAAAAGAAAGTTAAATAAAACACAGTCCCAGTCGTATTTTTTTTAATTAAATGTATTGGGGTGACATTAGGTAACAATATTATAGAGGTTTCAAGGGTACAATTCTATGAATACATCATCTGTATACTGCATTGTGTGTTCACCACCCCAAATCAAATCCCTTTATGTCACTATATATTTGACCCCGTCATAGTTTTATACATCTATCTATGTGTTTTAAGTATGTCATATATGGGTATTGAGTTCTAAGTTCCATTTTACCTGGACAATATGACGTAAATAGATCAACCTTGAATATGGGGATCTAAAATTCAGAAAGCTGGCAGGGACCTTGGAAACCGAGTCCACCCACTTGAATTGTAGAGACGAGGGAACTGAGGCCAGATTGGTTAAATGACTGACCTACAGTTACCCAGCAGATTGTCCCCAGTGTTCCATTCTCCTAGCTCAGCACATGTCACTTAGTCTGGCTCAAAGATTTAAACAGGCATGTAGAGTATGATACGTGCACAGACACACACAGGAATAAAAGGATTTATACCAAATGAGATTCCATCTCTAGGTGCAAGTGATTTTTAACCTTTCATTGTGCTACTCTGTATCCAAGATTTTGAGAATTCAAAAGAAAACAGGAAATCACGTTAAAGTCAAGATTCGCCTTAGGCACCCTCCCCACTGGGGAGTTCCCCCCACCCCACCTCCCCGCCCCATCAGGTGGCTCTGCCCCGTGGCTGCCCTAGCACCCTGTGTGTGTCACGTACACCTACCAGTGTTTGAGAACCCCTCTCAGTGAGGAGTCTGTCTCATGGGCCACAGGCTCACAGAGGGAAGGGGCCGCATGGCCTCAAGCTTCTTTGCATCTTTACAGGAGAATGCATCTTCCTATATTATAGGAGGCCTATCAAGGAGGTTTGTTGAATGAGTCAGTGAAAGAACTCACGAATAAATGTCACCGACCAAAAAAAAAAAAAAAAAATGATGTCTTCACTTGCCACTTCTACTGCTGCTCTCAAGTCCCTTGCCTTCTTCATTCCCAGGGCTGCTGATCTAGCCAGAAGGTGGATTTGTGGTCATAATGACCTTGGTAGGGGATAAATACCAGAATCCTTGAGGAAGATGCTGTAAGTACCATAGCATGAGAGGAGCCTCTCTTTGGAAGCCATTATCGCTTGTTCTCTCTTTCCGGGAAGGGAATATATGTCCCTGGACTCCTATTAGGCTAAGGTGGACACTTGGCCTTGCCCTGCCTTTAGCTGGGGATATTCTCACGGCACTCTGATCTCCCCTAAGAGGGCCTTAAATGAATCCAGCTTCAGAATCTCAGAAAACTTTATTATTATAGCCTCAGAATAAGGTTCTCCTATGTAAAAAAAAAAAAAAGACCCCAGTCATCCATAATAAAGCCTTCATTTTTCCTGAAACCTGCTGGACGTTTTCAGAGTTCTCTTACTCTCATTTGGCTGGTGGATGACATACAGATCAGGGGACGGGATCCTAGAGGTAGTAAGGCTTTGCATAGGAGGCTCCATTTGGGAAGGAGTCATTCACAGGACACACCTTGTTCTGATGCCACTCGGGGCATCATTTCGTTTCTTGCAGCAACAGAAGAATTAAGCTGCCAGCTAATTAGGACACCTATTCCTGGATTGTGGTCTTGTCACTTTACAAGGAAATACTAGAAATGGGTAGGTCAATTTGTGGTTTTAAATTAAGTACGGTCGTAAAGAATCTATACCTTTCTGTCTTACCCCTTCCATGCTGATGCTTTTTCCCTGCACAGCTTTGCAAAGAAAATTGCTGATTCATTCTATTCTCCTTCTCACTGTCTCCATGATGAGGGCATATAAATAATTTACATTAAGATACCAAGACAAGCAGGGGTTTTGAATTTGTTGCATTCCTGGCCAGAATTGCTTTTGTGACACTGAATTAAACTGAAAAGGCCACTGATGACTGGTGTAAGCTTTTAGTACAGTCAAAACTACTCATTTGCTGCAAAGTCCTAGCTTGAAGGTTAAATAAATATTTCATAGTGCCTCGAGTAGGATATGTGGAGCACAGACATTTTCAAGGACCACAACTAGAATTTAAATGGAGATTCTGGACTGGTTTTGAATAAAAAGCCCAGGTCCGCCTAAGGGACCACACATGTGGTTAAATTGCTGGCTTATCTGTCATCAACGATAGCTGCATTTAAGATTGAAGCTGATTTTAGTCAGTGACTAGAAGATTTCTTCTTAATGCAGTTCTCTTGTGACTTTGATGTCATCTGAGACTTCGGGGGTTCTTACAGAATCACTGGAAGATGGTCTGGCACACGTCTTATAAACCCCAGGCTGCCAAATCCAGATGGGGAACAGAAAAGGAAGACTTGGGGAAGAAAAAAGTAGGAAGAGAACAGGGACTCTTGTTCCTGTTTCCCTTTCTATTTCTGCCTCTTTGTGTCAATCTGTCTGTTTGTCCCTCTTTCTGCCTCTCCTGTATCTTTCTCTCAACCTCACCGGCACATTACTTCCCATGCATTCCCAAATTCACTTCTGGACTCTTTCTTATTCATTTGTTGTTCTCTATCATGAGACTGCTTTGCATTTGTAACACAGGTTTTTGTTTGTTTTTTGTTTTGTTTTTTTGCCTCAACTCAACTTAAAGTGTAAAAGCAATAAAGAAGAAATTTTAAAGTGTTGTGGTTTTCACATATCTTCTATTGTGAGAGATACTCACTTAGTGGGAAGATACAAGGTGGGAAACATCCATGCTACCACATCCCCTATAATGCCCAGGTCAAAAGTTGCTAATCAAAAGGTACTCTTCCCTGACAAGCCTCAGAATCTTTCTTAACTCTGCTCACTTAGCAGCCACAACCAACTTATCAGAGCGCGCACGTGAGACAAAGCCAATTTGTTAACCTTAATTTAATAATTTCAGTGAAACAGCATGGGTTGATTTCATGTGTCAGCTTTCATACCACTCAGAGGCACCCCCGGGTGCTGTAATCAAGGTAGTGGCAGCCCATAAAATAATAGATTGCACTTGAGAAGCCTGGACTCATTGTGATTTGTTAACTGTTCCAACTGCTTATCCTTCTACAGAACTTGTTTCATAGAGATGATTATACTTTTTTCCTGGAGTCCTCAAATTACTTTGTATACAGCTAAGCAGTATTTATTCAGTTTTTGGCTTCACTTGTCCTTCTCCAGAGACTGAATCCCGCATGTTCAGACTCTTGGTACTACTAATTTAGATTATGACCACAGTACCAGTCCCAGACGGAAATGTCTCCTCACAGGGGTGATGGCCAGTTGTGTGTTTCACTCCCCACATTCCCCATGGGAGTGGTCTCTGTTCTCCCCTTCTCAACCAACCTGTTGTCAAGGCTTCTGTCAAAGGACAAGCATTTCTCACTTCCTGTCTCATTCTTAACCTTTAACCCTCGGCCTCTGGGTTCCATTTCTGTTACTCTATTAAAGCAGATCTTTTGGAGGGCACTAGTGGTGCTTTATAAGTCACATGATCTATTCTTAGCTCTTCATCATCTTGGACTTTCTGCTGAATTTAACGGTGCTGATTCACTCTCCTTTCCCACATCCCTCCCACACCTCTAGCCACCCCGTGTCTCTGTGAAATTCTGCCCTCCTCTGGTTCTCATTACATTTCACTCTTCTGATTCTCCTACTACTATTCTGACCGTCCTTCAGTTCTTGAATGGATTCTTTGCTCTTTCTTTGGCTCATTCCATTCCCATGACTTTAATTGACATTGCTATTCCACTGATCCTAAAATACACAGGAACTAACATTTAGTATCTCAACGTTAATGACAGAGTGAATCCCTGTCAAGTGAGTTTTGCATTGAAACATCAAAGAAAGAACATAAATTTCAACGAAAAGGTAAATTAAACCCTGGCTCTCTTCCTAGCAGTGATACATTAAAAAAAAACAGATCATTTTTCTCTTTAAATCAAGAGAAAAACAATATTTTAGAAACCAGAACAAGTGGTACCTCCAGTCTGGGTTCTACGTAGTACAAAGTGGTTTTCAGGGATTAAGTGGAAAATGTAGTAACACTATTGTTCTTACTCTGCCTTGAACAGCTTTGGTCACTAGCAAGTGCGAATATTTTCTAAAACTCACTGTCCTTCATTTATTTAAATTTACACTCTGCTAAAACTTCTTATCTTATTATTTAACCAGCCATATTGTAATACAAGCATTGTTATGGGCTGAATTGTGTCCATCCCCACACCCCCCCCAATTCATTTGTTGAAGCCTTAACCCTCAGTACATTTCAGAATGTGACTGTATTTGGATATATGGTCTTTAAAGAGGTGATCAAGTTAAAATGAGTTTATAGGGTGGGTCCTAATCCAATCTGACTGGTGTCCTTATGAGAAGAGGAAATTTGGGCACAGACAGACACCAGAGATGGACACACGCATAGAGACAACCATATAAAGAGGCAGCAAGAGGCCAAAAGGCAGAGAAGGCCAAGGAGAGGCTTCAGAGGAAACCAACCCTGCCAGCACCTTGACCTTGGACTTCCACCCTCCAGAATTGTGAGAAATGAATTTCTGTTGTTTAAGCCACCCAGTTTATGGTATTTGCTATGGCAGCCCAAGGAAACTAATATAAGCGTGTGTACATCTGTTTCCCTACTAGACTGTGAACTCCTTGAAAGCAGAGATCAAATTCATTCAGATTTGTAATGCTTCACACAAAATTGATAGTAAAGGAATTTATAGTGCCATGGAAATGAATTTGTAGCTTGTTTGATTAATTAGAAAGCTCACTTTGGAATATAGATTGCCTAAATATCTACCATGTGCTCGGTGCTATTCTGAATACTCTGGTTGGTACCAAGATGAGTAAAACACAGACTAGCTCCATTGAATGCACTTTGTACTGACCATTATGAAAAGTTTGCAATCACCTAAAGATATGCTGCCAACACCTTACATACTGAGATGTGCAAACCAAACTATCGCATCACAAAATCCCCAGCCCATAAATATAATGTTCAGAAGTTTGCACCAGTCATACTATTCCATATAAAGGTTATGCCTGCCTTATTCACTGTCGTGTCCCCAGATCTCTGTACAGAGGTACAGAATAGGTGGCAAGTAAATATATGATGAGTGAATAGTCAACAGAATTAGAGTATTTTGACAGTTGCCATTAACAGGTGCTTTTGTTTCTGAAAAACTTGGACTCTGTCAGTGAATGAAATTATAAACACGGGTTTTTCTAAAAACAACAAAAAAGAATAGCCAGCCTTTCTGCAGTTTCTTACCAAAGATTAAATTTAAAGAAGCTAAGATGGAATGAGCATTTAAAATTTGGTATTGTATCATTAAATCATGGCTATTATCAGTCACTGATATATTTGAGGCTGGTCTTCAACTTATATAGAAGACTTTTAACAAAACTTGAATTTGTAGGTTATGTGTGGGAAGAAGGAATTTTTAAACAGACTGACTCAATGAAATAAACAAAGATTAAAAGTTAATGTGCGGACCATATATGCCTCCCTTTCTCCTGCTCCCAAATCTCATGAAATTATTGAAAAGATGTGTTTATATTATCTACCTGTCTGTCTGTTTATTCCGACCTCCACAGGAAAATACAAATATAATCAATGGATCAGAAATTTTAAAGAATTTTTAAAATATGGGAAGAGATAAGATCAAATTTACAGAAAACAAAAATGTACACAATGACAGTACAGAACATTGGAAAAGGATCTTGGAAGAGGAAGGAGCTGTTTGGGAAACTTTCAGCTAAGAGTAAACAAGCAGAAGGCCTGATCCTTAGGGAAATAAGAGTTCATGGAAGAGAAACAAGAATATCTTCACGTAATTTTTACTTATATTTTCAGAAACCATTGGAAAAGTATCACATCTATAATAAGGATACAACTGAAAAGTTACAAAAGAATTTTTGGATCTTTCAAATAAAAACTTAAACAATTTTCTGATTTCAAAATTGTAGATTTAACTAACACTGTCGCAGGTCCTTGAATAAAGGTGTTTTGTTCGATGTCATTTCATCATAATGTTGATGAGATGCCATGGGAACTTAACTCCTGTTTTACCCATTCGTCTATGGTAAATTGGTTTCATTGTATGTCATTTTGCTTAAAGTCACAGAAGCAATCGATCGTGTTAAGTGAGGATTTACTGCCTCATATAGAAAGAAGGAAATAAATTTCTTCCATGTTTATAAATACCTACTCCTGCGCGTGGACCCAGACTGGTTCTTGTTGTACCATGACATATGGGTTGTTAGATACTTTGATTCTCACCCATCTATATTTATGTACGGGAGTCTAGGAATTTAGAGAATTGCATTCAGAAAGGCCAACTCTGGCAGGAAAGAGTGGGCAATAAGTATAGGTTGAAGGTTGCAGATCCCAGGAGGTAGAAAGTCAGCAAGGGTATCACTGATGAACAGAGGCACCAAATTTTGATGCTAATGTCAGCTTCTTTATAGCCACACGGTGGTGTCCCATGGCCTAGCCAGCCTCTCTAGTACTGTCCAAGGATAACACGTTTCTGGCTAATTTTGACCAAGACATTATCTGGTCAGAGACTGGGGCTAGCTAGAAAGGCTAGGACACAGAGTGCCTGAAGCAAAAAGTAATAGAAACGATCAGGCAATTAGAGAAATTGGTACAAGTGACCTCTTGTGGATCTGATGGTGATCGCAAGTATGATCAAATGATGATAAATAATAACAGTGATAGCCACCATTTATATAATGCTTACTATGTGCCAAAGCATTGTACAACAATGTTTTATATATGCTTTAATCCCTCAACCAAATATGAACAGTAAGTATTATTATCCTATTTTACAGATGAGGAAATGAAGATATAGAGAGATTATCTTGGTCAAGGTCATATAACTAATAAGTGGCAGAGATAGCATCTGAATTTATACCACATCTGACCCAACACCTGTACATATTTGTAAATAAAGTTTTACTGGGACACAGCTAGTCATCTGTTTATGTGTGACCCATGGCTGCTTTCACTCTACCATGGCAGACTTGAGCAGCTATGATAGAGACCCTATGGTCCCCACACTGAAATACTTACAATTCGGCACAGAGAAAGGTTGCTGATCTCCGATTTAGACCATCCAAAGCCCATGTTTTTAATGATGCTGACTGTAGCCTCCTAGGATCTCTGCTACCCTAACATATCTGCCCAGCTCTTGATTAGGTTCTGTGGCTTTTCTGGCCACCATCTCAGCCTCTCGGCTTTCCATTTCCACTCCCACCCCAGAATGGGGCTTCTTATGACTCTAAATGATTTTTTCTGGGGCTGGACCCAGGCTCAGACATCAATGGATACTACTGTTGATGCTGATTCAAGGTGGGGTGGTATATAAAAAAGCTGATTCTTTGGATGAGGTAGCATTGGGAGGCTGAAGCCAACAGGTAGAAAGGTATATAGGCTGCTATGGGAATTGGTGTAAGACTTGGAGTGAAACTGAGAGAGACTCCCAGGAAGGCTTAACAATAAAGAGGAGAAAATAAGAAATGGGTTCTGGGATGCAGTGAAGATCTTTTGCTAGAAGCTCAGTCAGATGCTGAGAAAGCCAAGAGCAAGCAGAGCGAGCAAAAACAAGTGGACTCATCATTGGCTTCCCCGGAAAAATCAGTCTCAAGGCAACCAGTCTCATGCTATATTGTCGACTGATGCTCCAACGAGGGGAAACTTGTTAGCTCTTGCCTTACCTCTACTCTCACTCCCAAATGCAGGGAAACCTGGTCTTAGGATGGAACAGACAGGATCATCTTCCTTTCTCTCATGGTAGTTTCTGAGCTGGGGTGCTCCAGGCTTGCCCAGAGGTCAGCAAGTTCAGCAGTTCTCAAACCCCTTGAACACTGGGTTAGCTCTGCTCACTCAGGGCCTTAGCCCTGCTCATGAGGCATCACAGCACACCTAAACATACCAGAATGTTCTTCCCTGGCCACATCATCCCCTTTTGAACATGTGTCAGACTCATTTTCATTCTCCACAAATTGGAATATTGTTCCAGAGTTCAGCTTGACCTCTTTTCTTCAAAATTGTATTGTAAAAACCTCTATTCTTCACTTTCCTTTCTAATGCTCTCATCAGTAAATTATTTTCCAACAGAAACAGAAATGTCAAGGTTACCTCACAAAGAAAGCAGAACTCTGGAAGCCAACTAAATGAAAACAAACATTCCTTGCATCCCAAATTCAGCCCAGGACTGGGACTATGAGACACACTTTTATCTGTGTAGGCTGTATTACATGGGTGCCAGATGCTTTCCAAATACTTCAAAGCCAACGGTGGAGATAGCATCTGGGTCAATGATGGAGAATAATGGCCCCGACATCCCCCAGTTCCAGAAAGTGCCCACGACTGGGATGCAATCAGTAGTCCCATGTGGAGTGTTACAAGGGACTTCTCTAGGCAAGAGGAACAATGGCTTCAAGGCTCTGTAACTTAAAAGGAGAGATATGCCAAGTCCTCAATAAACTTACTGAAAATGGAAATGTCCCAGGAGGATGGCTTAGATAGCAAGGGTGTTTATGTTGTGATTAGATCTATACCAATTATGAGTCATGATCAATGTCAGGATGCCATTCCATGGGGCTAACACATCATCGCGGCCTGAGAATTATGAAACTTATTTCCAGTGTTTCCAGAAAGCTGCTGAAGCAACTGGTGACTATTCTGTGAGCTCCATAGATCTTGGAGGAAGGAACTAGACCGTTTGGAAGGAAGACACTGAAGTGAGAATCAATCAAATCATGACTTCGAATGTTGTAAAAACAGAACTAAGTTTTAACTTCCCTTCCTTTTAATGCAAACCTTAACTGTAACTCAAGAAGAAAATCTGAACAGTTCTAGATCTGTTAAAGAAAATGTAATTAAGAACTTCAGAAAAACTCAGCTTTAACATTTTTACTGTAAATGTAAATGTATTGTCTTTGCTGTCTTTATAGTAAATGTCTTTACTGATATATTATTTTAGAAAAATTTAATGACACGCTACCAATCTTACACAAATCATTTCAGAAGAGAAAGGAAGAGAGAATATATTTCAATGCATTTAATGCGGCCAGTGCAATACTGATATCAAAAACTGACAAAGACATAAGAACATTATAGACTAATATCCCTCATGGATATAAAGTTATCAACCATTATTAGCAAATTAAGTCCAGTAATAATACAAAAAAGGTAATACATAATGGTCAGATGGGGCTTATATCAAGAATATAAACTAGTTTAACATTTGTAAATCAATCAATGTAATTTGGCACATTAAAAGAATAACAGGAAGGACAAATGATCTTAATATATGCAGAAAAAGCATTTGGTAAAATACAAGAGCCATTCACTGTTAAAATTCTTACCAAACAGGAAATAGAAGGAATCTTCCTCAATCTGATAAAGAATATCTATGAAAAATCTCTAGTTAACATCTTAATGATGAAATAGTGAATGCTTTCCCTCTAAGATCTCAAAAAAAAAAAAGAAAAAGAAAAAGAAAAAGAAACGATGTAACTGTCACTATTTCTAATCAACATTGTACTGGAAGATCTAGCCACTAAAAAAGTCTCCCCAAAGAAATGAAAGGACCAATGGTTGAAAAGGAAAAAGTAAAATTATCTCAAATAAGAGCTGACATGATTGCATGTTAGGAAATTTCCAGGAACCTACAAACTACATGATCTAATAAGTTAATTTAGCAAGTCTGGGGCATACACATCAATATCTAAAAATCCACTGTTATTTTTATATACCAGCAACAAAAATATTGAAAAATAAAATTTCAAAAACAATACCATTTATAATAGCATCAAAAAACTCCCCTAATATCTGGGGATTTACCAAAAGATAGACAAGACCTTTATACTGAAAAGTACAAAGCACTGTTGCGAGATATTAAGGAAGATGTAATACATAGAGAGATCTATCATAATCATTGACTGGAAGACTCAATTTGTTAAGATGTCAATTCTTATCAAATTGATTTATAGATACATGCTATTCCACTTAAAATTCCAGCAGACTTCTCTTTTTGTAGTTGAGGAGCTGATTCCAACATGCATATTGAAATGCAAAGGACAAAGAATACCTAGGACAATCTTGAAGAAAAACACAGTTGGAGGATTTGTTTATCAAATTTCAAGACTTACTACTTTCAGTTAAATTTTGTCAAAAGCATAAAAAATTTAATGGGAAAATAAACTTATTTTCAATAAATGGCACTAGAACTGCATAACCATCTGAATTACCTCGATCTATACCTTACTCCACACATAAAATAATTTAACATGCATCCGAGACCTAGAAGTAAAGCTAAAATTGTAAAGTTTTTAGGAGAGAACTTAAAGTAATATCTCCATGATCCTTGGGTAGCAATTAAGCACTAACAAAAAGCACTCACCATAAAAGAAAAAAAAAATGATGAACTAGACTTCATCAAAACTTTGTTTATCAAAAGGAAATGTCAAGAAAGTCAAAGGGAAGGCCACAAACTGGGAGAAAGTATTCAAATACACATATTTGACACAGGACTTGTATTGAAAACGCAAAAAGAATTCCTACAAATCAAAAGACAAATAAGCCAATATAAAAATGGGCAAAGACTTGAAAAAAATGCTCAACAAATGATATCTGAAGGCTTAATGAGTATATGAATAGGTGTTTATCATTAAATATCAGGTAAATGCAGATGAAATCCACAAAGATGTATCTCTTACACTTTTAGAATGGCTATTAATAAAACTAAAAAGGCTGACAATAGAAAAGTCAGTGAAGATGATGAGCAATTGTAATACTTATATTTTCCTGGTGGGAGTACATATTGGTAGAGCCGCTTTGGAAAGCTCTTTGATAGCTTCTAATAAAATTATATACTTATCTATACATACATTTCTGAAACAAATTACTTATTCAATGGGTGTAGTATGTCCATTAAATGATTTGCACAAAAATACTCAAATTGAAAACTGGCAATATCCAAATGTTGATCAGTAGGGAAGTAAACAAATTATGGCATATTTCTACCATGGAATACAGCAGCAATAAAAAAAGAATGAACTATTGAACTATTGATACAACATGCATGAATCTCAAAAACATTACCTCAAGCAAGAAAAGCCAAACACAAAAGAGTACATATATGATTCCATTTGATATATATGAATCCATTTACATGGATTTAAAAATAGTCAAAATAAATCGATGGTGATTAGAGTCAGAACAGTGGTTGCTTTAGGGTGGGGGAAGGATTAGACAAGGATGGGGTGGGAGGGAACTTATTGCGGTGATGTGAATGATCTTCATTTTGGTCAAAATAATGATGACACATTTGTCAAAATGTATCAGGTTATACACTTAAGAGAAGAATGACTCAACAGGAAGGGTAGGTAGATGAGTAAGCCTTCAAAGAATAGGTAGAAAAGGAACTGAACCCTGTGGGATGGCTGGTATTCATAGGGGAGGGATGAAATGACTGTTGTGGGTGGATTCACCTAGACCAACCCACGCAAAAATCTCAGGGGCTCACAATAGCAACGCGGTCCTTCGTGAGTCAGAATTACTAGAGTATACTTCAGTAGAAGATTTCTTTTTGCAACTTACGTCAAGATGAAAGATTGATAAAGCATACTAAAAAGGTTAGGGCAACCAAATAACTTTGGTGTTTACACCAGTTCTATACAACATTTCACGACGTTCTGAGCTTATTTGAAATTGTCTTTCTGCTTGGTTGAACAATACCCAAAGCAATGAGTTGCGCAAACTGGAAACACCTCAAAAGCTTTTTGAAAGTAGATGAAATATAAAAAATGGATAAAAACATGACTAAAACATCCATCTTGGGTTTTAATTTTCTCATTTTAAAAAGTGAGATTCGACATCATCTCCAGGGTCTCTTCCACTTCTAAGATCATTACAATCAAAGCTATGTTTTGCTAATTATCAAATCACATTCTGACATGGAAGGGCCTTTATAATTTTACCCTAAGACCCTTTGCCATTTAAATCCTGCTTGTTCTCCAAATAACCATATTTTCACTCAAATCTCAGTTTCTCTGAGCCCTAGTATACCGTATCTTCTCAATAAGAATTTATTGAGAATTTATTCTATCCAGAATGTCTTAGCCACCTTCTCTGCCCCTTGAATGCTACCCATCCCTCCAGGCCCATTTACCAGATCCCCTTTCCTCAGCTTTCTCCCTCCCCTGCACTCCTACAGAATTCGGGATCGCTTTCATCTATTTGGCAAGTATCACCGACAGCCTTGTGTTATCAGTTATCCTTTAATGCATGTGTGTTTTCTCTGTTAGCTAGAATGTAAGCAGAATTAAAGTGAACCTTACAACATAGACCTTTCCCTGCCAAATTTCCCCCAGCTGTGTTATTTCTAATTAGGTGTTCCACAAATACTAGATGGTTGGTTAACTGATTGGTTTGTCCAGGTTAGGAAGAATCCCTCAGATACGACCCACATTTTGAAACTATATCATTTTGAAGAAAGCGGTATCAAACATGTACAAATGCAATTCCCCAAAGGAGGGCCCATTTGCTGGAAGGAAATGTTTTCTTGTGAGTCAGGGAGGCAGTAGCAGAGAGTCTGGGACCTAGATTTCCAGTGATGTTGATGGATTGGAACATGTTATCAGCAAAAGTGGACCAGCTAAATCACAGATTGAGAAGCATAATAAGCTTTGGCTTCTAGAATGCTTTGCTAAATTAAAGTTTAAAAAGAAAGACATGAATAAATAAAACAGCTAGTTGCAGGTCAGCCTATTAAATGAAAATGAATCCATGAAAGCTCCAGAACACACTATAAGCCACTTTGGATACCACTCAATCAGGAAACTGAAAATAGCCTTCAAGCTCTAAGCTCACTTGTGAGTCTACAGAGCAAATTAGACGGTGGGAGAGGAGCAAATTAGCACCTGGTTGCAAAGAAAATTTGAAGCTCTTTGAAAATTCTAGTAACAGTTAATCATTACTACAGAGGCGAAGGCTACATACTCTTGGGCACTTCGATGATATCAATCCTCTGCTTAGAACATTTAATGACTTTCCACAACTCTTACTATAAAATTCAAAATTCTTTACACCTCACAAAGCCCTGCATGACACAGGGCTTCTGTCTACCTCTGCAGCTGTGTCTTAGTCTCCTTGGGCTGCTGTAACAAAATACTCCAGATGGGATGACTTCTAAACAACACAAATTTATTGCTCACACTTCTGGGGGCTGGAAGTCCAAGATCAAGGTGTTAATATAGTTGGAGGAGGGCCTCATAACTGGCACCTTCTTGCTGAGTCCTCACATGATGGAAGCGGCTTGAAGCTCTCTGGGGCTTCTTTTATAAAGTACAGATTCCTTTCATAAGAGCTCCACCCTCATGATCTAAGCACCTCCCACAGGCCCAATCTACTAATACCTTTGAGGATTAGGATTTCAATATGTGAATTTTGAGAGGACATAAACATTCAGACCGTAGCAAGCCTCTTCTACAATTTCCCTCTTTCCCTGTGCTCCAGCCCACTGGTTGTTTGTTCCCCAAACACTATAGATCACTTCCTGCCTCAGGGCATTAGCACAAGCATTTCCCTTTGGCCTGGAGCCCTCTCCCCTTTTTTGTCTTGATATTTCTATTTGTTCATGTTACTTCCTTGGGAAGTGTTGGCAAGTTTTTGTATTCTATTAAACTCCTATAGCCCCTATGCTTCTGCTTCCCAGAGGAAATCAAAATCAGAACAAGTTAAGTGCACATGTAATTTCCTTTGCTTAATGTCTCTCTTTCACACTAGCTTATGTTTGGAGGCAATAACTTTCCCTCTGGTGGTAGTTCGATGGTGTAATCTTCATGCTGCTCTCTGTTTCCCTTCTCAGATAGTGACTGGTCAGCTTGGAGAGTTTGGGAGGAAGAGGTGGGCATGTGCACCTTATTCTGTCCTGTTGACCTTCTCCTTTCTGTGGCTGGTTTGTTGGCAGGAGCAGAATCCCAGACGGCTTTGCATCCTGGGTAAGAGGCATGTTCCTGAAGGAAAGAAGCCCTGCACTTGTCCAGCAGGGCCAGTGACCAGGGGACAGAAGACCCAATAGGATTTATCAGTAATATTGCTGACATCTCGATCTTTCTCTGTTTGCTATGTTTAATTTCTCACACAGTACAAAACTCAAAGGAGAAGAAAAAGATGTTAAAAAATCCCATCAGATTATACACTTGTATTATTTATCAAATGTAACCCCAGCACCCAGCTGAGTTCCTACAATTAGTGAACGCTCCACAAATATTTATCAAATGTATGGATCATTAAACCTCTCTGAGCCAGTTTCTTTGAATGTAAAATGATGATACAGCCTACAATCCAGCAAGGTTACATGCGTATTCAAGATTCTATATTAAAGCAATCAGTACAGTACCTGGCACGTGGTTAAGTGGCAAAATACACGGCAGCTATTATTATCTGGCTGCACCACTGAGAATAATTTCTCTTTAGAGCTACTCATTTCAACCAGGTGTCAGGATAATAACCGCACGTCATTGGTATCTACCTGATTGGTTCTGGTGTCTTTCTTAAAACTAATATAAAGGTTTTAATTAGCAATAATCGCGCCTCGGATAAACCTCATTGGCTACGCTACTGCCACTGCGCAAAGCTTAGGTTTTAAAACCTAATACTATATAGACCAGAAAGACAATCTACAGTATGGAATAAAATATAAATAATCTATTCAATGTATACAGACAGGCTTAAAGGAAAACCAAAAATATGTGAATGTTCAGTTATACCCTGATTCTGCTGTTCTTTCCCAATCCTTCCATACTAAATTGCTGAGAGAGCTCTGTCAGAAGCATAGTTAGGGTAATACATCTCCTGGGCCTGGTTCAAATCCACTTCTGTGTTATTCTGTGTGAATTGTATCATCCACAGCATTCTGCCCTGGTCCACACCACACTAGCCATTCCTGGTAGCAGGACTGATGTACTAGCCTCATTCAGCTGTCACTCCCTCAGCCTACAACTTCGCGGACCCAGTTCCTACACACAGACACTCAGCTAAATGGGTAGTGCCTCAGGATATAGATCGTAAAACAGAGAAAGACTCGTTATTATTGAGGGCTGGTGGGGTGAGGGAAAAAGACTTTAGATTTGGGTATCTGTTGGAAGTCTCAGTCTATTAAATGTGGAGTGTCTCCAATTTTTTACATGACATACTGATAAGTTTATCTGATGAAAGATCAAAGGGAGGTTTGCTTCCAGTTAGGATAAAGAAGGATGTGAAAGACCTTCATCTTGAGATAAGTACAAGAAAGAACAAAAAAAAAAAAAAAAAAAGAAAGAAAGAAAAACCATAGTTTTCTATGGAACTCGTAAAGAGCCGTGGATGCCAGGAAGCCTGGATGAAATGATGTGCTGGAAAAATCCACTCTCTTTTCAGTGAGCAGAGAGCTGTGGGTATTTCCATTCTTGGGGCAGAGGCCTGATCTCTTGGAGGTGAGAACAAGTCAGTCATGGATGGAGAGTCTTCGCAAGGATGAAGAAAAAGCACCTTAGCTTGATGATGGTGAGCGCTCACTGGATGACTTGGACTTTGGAAGAGCCCCCAAACACAAAATCAAGTCACTTGGTCCAAAAATATCCCCCATCCCTCTCTTCCCCTCATACTTTCACCCTGAATTTTGCAGAAAAAGCAACAGTGGTGAAGGGATGGAGAGCAGCGAGATCCCATTTTTCAGATCACATGGTTAAAGAACAAAACCTAACAGTAAAATTGAGGATCTAATTGATTCTAAGTGATTCATGAATCCCATGAGGTCAGCATCCCATTCAGCAATGAGAAATGTCCTCCCAGGGGTTGTACAAAATGGGAGGTTTTTATAGATAGAAGGCTGTGACAGGGGAGTTATTAACAAATGAAAAGAAAGGATTATTTCTAGGCCAGGTTGTCTTCTTTTAGGTCGAAGGTAATGGCAGGGGTTTTATCACGCAGATTGCCTAAATAGTATTGATCAGGAAATTCCAGACTGATTGGTTTAAAATTCCACTCCTGGGAGAGGCCAAAACTACAATTAGGTTAATTATTAAGATTTGTTTTGGTGAGTTGGTTTAGCACAAGAGACTCCATTTTGACCTGTTTCTTTGAAAAATACTGTTCTGCAGCTCTGCTGGAGATGATTCAAAGGTCAACCAAAACTATCTGAAATTAAAGCCCAACCCACTTCCAGTTCAAATACTGTACCAATAAGATCCAAAAAAGATCAGCCCCTGGACAGTGGGTGTAGCACTGGAATAGGCTAATCCGTGATGAACCCAATCTAGGTAAAACTATGGTCCAGCTCAGGTTCAGTTTGGCTTTAGGAGGAATCTGAATGATCAGCATCCCTTCTCCTTCAACCGCTGCAGCAGACAGAGAAAAAGAAAGACCCACTCTATGGGAAACAAACAAAACAAAAATATAATAGAAAACTATAATACCACAGGCTTTTTAACATACACCAGGAATAGACGAAAAAATTGTTGAGACACATAAAGAAGATGTGACCTTTTATGAAGAGAAGAGCAGTCACTAGAAGCAAATCCAGTTATTAGCATTAGCAGACAACAACTTTAAACATTAAAATAACTATTAAAAATATGTTAAAGAATTGATAGGAAAAAATAGACATCATGCGTAAAGAGATAGGTTCATTTCAGGAGGGAAACTTTTTAAAAGAACCAAATGGATACTGTAGAATTGAAAAATACAAAATCTGAAATTTAAAAAAAATCATTGGATGGGTTGAAGAGCATATTGTATGCTACGGCAGGACAAATCAGTGAACTTGAAAAAAGGTTAATAGAAATTATCTAAACTGAAGTAGAAAAAGAAAGATTGGAAAAAAGTGAGCAGAATGTCAGTGACCTGTGGAATAATATCATGTGGTCCAAACATATGTAATCGGAATCCTGGAAGGAGAGACAAGAAAGAATGGAGCCAGAAAAATCATTTGAAGAAATAAGGGCCAACATGTTATCTAAATTTGATGAAAAATATCAACCCACAGGTCCAGGAAGCTCAATAAACCCTATGCAAAGTAAATACAAAGATATCCACACCTTATGTATGTTAAAATTATGGTCTAGCCCAGCTCAACCTAGCTCTGGAAGAAATCTGAATGAACAGCAACCCTCACCCCAACTTTACCAGCAGACAGAGAAAAGATCTTGCACTCTCTCAGAAATAAACAAAACAAAAATATCTTATTCAGTTATAGTTCTAGTTTTCAAACTGCTGAAAATCAATGACAATATCTTAAAACAGCCAGCAGGAGGGGAAAAGACTAGAATTGTTATTCTGGACCTAAATCCAATAAAAATAATGGGTTTTTTTCCCCATAAAATAGAAGTGATAGGAAATTTATTCAATCATCCAGTAATAATTGGAGTTCCTGAGGGAAAGAAAGGCTTGTGTGTGTGCATTTTTTTTAGAAAATAGCATTGAAAATGAAAGGTAAGCATGATTCTATGGCCTATTAACTCTGGAAGGGAATGTAACACAAGAAGCTCTCCCACGTGTAATTCTGAACGTGTACCTGGAGAAATTTCAAAGAGGAAGGGTGTGTTTTAAAGAGAGAATGGAAGGTCATAATAGGTGAAAGAACATTTAATTAAATTAAACAAGTCCATGTTTTGTGCCAAAAAATATTATTTCCCAGAGTACTGCAGTAACTTGCAAATAAACTGCTATCCTGTAAGAATATATGCACACTTCCAGTGTTTTATTTTAGTCTTTGAGTCAGAAAAGGAATCAGAATATTAGAGATGGACAAAATTTGTTTTGATTTTCAAAAGAGTCAAGAAGGTGCTTAAAATGTTAGGCTAGTAGTCTTGACATGGACTACTGCATGGAATTCCTTATAGAATAAATTGTTCTTGTCTGGAGGCTGAAGCGCTCAATTAAAATATAATGCCAGGTTAACAATTCTTTTTTTGATAGAATAACAGGACTGAGCAGTTTGGAGCAACGCTGTTGTGGTGCGTCTGTAATTCAACCAAGTGTTTGCTAGAATCTTTGCACAAGGTCTTTGTGGGAAAGTTAGAGAAATGTAGGATAAATGTAAGAACTACTAGGTAGGCTACTAACTGGTTATAGAGCCATTTTCCAAATGGCTCATATTTGGACAGATGTTAATTAGCATATACAGATGCCTAAATCACTCCTCTTTTACACCTCTCAACGCCTCTGTGATCCTCTGTGACCCAGATTCTGTCTACATTACTTGAAGGAAACAAGACTTGCTAAAGCCCCCAATGACTCAGTAGTTTCTAATCAGACTGGATGTTTTATTTCATTTGCCTTCTCTGGGCATTTGGCTCTCTTGAATGCACAATTCTTGAAATCCCTCAAACTTGACTTTGAAGTCACTATGCTCCCTTGGTCTTTCTCACTGCAGTTTTGCCCACCTCAATCTCGTGGGGCTCTGACCCCTAGAAATCCTTAATGCTGGTATTCTCACTGCTTTGTTTCTTCTACTCATTTTCCTTGGGTGTTCTGATTTATTTACATGGATTCAACCTTATGGGTTCACGGTGCTTAAGTTTGGGTCTCCAGCCCACATCTGCTTGTGAGGGGCCAGACCCATTCATCCAGCTGCTTGTGGACATCTCCACTCGGATGACCCATAGATGGCACACATTCACTCTGTTCCAGCTTGAACTTGTTGCTATTCCCATGGAAACCAGTCAGTGATCCTCTTCTTGTGTCCTTTACATCATTGAATAGCACCCTGTTCGCCGTGGTACCCAGGCCAGAAACCTAGGAGCCATCCTTAACTCCTCATCATCTTCTGTGGATTGCATTGTGTCTCCCCATAGTCGTACACTGAAGTCCCAAGCCCCAAGCCCCAGCGTGACCGTATTCGGACATAGGGATTTTGGGAGGTAACTAAGGTTAAATGAAATCATAAGGGTGGACTCCTAATCCGGTAGGATTGATGGCCTTATAGGAAGAGGAAGAGAGAAAGAAAGGTCATGTGAGGACATGGCAGGAAAGCAGCTGTCTAGGAGTCAGTAAGAGGGCCTTCATCAGAACCTGACCACGCTGCTCCCTGATCTTGGACTTCCAGCCTCCAGAATTGTGAGAAAATAAGTATTCCTCAGTATTCCCAGGTTCACTTTAGGGTCTCGTCATTTCTTGCTTTAATGATCTCTATGAGCTCTCCTTGTCTTTACTTTGTACTGTCCCTGCTCCCCCTCCCCCCTTCATTCTTCCCCTTAGTGTCAGAACAATTCTTCTGAAACTACGAACATGGCCATATCATTCCCCTGCCAAAAATGTGTCACTTGATCTCAGCTATTTTCAGGATAAAATCCAAATTTCTTAGCAAGACACATAGGGGCCTTCCTGCTCCGATCCCTGTTTCCTTCTCCGTCTTTATCTCTCATTATTGCCCCCTTCATAATTTATGTTCCAATCATACCCAAAAACTTACATTTTCCAAAGCTTTAATATTGAAAATTTAGTATATTTCCCCATACTTTAGTGTCCCTGGTGCCCTTGTTACTTCTTTGCTGAAATAACCAGTTCAGATGGAAGCCTACAGTACATGAGTTAGACACACGTCCTATGCCTATAATGAGGAAGACAAACAACTAAACAATAACAGTTAACACAATATAATCACTTCAAAGCACCATGGAGCACAAAGGAAGGAAATAAACATAATAAAAATATCCAGCCCTCTGCCTGAGGCTGTAAGAGGCATTTGGAAAGAGGAGCTGTTACTTTTGTCTGCTACAAATTTGCCAGAATCTTCCAGGATGAGTAGAATCGCCTCCTACTTGTCCCTCGTCCTCACTGCCCTCAGAACAGTGCTGGCGTGTGGGGGCTGCCTCCACCGTACTCGGCGCTGATGATCTTAATAAAACATTCTCGTCCACCTTCACAAAGCAAGGCCCTGACACATCAGAGAGCTGAGCATCCTTCCTCTGGTTCCTGAACCATTGTATTCTACGAAAACATTTGTAGCTTTGTCACTACATAACAGGTGTCATTACAGCGCTCTGGTCAGTGAAACAGCAGGTAATGGGAAGGATGTTCATATTTATACAAGGCACTGTAAAATGACTGATCCCTATGGGATGTAAATGCCCTAAAAGGGCACTTAAGGCCTATGCTGTGATTTCTCAGTGACAAGATAGGGAGATCACAGGGGCCAGTGATCCTGTCTGTTTGGGATATTTTGGGCAAAAGGTCTGATCTTTATCCCTGTGGTTCTTTGTTTATATCCACTTGCAGTTAACGTTTTAACAGATGTTCCTTTTGGTAAAGACCACATTGATGATGCCATGATAATCCCGTCTTAAGAGACATCACACAATACGCTGCGTGGGGTCTTGATTAATATTTTATGATAATGATAAACAGTACTTTTCATACAAGCCTCCTATTAATTTAATAGAGAACAGCGTTACAGTTTGGCCTAGAAAGCCGATGCTAAATGTTAGGACCGGTTTGGGGGAACCCCAAATCAGATGAAGGATACATGCTTGTGCAATTTTTGCTACTTTTCCACAGTGGAAAAAAGTATATATAATTAGCACGGTATGTCCGTTTTCTTTCAAAACAGAAAAAGAATAGAGGAAAGGAAGTTACCAAGAAAGCAGGAGGAAAGGAAGCAATAGTTATCATATGTGCGCCGGATATTTTTTTCCACAGATTATTTTATTTATTCCTTTCAATAATTCTGCGTTGTGGGGAAATTCTCGTCATGTGGAAACGGAGACTCCAAAACGGAGTTAGCCAAAGTCACAAAGCAGGGAAAAGGACAGAGCTTAGCCTGGCCGCGACCCCAGGTCCGTGTTCCTTCCTAAGTCCTTCCACAGCCCCACCTACTGCACCCTGCACGGAAGAGGCGCACCGCTGTACAGGCCGTCACCCTGTCACAGTTTCAGCAACTCCCTCTTCTCCATCCTTCTGTCCTTCTGTGCTCTGGCCACGCACCCAAGCTCAGGGAGCATTGCATCTGTAGGCAACCGAGTAGAACAGAAGGAGCCATTGAGGGCCAGGTCCGGATTCGGCCACCTCGGCTCCCGCCCAGGCCCTGCTCCTACCAGCCAAGGGTAGGAACTGGAGCCAAGGAAGCCACGCCCTCCCTCCGGGCCTCTGTTTTCTCAACAGCAAAAGGAGTAAATCGGCTCAGTTTCCAAGATTTCCAGCAGCTCTACAACTCAGTGATTATCATGGTACTTTGTGAAGTAAATTACTCTAACGAGGAGGTTCATTTACATAACCAGGGAGGTGGCCCGCTCCTGCGGAGCTAATGGTTTGCTTGATGGCCCGTGTACCTTACTACCAGCGACTGTCCCAGCCCGGTGCTTATTACTGCTTCTGAGGACGGCGGCAGAGGTGCTGCAGTGACACAGTGAGAACCGAGTGCCGCAGATAATGCTTGAGTCACACTCGCTCTGCAGGGCTCAGGAATCAGAACCAGAGGTCGGGACCTGGCAGAGCAGCCTCCACACTCAATAAACCAGATCCTGTTCCTCTTAGGCGTAGAAAGTCAGTCAGGGAACAGCTGTCTTTTGGTTTGTTCGGTTATTTAATTATTTTGGTGTGTGGGGAAGAAAACCTACTAGCATCATAAGTGGGAGAGAAAGTTCAAGGCTTATAGATTCACAGAAAGCTGGGCTTGAAAGTGCTTTTCTACCAACTCCTCAGGTAAAGATGGGAAGGCTGCAGGCGAGAGTGAGAGTCCTGTAGCCCCCACCAGACGCCAGTCTGATGCCTCCCGGGCAAAGCTTCAGTAAACAGCACTTACTAAGTTTGGGTTTCCGTTCACACACTCCCCAGCAGCACCACCTACTATTGCCACCCACCCTCACCCTATCAAAAAAAAGTTCCACGTAGTGAGGAGGTGGGAGAGGGAAGAGAAAAATCAGAGATAACCAAGACGCTGGGCTTTTTTTTTGCTTAGAAACTAACGTTTTAAGAGTTCTTTTCTGTAAAGCAATATTGAATCTTTATGATCAATGAGAAGAAAAATAGAACATGAACGGCTGCGCTGCCCTTCCTGGATAGTCCAAGACAAAAAACAAACAAAAAATCTTTGGCCTCTTCTTTAAATTATTCTTTAATCAATTTGCAAACTGAAATGGATGATGGAACATTCTGGGTCCCAAGCACTATTACTCCTCCCTAATTTAGAAACAAGAGACTATTTATTAGTTGCACGAAGAAAGCCTGCTTTTAACGTACTGCTATCTCAGACTATGGGCTATCTGACTATTATATAATTCTGCTCTTCTCAGAACATAATTAGGCTTTTCGTCTGGGATTTCCCCCCCAATTTTGGTAAATGCATGTTCACTCTTAAGGTTCCAAGAGGGAACAGGAATTATTAAAGGACGCTTGTCCCCATCATCAAGCTCTGACATAAATGCACAGTCATGGCTCAAAGGAGCAGTGGAAGAATTTTGTGTTCTGTTTTTCTTGCTCACTAGGTAGTTATGAATAAAAAGACGAGGGGTGGGGAATAACCCATTGGAGGCCGTTACACAATAACTCGGTGATTAGGAGGAATAATTATAAGGAATAATACATTGAAATCAGCTACAAGAAACAGCCATGTTTTTTTATGGTACGTGGCACTTTGCATCTACTGCATGAAGGGCCTTTTCATTTTCACGTGGCCAGTGGAAAGATCTTCTGTAAGCGCTTGAAAGGTAACCCGGAAGTTGTGGACCTTCGCCTGCACTGCACTATCTTTCTTCCTGCCTGAGGAAGTATTTATCCACCCTTCCCCCTCCAGCCTCCAGTTCATGGGACTGGATGTGAGAACAGCAAAGAGGGCCTCGGAACTAGTGGCTTTGGTTTCAGTCTGGGGTCCAGCATTCCTTTAGGTCAACTTCTGGGTGGTATCATCCCAGCAACTGTTTCTGGAGTTTAACATGCCAGGTCATTGCTTTAGGGCCCATATTTTGGTTAGACTTCCAGGAGTTGGATAATGATTCTGGGAGACCCGGGAGAGAATGACCTACAGCTGAAACACACCAGAGTCACACGTGTGGGCACAATCTGCCAGCAGACCTGCTCCACCTCAGCCAAACTCCTTTCTCTTCTTTCCTATGACATGCACCCATCCACTAGCACCTCGTCCTTTTGTGATTTGTGCCCCCCTGTTCATAAAGACCCGATCTCTTCTGGACGAATAAGAGAGTGGAGTGAGGGTAGAGAGGGTGGGGAGGAGCGGTTAGCCTTGTGGGGTACAGGAGAAAGACAGTCTTTTCTCTCTCTTTCTTGTTGGCTGCAACCAAGAAATGAAAAGGGGGATTCAACCTTTTAAGTTCTCTGCCTGCCACACTCGGCTTTTGTGCCCCTTTTCCTTATCCACTGGCTCACCACTTCCAGGTTCTCTCCCACCCTCAGTTTCTGGAATAACTGTGGACCTAACCTAAAGCCCAGGGTGTTTAAGCAGCCAGCTCCGTGTCTAGGACTCAGCATCTGGGATGCCGTACCTTGGACCCCACCAGAGGGAAGTGACTTCCCTTGTTCCTATATTCTGCATTTCTGCCCCTGTATTCTTCATTGAGCCGTCTGCTGAGGGCCACATTCCTTCTCCTGGGGGAGTCCTGCCTTGCTTCTGCTGTTCCCTTTCCCAGCCTGAGAGCCAGTGTCTGATCTCAGTGTCTGATCCACTGAACACTTCTCACTTTAGTCTAGTGGTTCTCAACAGGCGGCAGCATTTGGAAATGTGCATTTGTGGGGAGGGGATGAGAGGGGCCATTTTTGGTTGTCAAAATGCCAGAAGGGCACTAGCTAGCATTTAGAGTGTGGTGGGGCAAGGGTACTAAACAATTTGTCAGGCCTTAGTTACCCAAGAAGCAGAGAGCTCCTTTTATCCAGACCATCTTAAATACTGCAGGGCCTGCCACATAAATAGTTGCCATTTTGCACCACATACATTCTTTCATTTAAACACACACACACACACACACACACACACACACACACACACAGAAACAACGGAAAGAAACTTAAAAGTAACAAGGAACAGACTGCACTGCCCTTGCTTGTCATCCTATTATTACTTTGGTCCTGGCATTAAACAGTAGCTGGCAAACTGGCAATAAAGAAAACCTCAGGAGTACAATATTCTTGGGATTGTATCAAGGCAGAAGATTAAACTCCTAAACCATTTGAGATGTCTCTACTTTGTCCCTCAACCAAGAAGCTCTTATTGCTATCCCGGCTGTCCCATAGTGAAATATGTTTCTGCAGTGTAAGGGAGAATTTATGAGCAGCACAAGGCTTCTATCTGAAGATACTTCTTTCAGAAGACAGGAGAGAGGGAAAAAATTCAATCCTGAAAATAAAAGTAGACTTGTGGTTTTATTTAAGAAAATTTGATACCTGTGCAAAGCCCAGACTGCCTGTGCTGGTGTCTAAATTAGAACAAACAGAACTTTTCTATAAAATTCCTAGTGGAGCATAACTTTCATGGAATTGAAATTCAGTCTTTTTCTCTGAAATGACGAGTCACTGAACTTTGGGCATCATGATTCATTCCTGAGTATAACCAGAAAATTGGAACAATATTAAATACTCCAGCCTTGTTTTCACAACAAAAGTCAATTCCAATCAATCAGTTCCCAGCTCAAAACAGCATATCAAGCTTGGTAAAGAAATTTGCACATCAGTTTCTCTCTGCTTTGATCTAAATTTAAAGAAAACGTCTTTCAGGTTTCAGGTGATAGATATTTTTCTGGAAAGCTGGAATGAAAATGGAGTATCCCACAGGGCTCTCAGGAACAGGAAAAGTTTGGAATTGGAATGGTAGATTGGGTGCTGTGGGTAGAGGGAGGGAAGGCAATAGTATTAAATAAGCTTTTTCAGAAGGTCCAGAAGCTACAGACCACTGCAGTCCTCCAGAAGGGGCACCAAGTGAAAGGAAGAGGGCAAGGTGAAAACCTTTAAATTTGAAGCTACCATAGCTGATGTTTCCCAAATCAGGAGATATGGTTCCCTACTGGAGACCCCAGGTGCCCCGATTCCAGAATCTCTGGGCACAGCTGGCTCATAAAGAGACAACCATCTACCCAGAGTGCCTAACGACCTTTCTGTCCCCAGTATATCCTCCACTGCTGACCTAGACACTGTCCCCATAGTGTGGAAATTATCTGCCTTTGAATTACTTATGCGTTAAAAAACAAATAAACAAAACAAAAAACAGAAAAGCTCAAGGCAGCTCATGTTTTGCTGTAAAACCAATGATAAAACTATTGATAATTCTCTAGTCCCTACAGTACTGGTTCTGACTTTTGAGATTATTAAAGACCACTTTGAAAACCTCATGCCATCTGTGGTCCTTCTTCCCAGAAAAATGCATGAATATACAGAAGTTTGTACATAAGTTAGGTGTTTCACAGATCTCCCAAAGTCCACCTGTGAAGCTTACCTATATCCCTGCCTCTCAACTCTGAATGTCTTCCCCTTCACTCATTCCTCACTCACGCTCAGTCTCACCTCCTCCATGAAGTCTTCCATGGTTTCTCCCATATGAACACCTATAGCTCTTACCACCTTCACTGCTCTTCTGTGTTGTCCTAGAAGTATAACCATAGAACCAACCCAAACTGGTCCTATGCTGTTTAACAAGATGCTGAGTGGCTTTTCAGAGACAACAATCCAAAACTGCAAGTTATGCAGCTGAAACATGAACAGAGGAGAGAACTTTGACCTTCTGCTGCACTGACATCAAAGTCTTGCCACCCCCCCACCCCCCACCCCAAGGAAACAAAAGATAGAGACATAACTAAAACTTGAACACCAGAACCCTTTCAGAAGTGAAGGGTCCATTGTCCAGGAAGATCCAGTACTGACACCCTCTACCATATCTTACCATAAACAGCCAAGTTCCAAAGCTCTCTAATCTAAACCTGCACCCCTGTACCCCAGCACTTCTGTATACATGTTCCCCCTAACTGCTTAAAAACCCTTAACCAAATGGGATGGCTCGGTGCGATGTCAGAGAGATAGTGGATGGGGGGAGGGGGGCTCACAGTGTGAGGGATACAAATGATAAACGTCTAAAGGAAAATAAAAACAAAAAAAACCTCATAGACAAGACAGACAATAGTTTAGTGGTTACCAGAGGGTAAGGAGGGTGCGGGGTGGGAGATGAGGGTAAGGGGGATCAAATATATGGTGATGGAAGGAGAACTGACTCTGGGTGGTGAGCACACAATGTAATTTATAGATGATGTGATACAGAATTGTACACCTGAAATCTATGTAATTTTACTAACAATTGTCACCCCAATAAATTAAAAAAAAATAAAGAAAGAAAGAAAGAAAGAAAGAAAGAAAGAAAGAAAGAAAGAAAGAAAGAAAGAAAGAAAGAAAGAAAGAAAAAACCCTTAACCAAGCAAGACGGATTTGAGATACCATTAGGTCTCTCATCTTCTTGGTGGGCGCCTTCTCTATCAATGAATCTTTCCTCACTCTAAACACTGATGTTTTGAGTTTTGGCCTTTCGAAGCGGCAGGCACACGAACTTGAGTTTGGTGACAGAAGGTGTGTTTTCTTGTCATTCAGACATGTCTCGCCTTCCTGTATGATTATATGCTCTTAGAGAGCAGGTATGTTGTGTTCTTCAATTCTGTATCTCCAGAGCGGGTGGGAAAGAGGGACTCTGCTAGGCCTCTTACCTGACATACGATTCCCCCCAAGACGATACATTTCTGATAAACGCAACTTCTTCCCTCAACATTAGAATGCAGCAAACCAACACATGGTTTCTGCCTCTTCTGCACAGAGAAGTCTAAACCAAGAGGAACGCGAAGTGTGCTGGAGGGTACTTGGCCAATGGAAGCTGACCCTGTCCAACCAAACAATCAGTAAGAGCTGCAACCGGGGGAGTTGGCATTGCTAAGTGCAGTGTCATCCTGAGGACTCAATTCGTGAGTCAAACAGCTGGTGTCACACATGACCAGAGGTACAGCCAAGGAAACTCTCCCAGCCTCGGCCCCTATAGACGCTTCTAACTGGGGCAATTTCAGTGTCATTCCTCTTCTCCACCTCTTCATACAGGCCGCAGTGGATTTAACCTAAATATCATTCAAAGTCAGATCTGCTACTTCATATTTACAGGGCCACCTCCCTGAAGCCTCCCCAAGAATGGATCCACACTAAGATATCCTCAGTTACTCACTTCCTTATCATCACCCATTAGCAGTACATTATTCTTGCTAATCTTCAAAGACAATGTGTCTCGGGAATAAATAGCAAAGCTAATACAAATAACTTTCAGAAATCTAAAAACTTATCATTTATTTTCTTCCTAGGATGATTTTATCATTCAGTGGCTTTGTGCTTTGGTATCAAACCAACATAGATTTAAATATTACTAGCAGTATGACCATGAGGAAGTTACTTAACTTCTCAAAACTTCAGTTTTCTCATCTGTAAAATGGAAATAAATATACCACTTTATAGATTTGTGGGGGGGATTAATATGAAATAATGTATGCAAAATCCACATTAAAATTAAATCATGTACACCATAATGTCTAGCACGTAGAAAGTGCTCAATATCTAGCACGTAGTAAGTAATCCATCATAGATCCCAAATCCTTTGCTAGATGATTCTAGAAGCTATTGGGTCATGCTGAAGTTGCTTAGACTTAAGTAGATCTGAAATAGAGTTGGATTGGAACAAAAGGACTCAAGCAATGTCCTGCTAGCACCTGTTTCCAAATCTCTCAATTGTGGGCTACTTTATTAAGGATAGTAATTTCTACCACAGAGTGTTAATGCATAAATTAAATCAGACTTTTGAAAGAAAGTGTCTACCTGCTGCCTAGCACATACAAGACACTTAATAAAACCTAATGCTCCACCTGTAGCACTGTCACCAGCCAGGTCCTGGGGACAGGAGGCTTCTGTGAGAATGTCTTGACTTGGGCTTCCTTTCATACTTACCTATTTATTTATTTACCATGTCCAGAGTCTTCATTCCTTTCTAAAGATCTTCTGTCTGGTATCATTTTCCTTTGGCCATTAGTTCTTTATAATTTGTTATAGTGCAGGTCTGTTGGCAACAAATTCTTTCAACTTTTGTTTGTCAGAACATGTCTTTATTTCATCTCCTTTTTTCAAGGAACTTTTCATTGGATATAGAATTATAACTTGAATTTTTTTTTCTTTCAGTATTGGAAAGATATCTTTCTATTGTCTTCTGGCCTCTGTGTCTGACAAGAAATCAGTACTCATCTGTATCCTTAGTATGTAATGTCTCTTTTCCTTCCTGTTCCAAGACTTACTCTTCATCTTTTATATTCAGCAGTTTACTGTGATATGTCTCGTGTGGTTTTTAAAAAATATTTATTCCTTTTGGGATTTGCCAAGTTTCCTGGGTCTGTAATATTTTCATCAGCTTTGAGAAGTTTTGTCATTATTTCTTCAAAATATATTTTTTCTGCTCATCTTACTCTCTTCTCTTTCTGAAGCTCCACTTACATATGTTAGACTGTTTGATATTGTCATACAGGTCTGTGAGTTTCTGTTCATTTTTCTTCAATCTGTTTTTTCTTATTTTTTCAGATTGAATACTTTCAGTTAATCTGTCTTCAGATTTACTGATTCTCTTTTCTTGCCATCTCCAATAAGTGATTAAACCCATCAGCGAATTTTTCATTTCAGTTGTACTTTTCAGTTCTAGAATTTTGATTTAGATTTGTTTTACAATTTTCATTTCTCCATTGAAATTTCCTATATCTTAATTTACTGGACTATGTTCTTCTTTTTATTCTTTGCACAATTTTTATTCAACTCTTTGAACACATTTATCATACCTGATTTCAATCCTTTGATTGCTCAGTCCAACATCTGAGCCACCTGAGGTTGGATACTATTGACTGTTATTTTTCTTGGTGATGGATCGTATTTTCCCACTTCCTTATCTAGTAATTTTTGATTGAATACTAGATATTTTGTATAGTATGTTGTAAAGATTCTGAGTTCTACTATCATCCTCTGAAGAGTGCTAATTCTTGTTTTAGCAGGCAGTTCAATTATGGGCTGATCACCTTGAACTTGTGTAAGCTTAGTTTGGTACTTCATCATAGGATCTATGGAAAGCCCAAGGTATTTCCCAAGCTCGTCTACCTTGATGGGGCTCAGTCTTCAAATTCTGCCTCCTCTGCAATTTTTGTCAGGACTTAGTTTGAGGCTTTGTTGATGCAGGTCTGGAATAGATCTTACTCTAAAGCGTGTGTTGGTCCTCAGGTCAATCCTGCCTACCCCTTGTTTTTCAAAATACAGTTTTATTGGAACACAGCCAGGCTATTCATCAACATATTGCCTGTGGCTGATTTTGCGGTACAGTGGCAGAACTAAGTAGTTGCAATAAAGACTGTGTGGCCTGCATAAGTAAAAATATTTACTATATTGCCCTTTACAGAAAAAGTTTACTGAACCCTGCTCTAGAGTATAGTCCTAACTCCTAAGGCAAGGCTTTTCTGGCATCTTAGCTGGATTCCAGAGGTTTTAGAGACCTCTTTACTCCTTCCAGGTCATAACTCCAAAGTTTTGGGGCACTGCTTCTCTTCCAGCATTGCTAGTATCTGTTCATATTTAACCCCATAGAAGCTGCTATCTGGTGAGTCCTAAGTGGTCTCGTCCTATTCACTTATAGCCCACTTCTCAGTCATGGTCTCAAAAGTCCCCCTCCCCCATACAGACTATTGGGAGGCCCTCTCTGCATTGCTCCCTCCTTGCTGATGCTCTGCTCTGCAGATTCCAGCTGTTTCAGCTGTGCTACACTCCATTCTGTGCCTCTTCATCTAAACTTCCAAGCTCTGCTTGGACTTCAATGCTGTAGAGAGCTGGATGATTGTGGGTTTACCTTTCAGTTCTCTTCTCTCGAAGATAAGTCTATGGGCTGCCTGTTGTCCCCTGCCTGCATTCAGTTGCTTCACACATTTTCACCCAGTTTTATGGTTGTTCATTGCTAGCGGCCTAGGCTGGCACCAGTTACTCCATCATGGCTAGAAGTATAAATCCTTCTATTTCTTTTTAAAGCCTCATCACCCTCTTGGCAGATGATATCTTTCAGAGTCTGTGGCTTAGTTTCTCATTTCTCCTCCAACTCCCAGCTTAATGTATCCTCTTTTTTTTTAAATGAGGTCATGTTCTCTTAGGGATCTGCTAGTAATTTTTTATTTTCTCTCTCAGGGATATGTGCAATTCACAGCCCGTTTGCGAAATGAATCAGCTAATACTCCCTGAATGCAATGACTGACACAACCCCTTCAGACTCTAGTAACTAGCTCCACCCATACTTTTTATTTGTATGATGATTCAGGACAATGTTCACTCACCTTCATGGTTATGGGGTTTTAGAATTATACTTTGCAACAGAACATTGTATGAACATTAATATAAGCCCATGTTTCCATGTATGGAAGATGAGCAATTGGCTTCAGGCTCACATACAAAATAATCAATAAATAACCCAGTCAGTGTTTATCATGACAAAGGAAAGTAATCCTTTATTTATTGACAGACAATGATGGGCCAGGTGCTCTGCTAAGCACTTTTACATACACAGAGGCTGCCAAAAAAAAAAATGTATACACATTTTAAGAAGGAAAAACTGGATTAAAATTGTAATACTCAATATCTACCGATAACAAAAGATGAATACAAGTCACGTTTGACTTCTGCAATTACAGGAGGTGCTCAAAGTGGTTACCATCAGTGTCTAGACACTTCTGATTATGGTGAACTACTGCTTGAGCAACGTTGACCAAAGTGTCCACTTGTGTATATATTTTTGGCACCCCCAGTATAATAATTTAATTCTTACTGCAACCTTGAAGAGAAGGTATTATCTAATTTTGAATAAATGAAAAACAGGAGGCTTTGAGAGGTTAAATAATTTGTTACGGTGCACAGCAGTCCGTGGTGACATCCTGAAGGCAGGTAGGTCTGTATGACTTTGAAACTCTTTCAGAGACCAGACGACGTCACCGAAGAGCAGAACGGGCTCCCCCTTCTTGTGTGCACAATTCATAAGGCTGTACATTTTGTGACTTCCTCTTGTAAATCTGTCCTTGGGTTGAACTGATTCTATTTCCGTATGAATATTAAGGAAGGGGAAATAGTACAGGGTATGAGGTTCCCTAGACTGAAATTAGCCTATCTGCATCTAAGAATGGAAATACTTGAAGTTTGGTAGTTCACGAAGCCAAATTTTCACCCACCTCTTTCTTTAATCTTAATCTATACATATAAATTATATATATATAATATATATATAATATAAGTATATTAATAATATATATTATATATAGGTAATTATAATAATATATTATATATAATAATATATATAATTATAATAATATATATATTATATATAGGTTATATATATAGAATATATATATATATATATATATACACACACACACACACACACACACTAACATTGATCAAGCACCTTCTGTCTGGCCCTCTGCTAAGCATTTCAAACACATCTAATTTAATCCCCTCAGTGAACCTGTGAGGTATGTATCATTGTGAGGCCCCATCTTCAGACTAAAACAATAAAGTCTGGGGAGGTTAAGTAGTTGCCAGTTGACAATAATCAGCAGATCAGAGTCTGACCCAGATGATGAGATTTGAATCTAGCTTCCAACCACTCTGCTGTACTAATTTCCAACCAACTGCACCATAAAAAAGAAGAAAACAATTGATTCCACAATCCTGGAATTCCTGGAATTATAAAGTCTTGCAGTCTTGACCTCTTAGCCTCCATGCCCATAACTCTTCCTAGAGAGTGGAAAAGGCTTTGAAATCGGTTTGGGTTCAAATCCAGACCTTGGTATTCTCCATAAAAATGAGGAAAGTTGTTCCTTTTTTTGCCAAAGCTGCAAGGGTTAGAAGCTGTGAGCACAGAGTAGGTGGTCAAATGTTCTTTACTTGTAGAACTACAGGAATAAACAAGTGTCCTCAGATACAAGTATGATTCTCTATTTAATTTCTTCTGCCCATGGCTGGCAGGGGCGAATGATGCTTCTCTCAAATAAAACCTTCATATATTATGAAACAAGGTCACCTAATTTCTCAGGAATAAAGATAAGACAACCAGCAATGCACAACTAATAGCGTGGCCTCCCCTCCACAATGGCAGAGTAAATACCACCACCTGCTTCAGGGGCGTAGAAAAACCCAAGGGAAAAAATCTAAAATCTACTGTGAAAGTTTGATAAGAAAAGCAGAAAAATAAACTGATCCCCAGAAAAACAGAGATGAGCTTTAAACAGCCAGTGTGGGTCTTATTCCACAGAGCTGGGAGGACTAATGATTGATCAGTCTTACACTCTGTTCAATCCACCAGCAAAAACTGATGCAAAGGCTCGGGAGTGGGGAAGACCAACCAATTCAGTAAAAGTGAAAAAGTGGAGAAATGGGGTTGGGAGACTGGAAATGTGGGGGCTGTGAGCTCTGTTCCCCACCCCCACTCACCATACCTGCCTCCTAGTGCCTATCTCCACGGCTCACTCTGTCTTTTCCTCTGGGCACTGCTCCTTGGTTTAAAAGGATCAGGCTAATCTGGAAGTTTAGGATACAGTGAGAAGGGCATGAATCTCCTGTGGATACCCAGAGAGAGTCTTTACCCATACCCTTCACCCTTCTCAGAAAGGACAGGGTCGCCCTGGTCTTCAGGCCTGGTACCTGGGTGGCAGTATCCTTAGTAATGAGGGACTATAATGTAAGCCATACACAATCCTTTAGGACAGGATTTCTTTTCCCATCCGAAGGTGTCACCCCGCTGTTCCAGCTTGGGAAGCTGTGAACCAGAAAAGCAGAAACTTCACAAAGTTTCTTAGTTTCTTAAAAGCCAAACCATTAAGAGGTTCAAAAAGGTGTGTGTGTGTGTGTGTGTGTATTGGGGGGGGGTGCATGCCAACAGCATTCTGGGCTGGTTGATGCAGCATTTTGCACAAAACTGGACACGTTTTCCAGGGTGTTGTTGGTGCCCATGGCAGTAATCCAGGGCCTGAACTGGTGTGGTGAAAGGTGGGGTGCCCTGAAGAAAAGAGAGGAACTCAGAATGGGCAACGGAATTCTCTATGGGGAAATCGCAAAATTAAGCTTTAAAAATCGACAGAGATCCAAGATGGCAGAGTAGATAAACACTGTGCTTGCTTTCTTCTATGAACACATTAAAATTACAACTAAATTATAGAACAATCAACCTGGAGAACCATCTGAAGTCTAGCTGAACAGAAGTTTTAAAACCAAGGATATAAAGAAGCCACATTGAGACTGGTAGGAGGAGCAAAGATGTGAAATGGGCTGGCCTCAAACTTCCATGTGGCTGTTGAGAACTGGGAGGGATATCTCAGCCACAGAGGTTCCCTGCAGAGGAGCAAGAGACCCCAGCTCCACACTGGCCTCCCACACCCAGAGTACCGGTGCCAGGAAGAGGAGCCCCAGCAACACCTGGCTGTAAACAACAGTGGGAATTTTGACCATCCAGATGGAACTGAGGCCTGTGGGAAACCCAGATACCCTCTTAAATGGCCTCGCTCACTCGCAGGCATTCATCTTGGGCTGCAGTGGAGGGTAACTCTGGGAGCATCGGAGGCATATGGGGGACAGACTGAAGTGTGTGGCTTCAAAGTGAAGGCTGAAGGACATTTGCCATTTTCCCTGTGTGGGGTCCTGTGCAGCCGGCAGGAGGACGCCATCTTTCCTGTGTTGAGCCTTCCCCAACAGGCCAAATCTAAATCTGATTGGCCTGGTGCGTTCTGCTGCTTCAATCTGCTGACTCTTTGAGACCTTGCCCCACTCAAGTTGCCCAACACCAGAGGCACTTTTTTCCACGAGCATCCAACCCTGCCTGCCTTACAGTCTTTCTTGAAAAACTATTGGAGTCCACAGTATCCAGGTGGTTGGCAGCTGGCCTCAGTGTGCTCTCAGACTTTTGCTGAGTAGCTCCAGGCTCAGCACTGACACCAAACCAGAGTCTATATTAATTTGTTGACCACAATTCTTCCACTCTAGTGACCCCCTGAGACCCTGCCTCACCCAACTTGTGTACTACACAAGGCTTTATCAGGGGCTGAACCTTAGGCAAGCCAGCAAGTGGCAGCAGGACTCTGAGTGTCCTGGCTTTTTGTGGCACTACCCCAGGCCTGGTACTGGTAGTAGCTCTCCTCCAGTACCAGTTCACAGATGGCCTCTCCCACACATCTCCAGGTTTAGCAAAGGTAGTGAACAACTGTGGATCACTTTGTAGCTCCTACCAAGTAGCCCCCAGCCAGTCACAGGCAGTGGGTGACCTGGACCTGCACTGGAGCCCTCTCTAGAGGCCCCAGAACCAACATACTTGGATGTTGGCTTTAAATCACAGCAGAGCACAACCCAATTAGCCCCATAAGTGGCACACACAAAGGGCGGTCTCAATAGGTCCCAGAGTCCACTGAGATGAATCCCATTCAGTAGGGTAAGCCTCCTGCACAGCAGCCTGTAAGCTGTTGACATGGCCAAACCCCACAGCCAATCAGCCCAAGGGTCAATCTCACAACTGACATGCCAAAAGTAATTAAGGCTCAACTATATCAAGAGGGGACACACAACCCACACAAGGGACACTCCTGGAACACCTGGAACAGGTAACCAGGGAGACTGTGCCAGGGCCCAACAGGGCACCTACTATATAAAGCCATTCAGCCAAGACTGGGAGACATAGCAAATATACCTAATACACAGAAACAAACACAGTGAGGCAGCCAAAATTAGAAAACAAAGAAATATGTCCCAAATGAAAGAACAGGAGAAAAGTTCAGAAAACAAAAAATAAAACAAAACAAAAAAACTAAATGAAATGGAGGCAAGCAACCTATGAGACACAGAGTTCAAAAGAATGGTTATAAGGATGTTCAAGGAACTTGTGAAAATTCCAACAACAAAAAGCAAGCACAGAAAAAGACATAGAAACCATAAAAAAGAATCAGTCAGAAGTGAAGAAACGATAACTTAAATGAAGAATGCACTAGAAGGAATCACCAGCAGCCTAGATGAAGCAGAAGATCAAGTTGGTGATTTGGAAGACAAGGTAGGATAAAACACCCAAACGGAACAGCAAAAAGGAAAAAACATCCAAAAAATGAGGAAAGCTTAAGAGACCTCTGGGACAACATCAAGCATAACAACATTTGCATCATAGGGGTACCAGAAGGAAAAGAGAAAGCAAGGCATTGAGAACCTATTTGAAGAAATAATGACTGAAAGCTTTCCTGACCTGGTGAAGAAAATAGACCGACAAGTCCAGGAAGCACAGAGTCCCAAACAAGATGAACCCAAACAGGCCCACACCAAGACACATTATAATTAGAAATGGCAAAGATTAAAGACAAAGAGAAAATAATAAAAGCTGCAAGAGAAAGGGAACTAGCAACTTATAAGGGAGCTCCCATATTATTGTCAGCTGATTTCTCAATAGCAACTTTGCAGGCCAGAAGGGATTGGCAGGAAATAGTCAAAGTGACGAAGGAGTACTCTACTCAGCAAAGCTATCATTTAGAATCGAAGGACAGATAAAGCGCTTCCCAGACAAGGAAAAGTTAAGGGAGTTCCTCACAACCAAGCCAGTATTACAAAGAATGTTAGAGGGCCTCGTATAAGATGGGAAAAAAAGATGAAAATTCTGAATAAAATGGCAATAACTACATATCTATCAACAATTACTTTCAATGTAAATGTATCAAATGCTCCACTAAAAAGACATAGGAGGGATGAATGAATAAGAAAAGAAAACGGTTACATATGCTGCCTAGAAGAAAATCACTTCAGATTGAAAGACACACACAGAGTATAAATGGATGGAAAAAGTTATTTCATGAAAAAGGAAATAAAAACAATTTTATACCAGACAAAATAGACTTCAAAACAAAGGCTATAACAAGATATAAAGAAGGATCTGGCAATCCCACTTCAGGGCATTTATCTGAAGAAACCCAAATGATACTGTGATGCTGCAATGCTTCATTGGCCAAGATGTGGAGGCAGCCTTGGTGTCCATCGATGGATGAATGGATAAAGAGGAGGTGATACATACATACAGTGGAATATTGCTCAGCCATGGAAGGGAATGGGTTCTTGCCTTCTGCAGAGTCATGGATGGACCTGGAGGGTATTGTGCTGAGTGGAGTATGTCAGACAGAGAAAGACATATGAGTATGCAATGTGATTTTGGTTATATGTGGACACTAAAGAACAAAATAAACAAACAAAATAGAAACAAACTCATAGATACAGAGAACGTATGAGAAGGGGTTTGGGGGTGAGTAAAAGAGGGGAAGGGATTAGGAAGTACACATTTGTTGTTACACAGTAATCATGGGGATATAGGATAGACCATAAGGAATACAGTCAATAGTACTGTAATAACTACGTATGGTGACAGATGGGTACTAGATTTGTTGAGATGATAGATGGGAGGGGGTTGGTGGGCAGGGTGAAACAGGTGAAGGGATTAAGAAGTACAAACTGGTGGTTACAAAATAATCACTGGGATTTAATGTAAAGCATAGTCAACAATATTGTAATAACTGTGTATTGTGCCAGGAGAGTACTAGACTAGTCAGGGGTATCATTTCTTAAATTATATAAATATCTAACCACTTTGCTGTACACCTGAAATAATATTGACTGGCAACTGTAATTGAAAAATATTTAAAAAGGGAGGGAACTGTGAAAGGGAATAAGAGGTTCAAATTTCCAGGTGCAAAGCAAATAAGTCATGGGGGTTGTAACGTACAGAATAGGGAATATAATCAGTAATATTGTGACAGCGTGGTACAGCATCAAACGGTTGCTAGACATACCATGGTGATCACTTCTTTAGGTCTATAAATGTTGACTGACTATGGTGTGCAGCTGAAACTTATATAATATTGTACGTTAGCTATATTTTAATAAAAATCTTTAAAAAATAAAGTACTGATACAGGGAAGGGCATGGATGAATCTTGAACATTAGGCTAACTGAAAGAAGCTTGTCATAAAAGACCACATATGAGTTCATTCATATGAAAGTCTACAATAGGGAAATGTATAGAGACACAAAATAGATTAACGGTTACTCAGGGCTGGAGTTGGGGGCTAGAAAGTGGCTAAAGGATAAAGTGTTTCTTACTGAGGTGGTGAAAATGTTCTACAATTGACTGTGGTGATGGTTGTTCTGTGACTAGACTAAAATCCACTGAATTATACATTTTAAATGGGTGAACTGTACGGTATGTGAATTATAGCTCAACCAAGCTTGAAAAAAAACTTTAAAATGAACAGGGAAGGTGCTTCTGACACACAGTGGAGGGGAGTAATTAGATGGGAAGATGGACAGAAGCTCAGGGACCATCTCGATGTTAACATTCAAAAGCTAGAGTACAAAAGTGAGCTAGCCTAAGGTGTCCGAGAGGCCATGGACTCGGGAAACCCTTTCCCCTCTGCACACCCTTTCCCAACTGTAAAACAGAGGGGCAAGTCTGAATCCAGATTTGAGTCAATAGCACCTTTAGAATGCGATGAAAGTTTGGTGTCCTTTCCCTGGAAAAACGCGCCCGCGCACGAATACACATCAAGTACCGAGCCTTTTCAGGGGGTTCCCGCCCAGACCCCAGGCTGGCCTAAGGTGCATAGTTGGGGCCCGGACTGCTAGCTGGGGCTCCTTCCCTCTTCCAGCAGAAGAGAAGCCCGACAACCATGCTGCGGAGGGGACGGAATGACTTAACATCTTCCTGCGGCAGGGAACGGGGAGGGGACCGGCACCGCCCCGAGCCAGCGCTCCCTGAGCGTGGCGTTTTGGGATGTCACCCTCACCCAGTGTCTCCTTTGACCAAGAAACTTCCCTTCTCTCTCTGACCCTCCATGCCGCCGGCTTTGAGTGCAGGGTCGTCCTCGCAGCGCCCCTGGATCTGGGCAGGTCCAGGGCACCCTTTCACCCCAGCAGCTGCCTTGCCCCACCGGCAGCAGCCCCAACAGCCTGAATCACGGGGAGGCAGAAAGTACAGCTGCCCCTCCTGTCCGCCGCATTGCCCTTCATCCCTTTGCGGTGACTTATGGCTTGCTCTCCATTCCACCCGTTCAGTATCATCTCTCTTTTTTCCCCCAGAAAACTTGCAGCAAGCAGTATCTAACTTCTGCCAGACAGAATGCTGCAGTGGCCACTCCCAGGACTTGGCGCAGGGGGAGAAGGCTTGCGGGCTAGCGCAGCCTCCCACCACCAGGGGAGGGAGAGATGATGTAAAACAAAGATTTTATCTATCTATCTATCTATCTATCTATCTATCTATCTATCTATCTATCTATAAGTATCTATCTATCTCTGTCTCTATAAGAGACAGAGATAGAGATAGAGACAGAGATAGAGATAGAGATATATACGGTCAAATAGAACAGTTATGGTGACTCCAACTCTGCACAAACCGAAGGCAACGCCCTGATGGCCAGTCCGGGCTCTGGCCCTTACTCTCTCACTGCGCAGTACTGCGTCTCACCTACAGAGGTGCTGTCGGAGCGCGCAAAGTGCGGTCCTACCCAGCAGGGGGCTGTGGCGATTCTTCCAAAGAACCCAGGCGCCTGGCCTTTTACAATGGAGGCAGTGCCCAGCCCAGAACGTTCTTTGTTTGCACAGCTGCAGGAGTTCAGGGAAGAGGGAACTCGATAAGCTTAACTCTCTCTTGGTCTCCCTTTGGTTGTCAGGCTGTACGTCCAATTATCAGCTTAGTTAATAGACGGTATTATATATAAGTAAGAGCCACTTCTTTCCTTCTAACTAATGTCACTTTCTAGCCAAGCTGCTTCCATTTTTCCTCAGGGCCTGCTTTGGTGCAGCCAAGAATTCATAGAAAAAAATCGACGACCATCTTTCCTATCCTGATCCTCGTCCCCACAGATTCCTGACTTGTTCTTCCTTTGTTTTAGGGTGGGGTCCCAAGCTTCATAACCCACCCCCGACTTGTCTTTTAATGTTTTGTATTGCTTCTTTTCCCCTACACTTTGCTCAGAAAGGGCAATTCATTTATTCATTCTTACACACACCAGCATCCCTTTGCAACCCGTATCCTCAAGCTGCCTTTCAACATAGAAGTTTGGATCTTTCCATTTCTGTCCCTAACTTGGACCTTCTATAGTTCTATGATTCTTTTCATTCCTTTCTGTCTTGAATGTTTAATCGCAGCCTCTTCTTTCTTGTGTCCCAACGAAAAGGTTGCCTAATGACATAGCAGAACTATAAACTAAATGGGTGTCAATGACAAAGCAGAATCTCAGAGCCTGAGAGACTCTTAATGAGACATAACTTCAGCCTCTGGCGAGACCTGCGGATGAGATCATGTCTCTGGAGGAAAAGATGAACTCCGGCTGTAAGCTGTTAATGGCCAGACCAATCTCAGATCGCTCTGTGGACTCTCCCTGGCACAACTTTGAAGCACGCTGGTGTCTGCTTTCTTCTGCTGCATTTCTGATCAAAACGTGTCATTTCAGGACAGCACAGTCAGGTTGCAAATTCAACCCACTAGGTATGCACAGGTCAAGAGAGAAAGGCAAAGACACTGCTGAAAGGACTCTGTGCTTCTGACGCTCTTCCTGTTAACCTGAAATATGCCCGAAGACCTTGGAGACTGGTCCAGCTGTCTCTTTTCCTGAATAGGAAACTGGCCTTTTAGAGCCCCAGGGAAGTTAGGGCGCTTGCTAACTTTATTTATTTATTGATGTCTAACTGACATATGTATGACATTATATTAGTTTCAGGTGTATAACATAATGGTTCAATATTTGTATATCTTGCCAAGTTAAGAGGCTTGCTAACTTTAGAAACCAAGACTTGATTCTCTGTGTTGTGTCCTTTCTACTATTCAATTTTTTCTTTCCCAATTATGGCCTGGGATATTCTTTTATCACACACACACACACACACACACACACACACACACCCCTTTGGGAGGACTGATGCACTAATATCTTTGAGTACTATCTTTTAATACATTTAATAGCAAAAGAATGTGAATTTTTTTTAGCATTACAGGTTAGTAAGTTAATCATGGGGAAATGTTTTATTTTGGGAGGGAGTCAGTGCATGTAAAAATTTATTTTAGGAAAGTATAGTTGGCATGCAATGTTATATTCATTTCAGGTGTACAACATAGTGACTCGATATTTATATAACTTACAATGTGATCACCACAATAAGTCTAGTACCCATCTGTCACTATGCAAAGTTATTATGATATTATTAACTATTTTCCCTGTGCTGTATATTACATCATGGAGAAATGTCTTGAAGGAAGGAAAGAGTTGGATGGAGAAATGGGTGGTGAAAAAGTTGGTACAGTGGAGTGTCTTGCGTATTCAGTTGGCACATGGGGGCAGCTGAGGTTCGCAGGTAGGCTGAGAAGCAGGAAAGCAAGAGAATATGAAAAACAGCACCCTGCCGATCATGCAGATTGACGGAAAACAGACACAAAGCAGTCGTCCTTCCAGTCTGTGTATGGCTCAATTGCTTTCAACAGGCTGAGATGTATTGTTTAGGATCCTTCAGCTACTTTGTCTCCCTTCTTGCTGCTGAGGAGTGGAGTGGTGGGGGGTTGGGGGTGTGTCGTTATGCAGCAGGGAGCTACGCACTTAGGAAGACACCCCTGGCTCTCAATTTAAACTGACTGAGTGTCTGACATTTTAATCCATCTAAAAGCTTTCTTCATAAATGAGCTGGCTGCAGGCGGTCACTTGTCAGCATTAAGAAGGTGAGCTCAGCTAAGAGGCACCACAGGAATAAAAGCAGTGGCGTCTCGATTTGCTAAGTGGGAGCTATGCAGAGCAGCTGCAGTGGGCTGTTGGGGAACATGGTAGTTGGGCTTCAAGGCTAAATTTTCTTGCTGACTTTTTCCTCAGAAATTTACCTACTCCTTTGTGTATTCTTACATTGCTTCAATGAATTGGAATTTTATGGGCAATGATGCTCTGCTCCTCTCAGCCAGCAGGCCTTATGGAATCAAAAAGGGACTGGAAGAGGCATGTATGTAATTTCAGAAATATGGGCGCCCTGACCACCACTTACTTTTTTGATAATAAACATAAAGACAGCACACCAATCATTCAAAGATATTTATCCCGTAATCAGTGCTTCTGCTGTCCCCTTGGGTATTGTAATGTCATCCCTTTGACTAAAAGCATACATTTGCCTCTGCAGGATGTCTTAAATTTTACTATAATTCCATGCTCTGTGATACACATATGTATTACAGGGTAAAGGGGGCGTATTAATGTACAATATGGCCATTGAGGTAGTTCAGACTTTGTTTTGGCTAGGAATGTGGTTAAACATAAAGGCCATTTGATGATTTTGTGTTTTCAAACATAGAATGAGGTCTTAATATACTTAATCATGACAGTTTCAGAAAGAACATTAAGAAATGAAGAGTATGCGGGATCAGTAGCAGTACAAAGAGGAGAGAGTATTCAAATAACAAAATCCTTTTTCTGTATGTTTCCATTTTCGTAAAAACACCAAAAAGAAGAAACAAAAAAATTTAACTAAACAATTTGGATATCCTATTAGGAGGAAAAATGAAAGCCATTCAAGTAAGCTCGACATAAGTTTTCACTTCCCTATTAATTCTTATACAGTAAATTGCTAATTTGGTTCTGATAATTCTAAAAAATGATGTATCCTACTCAGTTTAAAACAAGCTCGTGGAATCTTCAAAATTTTTTATTTTTGGAGTTCCGTGGCGCCTCCAATCTGTCCTTCTGCTGCCCTTCATTCCCTCACATTCTCTTCCTCTCACTCAGCCAAACCTTTTCTCAGGAAACAATCTGATATACACCTTCATGGGAACATACAGCAAAGTAGAAACTCGAACAGAGCCAATAATGTTTCAAGACGTATCTAAGTTTGAAATAAAAAGGTTTGGATTCCCGGATATAAAATATTTTGAATCATAAGAGGAAATGGAGAAGGTATTTGGGAGGCAGAAGTTCCTTCCGGAACATCTTGGAAATCATCCTGCTGCGGATCAGCTCACGGATGGCTGGACATGTTATGGAGGTGTGGTCTTGTCTGATCACGGCTCACACGCCCCTTCAGGATGCACAGCTATATTGGCATGGCTGTCAGGCGCCTGGATACTGGTGTCAGAACTGCACAGACTCCCCATTCTATCACTTACTAGTTGTTTGCCTTTGGGAAGGACTCCATCTTCTCACTGTAATACAGTGTTTGTAACCCAACTGACCCCACCCAGGCTGGGGGAGGCTGATAAAGTATCCTGTGTGCTTAGCCCAGTGTCTAACACACGCTTAGCCCTTGATGAATCTTGACCATCATTATTTTTCTGTGACAAGTGAGCACACGTCTTGGTGTTAGGAGACCAGGCTTCCTGGTAATATACTGATATTGCCTGGTTTTTATTTCTCTAAGAATCTTCTTCTTAAAAAGTTTTCAAGTCATTTGGTAAACATATTATTCCAGGACCCCCAGTTCTTGTGCCAGTGAATTACACTCTAGGGAAGGACCTTAAGACTCAGAAGGAGCAAAAGGCCTCCATTTTGCCAGAATATAAAGGTGCCATTACTTTTATTCCCTCTCTCTTAAATTCAAATCCAACATACATTTATTGGGTGCTTATTTACTGAGGCCCTGGGCTAGGAACATTATCTGGTTTAACCATCAAGGCAGTCATGCAAAGTAAGGTTTATTGTCTGGATTTTATGAATGAGGAAACTGAAGCTTAAAGAGGTGAGGGCCTTGTCTAAAAATCACACTGTAGTATTTGGTTAAGACAGAGAATTTAGGCATAGTTTTCTTGAGATTTAAATTTGGGTTTTAATTTTTTAGGGTTCTCTTGGAAGACCAGTTCTGAGTTTAGACTAAATGAGTTTCCCTTCATCTCTTAGTTCTCAAAAGAATAAAAATGATGTCCCCTTCTATCATAGCTCAACCAAGCGCAAGGGAGAATAGATGGCAAAATGAGGCATCCTATTAGGTTGGCCCCAGATGGTTTAATAGAATGGACATGCCCGCTGACTGAGCTGCACAGTTAACAGTGGGGAGGGAAAACACGTGTCCATTTATAAGTTAATTATTTGCCACACATGTAAGAGAAACATTTGATTAGAAATTTAAAGACCTAAAACTGCCAATCCAAAAGAAAAGAAGGGAAAGGACATACACAAATTTCCAGAAAAAAAAGGTACAATGGCCCTTAAGCAAATTAAACAAAATTAAAACAAAGCAAATTAAAACAGAATAAAACAAAACACAACTGTTTAGCTCCCTAGTAATCAGACAACAATATGTATTTTGCCTACCAAATAACAACGATTAAATAATGATTATGTTCACGATATTAGTGAGAATTTGGAGAATTGGGTGTTTTTATACTTTGCTGGAGGGAACGTGAGCTTAAAAATTGATCAAAATAAGGTCTAGGGACATACCCTAAGGAAATAGTACAATATGGGACAAAAATGTATGTTGTTAAAATCAAAAGCAAATGGAGGCCAACCTTAAAGTTTCCCTGAGCAGATAAAACAGTTGTCATTAATTTAGTTTAATTGCCAACTGCTGTGAAGACACTGCTTTCTCACTACTGTATATAAACTGCTTTGTGAGGTTATACCCCTGAGCCTCAGTCCATGTTTTGGCTTGAATGCTCCCAGTTTGCAACCTGTCTTTTTGGTGTGTGCACAATACATTTTTACCAATTACTTCTCCAGTGGTTCATTGGTTTTACTTAGGCTATTTCTGAACCTTTGACAATGTATAGGAATATTTATTGCCACATTATTATTATCAATATTAGTAAGAAAAGTGGAATTTATTTGCATGTCCAACAAGAGGAGATACGTTAAACACATTATGATTCATACATGTGGAAGATATTAAGAAGCTTTTCAAATGAATCGTGGAGTACTTAATGACTTGAAAGTATGCTTTTAAAATATGTAATATTAAAAATTTAAAAAGCAGGGTATATTATAGAGACCATGATCCCAATTTAGGTAACATTTCATTTAAACACGTATGTATGTGTTGAAAAATCTGGAAGGAAATATGCTGAGATAATTAACAGTGATTTTCTGTAGGCAGTACGATTTTTCACTTGTATTCATTTTGAATTTTCTACACTACGCACGTGTGATTCTTAAACTACCTCCTTACTCATTCCTCACCTCCCACCCATTATAAATTTAAAAGAGTCTGGAAAGATCATCATGATCGTTTACTTAGTTAGTATTTATGAATCATGTGTCTGTGTGTGACATCAAAACTAGCTTCTGCTCCAGGGCTTTTTCTCTGTCAGAGAGCTGGCTGCCTGTCTTTTGTTGTTGCTGGTGTTGGTGGTGGTTTTGTTGGTTTTCTTAGTTTTGTGCCTCAGTGGGGCATTTATGTGTTCCAGATTTTTAATATTGGGCTTCCTAGACAAGAGGCCTGATGAAATCTTCAGTTACTGGGGTTGTCTGTGGGTTATGTATTTCCTTTGTCCAGAGTCTCTGCTGACAGAAAATAAATGGTAATTTGAGCTACAGCACATACAACTAAATGTCTGCCATCACTGAACGCTTCCCTAATATCGTCCTGTGATTAGAAGTGTTGTGATCTGCTTGCTTTCAGCCCCAGTTGTTCTGTATATTTTGCTGCATTGACTGTGGATTTAAAGACATTCTTGGGACATTATAGAATATCAGAAACTGCAGCAAAGTACATGCGATGAAACAGTCTATACAAAACACATCTATATAAAAGGTATACAAATCTAGAGTGAGATCTTTACTGAGAACCATTCTCAGCCTAGAAAAAATTACTTTGATGGAAAGATAAAAATATAATATCTACCTCCTCCTTCTCCTCTCACCCCCAGTTTTAGCACCCTTTGAATAGATGGAAACAGGAGGGGCTCAAATATAATTACTTTATAAATAATTAATAAGGTACTATTATTACTTTAAAAAATCCTATTTTGGAATGAGTCTCTTGATAGTTGCTGAAGTTTAATTTGGCCAAATAACTGTTCTGCGTTAGCTAATGTGGCCCATTATTTTTAGGTTCAGAAGATATTTCTAGATGTACTGAGACAGTGGTGATCTATCACTCTTTCTGAAGGCCACTTTCTTGGCATGCCAGTTAATGTATCTAGGTGTATTACTTTCCACTGGTAGTACTGGTAAAATTGGTTTCATACTGCTTTATCCAAGTATCTATACTAGAGCCTATGTAATTAATTTCAGTGCTATCTGCTCTTTATAGAGTTCAAGTTCAAAATATAAACACTTTTTAATACTTTTGATATGAAGGTAAGTGAAAAGACCACATACAGATAAATAGTATAGACTTAGTTATATAAATATCTCTAGCTGATAATAATGTACATGTATTTAAAGAAAATCAACCAAAATAACTGATTATTTGAGTGAAGATTTATTAACTGTACTATTTATTTTCTTCTATATACATTTCTGCAACTTCTACAATAGGCGTATATAATTTTTATAACCAGAAAACAAGAGTTGGTTAAAAAATAGTACGTCTTTTTGAGGCCTTTGCCTTGATCACAGAATGTATTATGAGACATTTCCATTGTGTCCAGAGGGATTTCAATTTGATGACCTGGTTCCTAGCATATCATCAAAAATAATTGACTGAAAATGCAATCCTTGGAGCTTTATTACCTCTATCCTGGCATCTGTGGTTCACAGCAGGAAAACTGGTCGTAGGTAATTAGAGGGCACCCAATACTCTGATCCCAGGTACTCGATAAGACTCATTACGCTGTAAGCAAGAGCCTATATAATAATACCAACGCAGCCAGAAGACGTAAGATTTACTTGAGTCTAAATAAATAACACCCTTTTTAATTTTTCTCAGAAGTATCTTTAGTATTTAGTATTTACCGGAGATAGTAAACCCTATGCTGAAAAATACCAAGACTCTGCTTCCATATTGCCCATCAATTCAGAAGCAGACGCCCTAGAAGTGGCCCACCACCATCCACTAATGTGGTCTGCAGCCACAGAGCAGTGACGTGGTTTCGATTAAAATGTCACCTTTCCCCTAAGCCAGATTGTTTTGTTCCTGGGCACTTATGGTGTGAGGACTCTTAGATGTCAGAAGCCCTTAGGACCAGGAGCAAATCCCTTAGGATCTGGTCTGGAAGATTTCCTGGACTTTCTCTGTACCTCCCCTTGCACCATTCCCATCACTGGCACTGATGCCCAGGCAGTATTTTTCTCCCAGTTGGAAACATGGACTCTGTTCTTTCTAGTCACTTTGTTAACTGATGGAATTCCAGCAAGGCCTGATACTTCCAATGCGTTTTTACTCTAGCCCTCCAAAGCTCCACCCCCAAGCTCCTACATAACCCTCTTAGTGTTAGAAAGCCTATCTAGAACTGGCCTCCTCTGTGGCCTTGATCTCTGACACTCAGGGCCGTGGCTTCTGCTCTCGTTTTGACTCATGATCCTGTTAGATTCAACCTCCAAGAGTGATCTCTTTTATTTTACTTTTAAAAAGCATTCTTTCTGGCACTCTTCCTAAAAATAACATCTAGTACAACCTTGCCTGCCTTTTTACTATTCATTCACTTAAAAGGTGAAAACCTATCACCTCTAAAGCTAGCACAGATGTTCAATATAATGCGAGAATCCGGCAGGATGAGGAAACAGATGGGTCAGGTACTCATGTCTGCCTTGCTCTTTCATTGTGCCACACTGTATAAAGTGCTCCTTGACACTGATGCTAATCTCGAAATGTGACTATCAAAAATAGAATTATTGGTGCAACAGAAAGCAGCTGCAGTGAAGAGCACAGCACACCCTTGAGCTACTGAACTCAGCATATAATAGACTGATTGTAGCTGGGGTTGGGGAGAGTGACAGTTATGCTGTCTCTTCTCCCCAGAGAAGTGCCTTGTGATGCAGGTTTGGGGCTGGGGCCATTTTTTGGAGCTGATATTCTCTATGGAGCTGCTATTTCACAGTCATGGTATGTTCTGTGGGGTTTGGGAATCCAGACTGTAACTGAGGCCTCATGGTTTCGTCATCATTATATTTGTCATTAATTACAACGGGTACTGTGCTGGGTGTTCTGTGCACAGTGGGCTCTCCCAGCCACCCTCTGAGGGAGGCATTACAGTGAGCTCCGGTTGTGGACCAGGAAACAAAGGCTGATGGCTGTTAAGCGACCCGGACTGGGTCACAGCGAGGGCAGTGGGAGAGGCCAACTGTGAGCCAGGCTGGCTGCCTCCAAAGCCCAGGCTTCTTTCTCATCAGCATGCTATACTCCCGGCCATGAAAAGCCCTAGACTGAGGGTCAGGACACTGGCGTCTACCAGCTTGGCTGAGGAGTGGAAAAACGCATTAACAGAGAAACCTGTCAAAAGTTCTGTTCTCAAAACTAATGTTTCAGTAATCCAATATTTCATTTTATTATTATGCCTGCAATTTCGCAACTTGTATGTTTGGCTCCGATTGATCTTTCATACCATAATTGGTTCAAGTGACTGCTTTAATATTCTAAGGCCCTGGAGGAGAGAAATAGACCGGGAGTCCTGCTAATTCTCTTCTGTTCAGGGATACCAGCACCTTTTTGTGAGCAAAGTCTGTTGACTTATCTACCAAAAGTACTGAGTCATCTACTTCATCTCATTTCTTCTTGAGAACCCAGCATATTCTAAATGAGCCCTCAGAAAGGCTGGGGTTCATAGCTTTAAAGGGGGCTTTCACAGTCAGGCGTCCACTTAATCTTCACTCCCCACCTTTCCCAAACACATCTCATGCTGCTGCCACACTGAGTTTCAAATCCTCCCTACTTTTAGGTCCATGCTTTGGTGCATGCTGTTCTTTCTATCCACCCTCAAGCTGAAGAAGCTGCCCCTCATTTGTGATCTAATTGCATGTGTGTTGCCTCTGGTATAGCCATTACTGTGCTGGTTATTGTCAGTTTGTCTTTCTCTTTCTTTACACTCTTCAAGGACAGGGATTGTGAACCTAAATTCTTCACTTCAAACGCCTGGTACGGTACCTACCAAACAGGCATTTAATAAATACAGGAATGATTGAAATTTTATAGTTCACTTATTCCTTTATTTTATGACCCTTTATTTACTGTGATCTCAATTGAATGTCTCATGAGATAGGCATGGCAGAAAACCAGTTTTTATAGCTAATGAACTAAAATGAGCTTTCAGGGGACAAGAGCAAATCAGTGGCAGTTTGGGCTTAATTGCAGGTGCCCCGACTCTGCCTGGTGTATCTTCGGGAAGGGCTAAGGAGTGCACCGATTAAGAGCGTAAGCTTTGGAAGAAGCCAGACTTGATTTCAAAATCTACTTCTCCTACTCAAAGCTGTGACATGGGCCAAGTTATTTCATGCCCCAAAGATCCATTTCCTAGTCCTTAAATGCTGGTGACCACTGTAGCTATTTCATGGAACAGCCCAGAACCAGACTTGCAGTGAGAGCTCAGTACATCGTAGCCGTTATTATGCAGATACAATTGTAGTCTCCCATTACAATACAGCCGCCAAATCCTACAGAATGCATCTAATCCTAAAAGAGCCAATCTAATAGAGCAAGGTAAGTCTCAAGTGGGTGCCAGACCTGTCCCCTAATCTGCATCTCGGGGTGCTTGGCTGTGGAGAAAGAAAAGGACAGTCTGTGATACTCTCCACTGCCTTCCCGCTCTCTCTCATCAGTCTATTGCTGAGCTCACTGACACAAGAGTTCTGTTCATCTGCAGTGCAGCATCTTTCACTGTCCTAACAATTGAATGTATGCCAGCCACAGACTGTTTCACCAAAAGATCTCAAGTTCGGCTCTTACTGTTACATTTTAACTTGGAAAGGGAGTGGATGGTGGGAATCATTTGTCAAGACAGAGGAGAATGAGACATCATACATTCTCCAATGAAGAGGATGAAGCACTCTGTTTTGCTTCCATACTGCAGACAAGGATTCAAAGTGGACATATGCCCTGTAAGAGGTTCCAAAAATTAAAGTCGATGGACCTCTGCATTTTTTAAAAGATGTGTGGCTCATTGAGTCAACATTTGTTCAGCTCCTAGTAAGTACCAGGCTTGGTGGGGAATCAGAGGCGAAAAGGGTAAACTATATATAACCCTAAAGCAAAGAGCTCTAGGAAAGGAAAATCCGACATGTAAGAAAATTATTCTAAGACAATAGAAGCTGTGGGAGCTGAGTTAGTGTGGCTCAGAGGAAAGAAAGGAGCAGACGTTTGAATTCAGTCTTGAAGGATGGGGAAAAGGCATCCCAGGGAAAGGGGATGGTGTTGGTGACAGCACAGGACAGAGAAAGCTGGAGCACAAAGCTAATCTGGGTGGGGCAAAGGGAGGTTTGGGGCAGCTAATGAATGGGGGTGAGACAGGCAATGAAGAGCTAAGAACTATGCTGATTAGGGACTGATGACAATGTCAGATCTGTGCTCCAGGGAGTTCTGCAACAGCGGGTAGGTGGACTGAGGCACAGAGACCTTTGGACAAGTGTTTTTGCTTTAAGAATCAAGGACCATAGACGCCTGTTCTCTCATTAGTAGTTTGTACTCAGTTATGGAGCTGGCTTCGTAACTCCACCGTCGGTTCTTTCATTGGACAATCCTGAATTCTGGTGCTAATTTTAACATCCAAATACAACAGTTTCTCGAATAACATTGTTTTGTTTAATGTCATTTTGTTAATGAGATGCTGTAGGAACTTGACTCTTGTCTATATCAATTAGCCTATGGTCAAATTGGTTTCATGACACATCGTTTTGCTTAAAGTCGCAGAACCTATAGACGACATTAAGGGAAGACTTACTGCACAGAACATTATTAGAGAAGTGGCGCCAAACCATGTGATGGCTAGATCACTGCTCGTCTGCTCTTGAGTAATCAAAGCCAAAGGTATCAAGCCAATAAATCACATAACCTCGTGTAAAGAGCCATTTGTTTAAAATGCCCCCATTTCTTTCTTGATATATGAGCTGAACAAGGCACATGTAAAAAAAAAAAAAGGCACATGTAATGAAGGCTGAAGAGGTCTCACTAAACAGCAACCCTTGAACATTACCCAGCACTCTTGGATAAGGAGTGTCACATTCTTATTCTTGATTTTGAGAAGGGCACTTTGAGACAGGGCAATGGAGGCAACCTGCTCAGGTCAGAGGCAACATCAGGACCAGAGCCTAGAACCCCACTGAGTGTACTTAGTGGATGCTTTTAGCCTGTTCCTGGGATGACTGGGCAGAAATATACATCTGGAGGAAATGATGCTTTCTTCACAGGAAACCAGCTACAGCAGACCAAGTGGAAGATGAAGCTCATGTTTTATAAGGCAAGAAGAGATGGTCTGACATCCCAGTGCTATTTAAAGTGGCTTGGGATCATGTGAAAGTCTAGCTCTGACTGTTTTTGTCTATATTTATGGCCATGAGAGAATGGGGCCTCAGGCAGCCCAGCAAAAAGAAGGAGTCTGAAAATCCAGGTGAAAGAGGAATGAGAAGGTAGCCAGAGATCACAGAGAACATTCTGGCATGACTGGGCTCCTTCAGATGGCTTCAGAGTTATTGTCTTTAGCCTAACCTTCCATGGCCCCCCTAGAGCAATTTCATGCATCAGAATAATAATGATCCTGAGATATAAATTATAAAGAATACACTGCATAGTGCTTCTAATGAATTTTATGGGTTCGGTAGAAACAGATTTATTTACTATGGCAGTCTGGTTGTAAAAATAATATATGAAGCAATTAACTACCTGATTAGAAGCTAACTTTTACATTAGGACTTTATTTAAAGCATTAACGATTCTACTGCATGCTAGGAGCATCAGTACACATTATAAATGATATCCAAACTGTACCTTCTACCCTGGATATAAAATTCCTCTAAAATTTGGTAGAGCAACTTTCACTCTGGAGAACTCTTAAAAATAAGCTGGCTAATCATTTGTTTTACCATATAAATTAAGTGGCACTAAAAGACCACCCTTATTATGTCCCCCTAAATTTCCCCTGTTTAACAGTCAAATATCTGGAAATCTACCACTAACAATTCAGTCTTTTGGGGTGACTCTCTAAGAATCTTGGGCTTTGAAAACAAATACCTCTTTCAGGAAGAATTGGGTATATTCATATTGCTAATATTTACAAGCCAGAATTCATCCTGCAGTGTACTTATTTCACCACTAGATGTTGGTCTTGCTGTTTTCTTTACTTTAAAAAGTTGTTTTGCCCTTTAGAAATAATGTTCAACGTACTTTTTAAGATATATAAGACTTCTTTAAAAGATTCAAAAAATCTGACTAGTTCTTCATAAAATAGCATATAGAATATAAACAAATAGAAAACTGTATAAAAATCAACCCAACAATTTCAAGCCAAGGCTCTTCTGTTTAGTGCTTATGAAAGCTGTACTTAGATCTTCAATCAGAATCCTGTACCTAAGTTCCTTGGATGACGTACTGTGGGTTTAACAGAATCTGGGCTTCTGATTTTAAAATCCTACTGAGTCTTTCCAGTTTGCTCTGAAGCTAATGTCTTCTGATTTATCAGCTTGGGGTTTGCAATGAGCTAATTGGTATTTATTATCTGTCTTAAATTGTTCTCAATTTATTCATTTAATAAGCCTGCCTTTTGAATGTTTTACTACTTCCCTCCAGCAACCAAGTTGAACTATTTGCGGTTGAATAATTGCGGTTTTTGCAATTATTTTTAACCTTTTAAACCACAATTACTTTTGCACCAACCTAATAAAAATAATAATAATAATAATAATGCAAACTAGAAAATGGATCAGTCTCTTGCTTATAATTTGGCCTGAATGTTTAGCCCATCAGGATCATGACTGAGCAATTACTTCTGTGTAACTCCAGGAAAACGTAACAAGCTGAGGGAAAGCTGAGGAAAAGTTTAGCAGTGTAGTTTAGAAGAAGAGAGCATTGATTAAGCATAAACCTCCATTCCTTTAGAAGATAACAGACAAGTTTGTAGCTTGGACTAGGACTGATTTCTTAAAACCATAATAAAGATAAATGATATGGAGTACACAAAATAAGCAACATGTACTCTTGCTTACAAAGGAATCAAAACATAAAGTCATTTAGACCTAAAGGCTCTTTTGGAAACCAAGATCAGGACTTTGAAAAGAAAACAAACCGACAGAGAAACTGCCAAATATTAATGATTGGCTTATTACTACCCAAGTAATGTAACTGATACTTTACATACATTATCTTATAACCCCACCCTACATATCTATAGACATACTTGACTCTGTGTACAGATAATAAATTAAAACTAAGAAAAATTATTTGTTCGAGACCTTCCGTTTAGTAAGCCACAGAACTTGGATATGAATGCAAGGTTTTGGACTTAAAATCCAAGGTCCTTTCCCCACATCACAACTGATTACATGGGAATTTTTATTGAGGAAATGATGCAAATGGGAACACAAATGGGTGGGATGGTGGAAAGTGTGCATTGATGAGCGACACTGGGGATTTTGCAGTGACTAAATTTAGACATTACTAACTCTCCTGTCTGTTAGGTCTTAGCCACCAAATGATAGAAATATGCATACAACATTTAAATTTTTCAAAATGAAAGAGATAATAAAAGGAAATAAAGAAAACTTGACCAATCTGAATAAAGCCAGAGAGAGAGAGAAAAAAGAGTATGGAAAAAGCAGGGTAAACAGAAAGCATAAAACAAGATGGTAGAAATAAATCAAGTATATTAGCAATTGTTACAACTGTGAATAGATTTAACTTCCCAATTAAAAGGCAAAGATTGTTAGGCTGGATAAAAGGAACAAAATCCAGCTATCTGCTGTTTACTAGAGATTTCCAAGGAGTAAAGATTATAAATACACAATGAAAAAAGCAACTGTTTACCAGAAAGATGTAACAATTTTACACCTACATGCACTTATTAACATAGGTTGAAATACATATAAGCAGAAGTTGGAAATCGATAAAAAGAAAGTAGCAATCCCAATCTTTAACACTTACTTGTCTCTTTCTTATTGGTTTGATTTGAAAATCCAATTACCAAGCTTGGCCCAATCGATATATACCCAACGGAGGTATACTCACCAAATAGAGGATAGACAACCTTTCCAAGGGTCATTGCAACATTTATAGCCAAATTTATTGACCAAATACCAGTTCATAATGAAATTCTTAACAACAACAAAAAAAATCACACACACCACATTTTCTGGCCACAATGTAAGGAAGTTAGAAATCACTGACCAAAAGGTAAATTAAAAAACCTATATGTTCAGAAACTTAAAGATATAGTTCTAACTTATTTTGGAGTCAAAGAATAAATTACACTGGCCCTTAGAATGCATTTGAACTGAATGATAATGAAAATTCCACAAAACTCACCTTGAATAATGCAGCTAAGGGGTACCTAAAAGGAAATTTGTAGTAATAATTTCTTACATTAGAAAAGATAAAAGGTGGAAAATCAACAAGCTAAAAATTCAGTTCAAGAGGGTAGAAAAAGAATAAAAGTAAAATTTCCAAAAATAGAGGAAATGAAATAATAATAAACAGATTCATGAAATAAAAAGTCCAAGAAAAAAATTAGATCACAAAGTGAAAATTCATTTCATTGAAAAGAATAACATTAAAGATAAACCTTCCATAGAAGTCCAGAAAAAAGAGAAACTGTATGGCCAACAAGCATATGAAAAGATGTTCAATGTCACTAATTATTACAGAAATGCAAATCAAAATCACAATAAGGTATCACCTCACACTCACTAGGATGATCACTATTAAGAAAAGAGAAAAGAAGTAGTATTGGAGAGAATATGGAGAAGTTGGAACCCTGTGCACTGTTGGTGGGAATGCAAAATGGTGCAGCTGCTATGGAAAACAATTTGAAAATACCTTTAAAAATTAAAAATAGAATTACCATTTGACCCAGCAATCTGACTCCTGGGTATACCCAAAACTATTGAAAGCAAGGTCTTGAAGAGATATTTACACACCCATGTTTATTGCAGCATTATTCACAATTACCAAGAGGTGAAAGCATTACATGTATTCATCTATGGATGAATAAACAAAATGTGGCATACCCATACAATGGAATATTATTCAGCTTTAGAAAAGAAGAAAATGCTGTCATGTGTTACAGCATAGAAAAATCTGGAGGACATTGTGCTAAGTGAAATAAACCAGTCAGAAAAAGACAAATATTGTACGATTCCACTTATATGAGGTATCTAAAGTTGTCAAACTCACAGAAACAGAAAGTAGAATGGTGACTGCCAGAGGATAGGGAGAGGAGGAAATGGGGAGTTATTGTTTCATGGGTATAGAGTTTCAGTTTTGCAAGGTGAAAAAGTTCTAGAGATTGATTCTACAGCAATATGAATATATTTAACACCAGTAAACTCTACACTTAAAAATGGTTAAGATGGTAAATTTTATGTTATGTAATTTTTCACCACAATTTAAAAAAAGAGAAGACACAAATAAATAATACGAGTAATGAAAGAGGAGACATACAAAAACATAATATTGAGGTGATCATTTTGCAATGTATACAAATATCAAGTCATTGTGTTGTACGCCTGAAACTAATATAATGTTACATGGCAATTATAAAAAAATAAAAAAAAATAAAGCAAAATGGGACCTGAAGAACAGAAATAACCATCTATGAAAAGAGTTGGAGGAGAAGCATTTCAGGCAGAGAGAACAGAACATGCTAAGGTTATATAAATAGAATGTGAGGCCAAGAGAGGTGTACAGGCTTCTTTCTTTTTTTAAATGGGTTCATAGAGCTTTATAACTTCAAAAAACCTACAAAGATGTGAAAATAATAAGGGAATATTACCAACACCAATAATTTTATGTTAAAATAATCGAAAATTTACAATGTACAATTTTTTGTAAAGGTATAGAATTCTAATATTTACTCAAGAAGAAATGGAGAGAGATCCAAGATGGCAGAGTAAATAAACACCGTGCCTACCTCCTTCCATGAACACATTAAAATTACAACTAAATTGTATAACAATCAACCTGGAGAACCATCTGAAGTCTAGCTGAACAGAAGTCCTATAACTGAAAATGTAAAGAAGAAGCCACGTCGAGACTGGTAGGAAGGGTGGAGATGCGGAACAGGCCCCAAACCGCCCTGTGGTGGTTGAGAATCAGGAGGGATATCTCAGCCCCAGGGGCTTCCCCTGGGGGAGCGAAGCTTGACAGCCCAGAGTACTGGTGCCTGGAAGACGAGCCCCCACAACTGGCTGTGAAAAACAGTGGGGATTTCAACTGTTCGGGTGAGCAGAAGGCTGTGGGAAACCCAGACGTCCTCTTACACGGCTTTTACACAGACTCACTCGCTCACAGGCACTTACCTTGGGATCCAGCGGAGGACGGTGACTCAGGGAGCCTTGGTGACAAACAGGGGCAGACTGAAGTGTGTGGTTCACTCTGCCACACACTGGAGGACAGTCAACATTTTCCCTGTGAAGAGTCCTCTTCCGGTGCAGCCAGCAGGCAGGCACCATCTTTCCTATGTTGGGCCCACCCCCACAGGCCAAATCTGAATCTGATTGGCCTGTTGCTTCTCCCTGCTGACTCTGCTGGGACCCACCCCACATGAGCAGTCAGCCCCTCCCACACTGCACTCTTTCTAGGAAAACTATCACAGTCCATTGGTAACAGGCAGGTGGTGATTGGCCTCGGTAGGCGCTGAGACTTATGCTGAGTAGCTCCAGGCTCAGCACTGGCACCACACCAGAGTGTACATTAACTTTTTGACCACAACTCTTCGCACTCTACAAGACCAGTGCTCTAACCCCTGAGCTATAGGGCCAGCTCTAGTGACTCCCTGAGACCCTGCTTCACCCAACTTGAGTACCGCACGAGGCTTTATCAGGAGCTGAAGCTTAAAGGAGCTGGCAGGTGGCAGCAGGCATCCAGGTGTCTTGGCGTTTTGTGAAGCTACTCCAGGCCTGGTATTGATGGCAGCTGTTTGCGGTTTGCAGTGTGGCCTCTCCTATGTGCCTCCAGGTTTAGCATAGGAAGTGAAAAACTGTGGATCACTTTGTAGCTCCTACCAGGTAGCCCCTGGCCAGTCACAGGCAGTGGCTGACCTGGGCCTGCACCAGAGACCCACCCAAGAGGCTCAAGAACCAACATACTTGGAAGTTGTCTTCAGACCACAGCAGAGCACCACCCAATTAGCTCCACAAGGTCAGTCTCCACAGGCACCAGAGCCCACTGGGGTGAATCCGGCTCCACAGGGTAAGCACCCTACAGAGCAGCCCATAAGCTGTGGACGTTGCCAAACCCCCCAGCCAGTCACCCTGAGGGTCAATCCCCCTACTTATGAGCCAATAGAAATCAAGACTAAACTATAACAGGGGTCACTCCTGGAGCACCTGGTACAGGTGAACAGGGAGACTGTGCTAGGGGTAGCTCTCCTTCCTACCGCTGATAACCTGGTAGTCTATTGATGGAGGGAAACAGAAAGAAATTGTACAAATTCCTTCATACACAAGGGACTGTGCAAATCTTTGTGTGGAGGCAGGTTTTCATTTCATTTGAGTAGATTCCTAGGAGTAGAATTGCTCTATCATATAGTAACTGTTTAATATTTTGAGAAACAACCAAACTTTTCCAAGTTAGCTGCACTATTTAACACTCCTACGAACTGTTTCAAGGTTCCAATTTCTCCACATCTTTGCCAACACTTGTTATTGTTTTTCTTTTTCATTATATCCATTCGAATGGGTATGGATTGATATCTCATTGTGGTTTTGATTTACATTTTGCTAATGAGCAATGTTGTTGAGCATCTTTTCATGTGCTTATCAGCCACATATATCTTCTTTGGGGAAATGTTTATTCAAATCTTTTGATCAAGTGAGTGTTCTTTAAATATTATTTTGCTTACACATGCCCTAGAAGAATTTTGGAAATCTATGTAATTTTTATTTTTCTTTTAAATTGATATCTAAATCTGTCATCATAAGTTTAAATAGTTGCTAGTTGTAAAAGATGTAATTTTCAGTTTTTTAAAATATAGACATTTAAAAATAAAATTGTTACTCTTTTAAATATATCAAGTAGATTCTAAATACAAAACCAACATGTCACCCATTATCATTCATTTAAAAAAAAACGCACGAACAAGCTCTTCTTTACGCTTCACCAATTTTATAGTTCCTTTTCCCCCTTTGAACTCTTATATCCATTACTCTTTCCCACATTAGTTGATCCCTAGTATGATATATCTTAAGCTTGTAATTCTTGTATTATAATTCTATAATTCTTCTCTGCAACAAAAACAAGTACAACAATTATAACTTAAATATTTTATTTCATGTAACTATAAGCATGTAAGTAATACAAAGTTATTTGGATTGAATTATGATTACAAGCAATATTAGTAGACAATAGCTCAAAGTATGCTCATCTCATAAGTTTTAATAAGTAATCATTAAAATAAAAAATAAACTTTTATTTGCAATGCATCTGTTAATTAATCCATACATCTATGAATGAATAGTACTGATTGCTAGACTAAATAATAAAACAACTTTATTTCTTCTTGTTTAAAAAAATACACATGCACAAGCGTGCGCACATACACACACACACACACAAATGTAAAATTGCTGAGAAATCTTGTTTACCTAAATAAGTATAACATATACATGTAAGTATACAAGTAGTTAGTATATAAGTGTACATGAAAGAAGTTTTTAATGTTGTTTTATATTGTTTTAGCAATATCACTCAATAACTGAAATCTTTCCAAATTTTAAGCCAGAAAGCACATATTAACCTGTCATAAAAATATTTTAGTGATCTAGCAGTTAATCAACCTATTAAGTACTCCTTTAGTTTTGTTAAAAGCAAAGATTTGGAAAGCACCTAGCTTGTATAAGGGTGTATCTCTGGATGATTAAAGTTAATTTACCTATTTCATTCCTGGGAAGTGTACCAAAAGAGGCTTCACCAAGTCTTACCAAATAACTATAAATCATACCTGTTTATTTTTTACCCAGAGGCACCTTGATTTATAACTCACTATATTTGGAAAGAGTTGGGATAGGAGTACTGTTAATTTCAGTACATCTTTATCAATACAATGTTAAGAACAAAATTAGCTTTCTATGTGATCTAGATGCATTTTGGTCAAAACCCTGTTGTCGCAGATCTAGCTTATTCAATTTATGGTGAAGGTGGGAAAAGAGCATTAGCACAAGTTCTCAAGCAGACAGATTTTACAAAAGACTACATACGGCCATTGGGGATCTGGAAATAGAGTCCCTTGGCACTGCCTATGGCTGTGAGCCCCTTGGAAAGTCCTCCCACCCCTCCAGGGGAACATGTGGCCCAGATTGAAACATTTGCACTCAGTGAATGGCAGCGTTAAACATTGGATCAGACACCTTGAACTCAATCCCAGTGCTTTCCCTGCTCTTTTATGTTGTTCCCCCAAACTCTATGGACTCTCAAAATTATCTGTAGAACAACATCTTATCCAGAAATTTTGTTATCTGGCAAAGATGATACTTGCTACATTTTGCTGACTTAGATACACCCACCCTCTCAACCCTCTCCCCACTTCCCCCACTCCCCAGTTTTGGTTTTTGAAGTAGAGCAGGCTCCACCCACCAACCAGGATTGTTACCACAGTGATGCCTGTTTGCATGTCCTCTCTCTAATCTCTCTAGCTCTAGACTGCAGCTATTCTTCTCTTCCCTGGGCACTGAGTTCAAATTCTTAGGTTCCCTTCTTCAAAGGGAAACCAACAATACACACATTTTAGAAGGAGATAAAGAACCAAAGACAGGAGGGAGTGGGGAGAATTTGATTCTTCATGCTGGGGTGTGAGTATTAGGAGAAAAATGTAAATAGACCTAATCCCTGCTCTGTTTCAACACTTAATTCTGAAGAGCCAGTAAGAGAAGAATCTGCTTTTCTTTTTCTTTCACAATCACTCCATGAAAAGAAAAACAGAACTGGAAGAGAGAAAATGAACTATTGTGTTAGGTGAATTTTCCAATTCAACTGGAAAAAAAAATATCGAGCTATTCAGCTGTTTATTATTTTCTCTATTCTGCAAGAATGATACGTTTAATGCAAATAAGAAAATATCTATTTTGTGAAAACTTCAATTAGTAACTCTTCCTTTCTTCCCTCAAAAATCTCTTTCTGCTGGCTTTTGCTTATATTCTTTCTGTCTTTGGCTCACATGTGAACTAAGATATTAGCAAGTCCCAGTTTGGGGAGTAATGTTATGCATTTGAACTCTCATTCACAGTCACTGTAAGATGCATGTGCTCCCTGGTCCTAGCTTAGCCAGTGCTTTTCACCTTTTCAATGCTTTTGAAACAGAGAATCTCAGGTTGGCAGAGGACCCGAGAATCCATCTAAGGTCAAGGCCAACTCAGAGGTGGAATGATTCCCTTCTGAACTGCTATTGCTTTGCTTCTGGACCAGTCTCTTTTACCTTTGGACAGCTCTGAATTTTATATGGAGCCAAGCTTTCCACCCCTCTATACGTTTCAGTGTTAGGACAGAGCTGTGTGCTTTACTTAAGTAATCTTTCTAAATTTGGGAACTAATTGGGAAGAAAACGTTAATTTGGTTAACTTCTGTAAGTATTAGTCCATGTAATGGGCACAAACATTTTTGGCAGTAGAAAAAGAAAACAAACACTTTGCCAATTGAAATATCTCAGGCTTATTCAATAGCACATCTGTTATTCTAATGCAATTTGGTAGTGTAGTTTATTAAATTTGTAGGATAAAGTGATACTGAAAGGTGTGGGGAATCTTTTTCAGTGTGCCTTTGTCTCTTCCAGATAATATAATAATAAAAGGAATTGCTTTCTAGTTAGCACAAAGGCATACAGCCTGTATCTGGAGAGAGATGGTCAAATGCAATTTGGTTTTTATCAAATTTTGTAGTGATGGATGTCTATGTTTGGAGACTGCTAATAAAGCAGAATGTTGACTTATTTGGTTTGCGTCTGCGGTGCTCTGCCTAATAGACCATTATGTGGATTACTTTATTTGTACGTGACTTGAGCACCCTTGACTCTGATTATTGCAGCATTTCCTTGCATCATTACAAATTTAAACTTTGTAGGTAAAAAAAAAAAAAAGAGTGAGAGCTCTTATTTGCATAGCACCTCTCAACAACGTTCTTGCACTTTGGTTATAACAGGAACAGTGAGAATTCAGACAGACAGACCCTGACCCAGCTGTGTGACCTTGACCGATATTCTTAATTTCTCTGAACCTCATTTTCCTCCTCCTAGAATGAAAATAATACCTCATTAGAGTTGTGCTGTGAGGATCCAATGACATAATATAGCTGAGTTCTTTAGGCATATGGTTTAGGCTCCAGGCTAAACTTCAGTTTCCACATCTTTAAAACGAGGATGACTTTAAAAGACAACTCACCAGACTTTTGTGATGATTAAATGAAATTCTCCAAGTAAATGACTTAGCACAGTGCCTAACACGAAACTATTATTAATATTATTGCACACAATTATGCTTAATAAATGCAAATCTTCCTTTCCCTTAAACCCTTAAATTATAGGATTATGATTTCATTTCCCATCAGGTCTTTTCAGGTTTGATTATCTGGTATGTGGGTTATTCTGCCATTTTGCTTCTCTATTTCCTACTTAGTTTGGCCTTTTCCCATTTGGTTGGCACCTTCCTAGAGTATGTAAGAGCTGAGACACTCAGATGAATGCCTGTCAATGCACAGAATTACGTTGGCCAAAATCCAGTTGGAGGAAGATTCCCCAAAATAAAGCATTGAGGATTTTCCCTGATTTAAATACATATTGGCCATACCCAGATTAATTGGTTATAACTACCCAATTAATGTGAGAGTGGATTCTCTCACACTTAAAATCACACCTTAAAAATAGAGGCCTTTGCTTCAGGTATGGCGAACTTGAAGTCTACAGGAAATATTTTGCTTCCAGCCCTGACACCATTCTGGCTTATTCTCTGACCACCTACTTCACCCCAGTGGCACTTACTGCCCTTTTCCTTTTCAGAACCTATGCTCATTGCTCAAGGTCCTCAGGCTTTCTCTCTGTTTTATTTCAAAGCCTATCATTAACCTCATATTCAATCTTAGGTATAAAGGACTGATATAGTCTTTAACCCTTACTTCTTCCATTGACATTTGCATTTTAACAGTGATTGAAGTAAAGAAATGACACTCTAGTTTGAGTAGTTATGCATCAAGAATCGAATCTGAAAGTGAGAAGCAACTGGTGCTTTCTTAGGCCTGGTAAATATAACATGGAAGATTTAGAGAAAAACAGCCCAGTGAATTTGATGACAGGAAATCTGGGTGACAGCCCCGGCCTCACTGTTATAGGAGACGTGGTTTGGGGTAAATCCTTTTACCTCTGCAGACCTCTCAGCATCTTTGTCTAGGAAGTGAGGAGGGTAACAGCTGCAGATCTGTTCTGCCTCACAGTTGCCACAGTTGACATAAAGCAGAAATGCTTGGGAAATTTCAGTTTTCCATGAACATGTCACTACTATATGGATCACATGGAAAATAAATCTGAGTATAGTGAGAATCAGAAAGTGAAAAACCAAAGCTGATGTTTGGGCACTAATGTCCCTACCTCTCTAGGGATTTGTGTTCTGGTTGGAAGTGATGTCCAAAGGCTACAGGGTGGAGGGACAGTAAGAAAGGAGATTCCACTCTGGAAAAGGAAGAACCAAAGCAAAGGTTAAGAGCTGCTGAAGATGAAGAAGCAAGTGGGGGACTTGAGTGGAAGACGCATATATATTATTTTCCAATCCCAAGAGTCTGTGAAGCATAACATATAAAACCCATTTCTGATGGAGTTAATTTTTTTAAAAACTTGGTTCATTCATTCATTATTGAATTTGACGTAGAGTGGGAAGGTTTTAAAGGTATTACAGCAGATTTGGACAATGGACCAAAAGAATTTATACTAAGGGTTAGCTTTAAAGGGAATAAAAGAAAGTTAGGTTTTTCAAAAAGCCACAGTATAAATTAATAACCTTAGCTTTCAAAGTTTTCTTTTTATTAGTTGATACAAATTCAATATGAGGCAGCAATGTAGGATTGCTAAAAAAATTTTAATGCAGTATTGGAATAGACTGATAGAAATACAATATCTGCTCATCTTTCGAACAATAAGAACAGCCACTTCGTAGAGCTGCTGTGAAGAATAAACGCTGTACTTGTGAGAGCATCTGGCATAGTCACCAGCCACAGAAATGTTGATTCCCTTAATGATTTGACCCCTTCCGTTTCTTTTTTTTTTTTTTATTTATTTATTTATTTTTTTTAATTTATTGGGGTGACAATTGTTAGTAGAATTACATAGATTTCAGTTGTGCAATTCTGAATCACATCATCCATAAATCACACTGTGTGTTCACCACCCAGAGTCAGCTCCCCTTCCATCACCGTACATTTGATCCCCCTCACCCTCATCCCCCACCCCCCAACCCCCTTACGCTCTGGTAACCACCAAATTACGTTCCCCAGATTAATTTTCAAACCCCGTGGCCATCCTGTGGTCACCGACTGCCCTCCAATCCCCTCACCCTCCCCCCCACCCCCCACTCCCCCCGCCCATCTAGCAACCCTCAGTTTTTCCTCATTGTCTCCCAAACAGTTTCTGATTAGTTCATTCACTTATTCTTTTCTTTAGAATCCGCAAATAAGTGAGATCATATGGAACTTATCTTTCTCTGTCTGACTTATTTCACTTAACATAATGTTCTCTAGATCCATCCATGTTGTTGCAAATGGTAAGATTTCTTTCTTCCTTATGGCATAGCAATTATTGCTTTGACCATTCTTCTCTGAGATATCTCACAGGGTTTTGCCTTTTATTATTGACGTTTTGCATAGTTCTTTGAAATATCACTCATGTGGGCTTTGTCTGCTTAGCTATTTTTAAAGAGATTTGTTATACACGTTTTTGTTCTCATAGCAGTTTATTATTTTTTTAAAAAACTGATCTCTTATAAAATTTCCTAGAAGTCAATGACCAATACTAAAACTCAATCGTTGCCTAGCATTGTGATAATCATGGTGAAAATCATAGTGATAGCTAGAATGAATTGACATATGTAAAGGATCTCTGTGCTCCAATAAGCATTTTAGTACACATTTTTATTTTCTGTAACATATTATTTGTATATTGTTAGTTTATTTTTATAATTATATATGTGTATGTGTGTCTATGGTTTATAGTTTCTTCTCTTGATGTAAAATGTACATTCAATGAAATACATAACTCCTGCTACATTCTGATTTTGACAAATGCATACAATTACACAATCCAGACTTCTTCAGAGCTAGAATGAAACCATCACCCCAGAAAGTTCCCTTGGGCTGCCTCCCATCATTCCCCGCCTCACACGGATTAATTCATCTGTTCTAGAATTTCATATAAAGGGAATTATACAGTATGCATCTTTTATTGAAGATTTCTCTCACTCAGTAACAGTATCCTAGGGTTGAGCTCCATCCATGCTGTTATGCGTATCACTAGCTGGTCTTTTTATTGTGCTCAGGTGTTTTTCTAGTCCTCCGGAGTCAGGGGCTGTGCTATGACTTCCTGCACTGCCCGTCCCCACTCCCTCTTCCTTCCTGCCCCCACGTCCATGGTACTTGTACAGAACTGTGCACTTTAGAAGGGGCTCCTCTGACATGTGGTGACTCCGTGGTACGAATGAATGAGTTATTTCATCAATTAACGAGCCATTTAGACACAAGTTTTGCTTTTCTAATCCAGACAGTTTCTTACATGTTCTACTTACCAAACGCCAACATTCTATACATCCTGGTGTCAGAAGCCTGCCTGCTCTACGGTAGGAATCCAGGGATCTGCCCATTTACAATTCTGCAGCAGCATTTGAAGTACTACTGGAGAGACAGCGAACGGGCTGTCTCAGATGGGCTGCTGCATGGCTGTGAAACAGCCAACCTCTGGGCTTTGTCGCTTGTAGACAGACAGAAATGCTTTTCCTCTCTCTTTGCAAACAATCAGCCTTGCACTCCTCTGATTGATTTATTAAACCGTTGTAAAGGTCAGCAAAGAAACCCAGGTGCCACATGGAATGTTTTTGAGGCTGGTCAGCCCCCAAATTGCAGAAGCAGCATGTATTTCCTTGCAGTCAGGAAAGCACAATTCAACACACAAGTTTAGCCCTGTTGGTTCTGCCCAGTAGAGCTGTGACCTGCCTGAAATGACTGCCAATTGAGCCCGTCTATGTCCCCAGCATACCCTCTTACCTCTGGGTCTTGTGACGGTGATTAAGGGCAATGCACTGTGGAGCAGGCCTCTGGAGAAAACTCAGTGCAGTGGCTGGTTTCACGGAGCAAGCATTTAGGGGTTTGAACCTGTCACCATCACTTCTGCTTGGTCAGCAGCAAGTTCCAGTCAGACCGCATGTGTTCTGAACGTCAACGTGCTCTTCATTTTTAATCAATTCAAATGACATTCTTGTTCCTCTTGCAATCTAAATTTATATAGCTGCATAGCACACTTCACGATGCATTGCTTCACACTGTGATGCTGTAAAATTAGGCATATTTTGTGTTACAATGGGGAAAGCTTTCTTTTAAACATATTACCCAAGAGATGGGAGATTCATGTATGATGATATCTATGGTGATATCTATATATTTATAAAGAAATAAACTGGTTACAAGAAACAGAGAGGAACTGTATTTGTGGCTTCCACACATTATACATTTTTCCTTGATTGTACTCATGTTTCTTTCTTTAAAGTTTTGCAGAAAGCGTGACAAACTCCAGTAACGACACAGTGAGTGCCAGCATTTTTCTTTTATTCTTTACGGCAATTTTTAAGGCCACTGTTTCAAAGAAAACCTATTTACAGGACTGAAAAATGAAGGTATTTTAGTTAGCAAAAAGGTGGAAGTCATGATGTAGTTATTTTAAAGAGTTTAGGTCAGCTAAGTTGCATTTGAGCTCATTAATTCCAGAAAAAGTGTTTTATAAACTGATGTTTAGAGTAATGTCTAAAACGTGGCATCACCAGTTATGCGTCATGTTCCACTGGTACCCTCCATTTTATTTTACATTAGGGTCTTTTAAGAAACAACATAGTACAACAATCAGAAAGCATATTGCCACCGCTAGCTGTCCGACTGAAACATGCTCATGAACAATTTCCTCATGGTGTAAATCAGTTCACACTGGTGTCCCCAACAGGTGAGAGGTTGACTACACACACACACACTAGACTGCAGACTAGTCTAGGAATTTGATGCAATTATCAAATTCCACAGACATATGGAAGCAGCAAATGCCCGTGGCTGCAGTGTGTGTAATGGGTAGAGTACTGCCCAGACTGGAAGCAGATAGAGCTTAGGTTTGAAGTAGCTGTGTGAGTTGGCAAATTACTTCAGCTCTCTGGGCCTCAGCTGTTGGCTCTGAATAACAATAACCATCACGGGGATTTTGTAATTCTTAAATAATAGATTTCAAATGCCTTTCACAGGATATGGGTCCTGCACGTGTTTATTTCCTTCATCCCTTGCATCCACCCACTGATGCCAGCTTTGCTGACGCTGATGCATCCAGCCACCTGACGGTGAGGTGAATGGAGACCATCTATTGTTCTGGAGCAGGACTAGTCCCACAGCTCACTGGTGGCAGGTGAACTCTGCTCCCTTCACCCCCAGACTGATGCCTTTCCAATACTGCCTCATAAGAATTTCAGCCTGAAGCTGAGCTTTTCCAAACAATATAGCACTTCCTGCTGTGCCAAAGCATTTTAGAATAATGAAAAGTCACCAGGCCCTGTCTGTCCATCTGAAGCTTTCTGACTCTATTGGCACTGGAGAAGAGTAAAACTTTTTCAGTGGTTCTAAGAATTATATTTGATGAGCTTTGTGGTAATGTTAATATATTTTACCTTTAAACTAAACCATGTCAAACAGTCCCTTAGGGGATTACAGAGATATGGGAGGTAACCAGTGTGGGAGAAATTTTATTAGTGCATTTCATCAACAGACTTCTCTGTTTGTTTTCTAAATAGTTTTTATCTCCTAGGAGTATGTTTTGTTGGCAGCCCTCAACCAATTTCTTGTTGGTGGAGAATATTCTTAAAAGGGAATAAATACACAAATGTGTAGCAAGCCCCAAAGCTTTCTTCTAAAGAAATAATGACACCACTGCAAACAATATTAATGCAGAAAGGTTCAAGGTAAGGGGAAGAAAAAGTCGAGGTTTTTTTTTTTTTTCCCTAACAGATTGTTTTAAAGTTGCTCATTTTACCTTTGCTTTGACACACAGAAAAATGTGGTGTGGACATTCAGAGCAAAATGCTGGGAAGAGAATTGAAAAAGGAGGAGGACTGGACAGAACGTTTTGTAAAACAGGCAGACACCTAACAAGGAAGGCTGAAAGTAGTGTAGACACAGGCTGGGTGCAGGAGCCCTACTAAAGCACAACTGTAGTGGAGAAGGAGGTGGCTGTGCCAGGAGCTATCTTAAAAGACTCGAGCTCTGCATTGGTAAATACAGTTCCCCCTCCCTCTCCTCACTCCCTGTTCGCCAGGTTCAGCAAACGCCAAGGGCCCTGCCTTCTTCTTCCCATCCTTCCCCACTCCCGTGTGCCTCCCTGTTCAGCTACCCAGCAGGTGCCCCACAGGTTTCTCTCTCTGCAGCATCTCACCACCCCTGCAGCATCCATCAACCTCTCCCTCTTCCTGGGCAGCCTCCTCTGCAGTCAAAGACTTCAGCCAGGAGTGTGGGGAAAAAAAAAAAGAAAAAGTAAACCACACACACAATAAAACAAACAAAAAGAAACGCTGATGGACTTCATATCGCTGAGGGTGACCTGAAACGTGGAGGGAAGGGCGCTGACACACAGGAAATGAATTCGTGATTATCTAAGAGTGGTGGAGGCAGACTCACACAACGCGAGTGTGAAACCATGTGGTTTATATGGGGCAGGTTAAAAAAAAAAGAAAAATTCACTCTGCCAGTTTTCATCCACATATGGGTAAATGGGAGCAGACAAAAATATGGCTTATCTTGGTTCTCTCCCACTCCCCTTATTCTCCTGAGAGAAGCCCTCCCTCCTGGAATCACTGATGAATGGTGGAGACCAAGGACACGTGGGTTATAAAATGTCATCAGAATAAGTGTTGTACCATGTCTGCCAGGGCCAAGCGAAATTAAGGACAGCCTAATGGCTTAGGCTTGAAACGCTAGAATGATGGAGGGTGGATGAACCTCTTGACAGATTTTAAACCAGCAGAGTTAATGTTTCTAAAGTTGCATGATTTGAAACCATAGAGATTATTTAGAAACCCCAGGAAAGTTCTTTGTTGCACAGTCTTTCCCTCTACTATGAAGAGGGTGGGGGGTCCGAATCGCAGGTATTTTAGAGTTGCAAAGCAAACCTCAGAGATTAAGCTCCCGGCCCTCCGGTCGGGAGAGGACAGTACCTCCGGGAGCAGCTGTGGTGCTGGCTCCAAATACTTCACCCTCGCTCGCGGCATCAACCGGAAAGCGATTCCGGCTTCTCTATATGAAAACTATTATCACGTTTCCCCTTACTTTGCCTTATTAAACAAAAAATCAGTAAGTTGCAGTCAAATGCTACTCTTATACAAATAAAACAAAAATGAAATGCTTGTTTAGAAGAATCTTAGGTATCTCATGCCAATGTCTGCTGTCCGCTCAAGAAAGCGGAGGGACTCCCTCACGTAATGTGTAGTGTGCGCTGCAAACCGCAGGACCTCACCCCTGTGCCTGACGACGTGCGCAGTTTCTGGTATCTGGGTGTTTCCTAAAGGAAACCCATGGATTTCTGACTGTATGTTACCTACTTATTAGAGTGAATCCGGGGAAAGAATCACGCGGCTATTTTTTGTCCGCCCCGAAACGAGATGTCTCGGGTCTGAATTCTCCTCCTGGGAGACCGCCCTCGGGCTCCGGGCTTGCAGCAGCCGCTTCCCTGAGTCAGCCACCTGCGCGGCTTGTTGAAATCATCAGGTTGGGTGCTACACAAGCGTAAAAAGAGGGAAAGGGGCTTTTAATGTAATGGGGTTGTGGGTGTCAAACAGGAATTTAGCTTGATGGAGATGCAGGTAGCATTTACAGTGTGACGTATCCGTCGCGGACCTCACAGCTGCCTTTACAGTCGGTTTTCTCCCGGGTTAGTTTCAGACTCATTATCCCTCCACCTGCACGCTTGACCACGCTACAGGCGACAGGCATCGGAGGCTTCCTTCCCCAGAAAGAAATGAGAAAATCTGGGGACACTAAAAGGCTGATATTATTTGCTCTAAAGGTTTAGAAATGCTAAAATCAACACCTGCAGTGCTGCAGTTTCACATGTGCACGGCTGTGTAGAAGCAGCGCATTAAAGAAAAAAAAAATAGCCCGGAGAAAGGGAGAAGAATTAAAGAAAGTGCCAGAAACAGCCTCAAAGAAATATAAAACTTTCCTCCATATAGGCCGCTGACACGCAGCCTTAGATTATCAGTGTCCTACAGGAACTGCATTGTCACCATAAACACCATGGGGGATGATGAGCGGGACCCCTGGCGGGGAAGGGGCGAGTGAGGGAGAAGAGTGTCTCCAAGGTACCGGGATCTGGAAAGCTAAGGTGTCAGGAGGCAGTGAGAACCTATTATTGGGGACATTTTTAGATTGCTAGTGATACGAGGTCAAGTTGTAAGTAGGATGGGGAGAGAGAACGTATGCTAAGGAAATGAGTGAGAGGGTATGGGGGTCTCAGAGAAACAGGGAGCCTCGGAAAAAGTGGAATGGACGAGAGCCGCAGCACCCCAGCAGCCTGTCGCTCGCCCCCGCCTTCCTTTTGCGCAGAATCTTCCCCCAGCTGCAGCAGCGCTGCCCCCACCGGCCGGCGCGCAGTGATGGATCGCAGGCTGCGTCAGAACACTCCCTGCGTATAAATAGGGGTGGCAGAACCGCGCCGAGCCGCACACAGCCATCCATCCTTCCCTCTCCCTCTCCCTCTCTTCCCCGTTTTTCTTTCTGTGTAGGCCCCTGTCTCCGCCGCCAGCCAGAGAGGCACCGATCGCCACCATGAGTTCCTTCAGCTACGAGCCGTATTACTCGACCTCCTACAAGCGGCGCTACGTGGAGACGCCCCGGGTGCACATTTCCAGCGTGCGCAGCGGCTACAGCACCGCGCGCTCCGCTTACTCCAGCTACTCGGCGCCCGTCTCCTCCTCGTTGTCGGTGCGCCGCAGCTACTCGTCCAGCTCGGGGTCCTTGATGCCCAGTCTCGAGAACCTTGACCTGAGCCAGGTAGCCGCCATCAGCAACGACCTTAAGTCGATCCGCACCCAGGAGAAGGCGCAGCTGCAGGACCTCAACGACCGCTTCGCCAGCTTCATCGAGCGCGTGCACGAGCTGGAGCAGCAGAACAAGGTCTTGGAAGCCGAGCTGCTGGTGCTGCGCCAGAAGCACTCCGAGCCGTCGCGCTTCCGGGCGCTGTACGAGCAGGAGATCCGCGACCTGCGCCTGGCGGCGGAAGACGCCACCAACGAGAAGCAAGCGCTGCAGGGCGAGCGCGAGGGGCTGGAGGAGACTCTGCGCAACCTGCAGGCGCGCTACGAAGAGGAGGTGCTGAGCCGCGAGGACGCCGAGGGCCGGCTGATGGAAGCGCGCAAAGGCGCCGACGAGGCGGCTCTCGCCCGCGCAGAGCTCGAAAAGCGCATCGACAGCCTGATGGACGAAATCGCCTTCCTAAAGAAGGTGCACGAAGAGGAGATCGCCGAACTGCAGGCACAGATCCAGTACGCGCAGATCTCGGTGGAGATGGACGTGTCCTCCAAGCCCGACCTCTCCGCCGCGCTCAAGGACATCCGCGCCCAGTACGAGAAGCTGGCTGCTAAGAACATGCAGAACGCTGAAGAGTGGTTCAAGAGCCGCTTCACCGTGCTGACAGAGAGCGCTGCCAAGAACACCGACGCGGTGCGCGCTGCCAAGGACGAGGTGTCCGAGAGCCGTCGCCTGCTCAAGGCCAAGACCCTGGAAATCGAAGCGTGCCGGGGCATGAACGAAGCGCTGGAGAAGCAGCTGCAGGAGCTGGAGGACAAGCAGAACGCTGACATTAGTGCTATGCAGGTATGGCACCAGGCAAACCACAGTGGGGGGTGGAGGGGGCTGCAGAATCGAGTAGGGTGGGGTTGAGGTCGCCCAGAAAGTGGAGGCCAGAGATGAGGCCTCTGCCTGCAGCTATTAGGGGGGTAGGGCTCTACTCCTTGGACTGTGTGGGAGGGGTGGGACACTTGGAGGGCTGGGGCGGGGGCGGGACTGCAGTCTGGGAAGTCGTTCTACCAATGTAATAGTTCCCCATTAAAGCTGCCCTGCCCTGCAGGGGGTTGAGTGGGTGGGAGAAGGGGTGGGGGTGGGAGCTGGGCGTTGCCTGCTGCCTGCTTCAGCCTCTAGTTGCTCTGCGGCAAAGATTGGACCACATTGTTAATAAAGTCAACGGTGAGCTCTCCTTACCGGTGGTTCAGAAGGATACCTGTGACCAGCAAGCTTTCTGACTTGTTTTATCAACCACTCCTTTCTCTTAGCAGGTAGACAGGAATACAGTCAAAATTGTAGTAGGTAATGATGTTCACAGTAAGACATTCCTTTTTTAAGGATTTCCATTTTCTGGGGAGGAAAAAGAATTATACAGATAAATAGAAAATATTTTAGATAAAATAAAATTTTCAAAAAATCTAGCTACTTCCTTCACCTATAAAGAAATGGATTTCTTGAATGTGACTTAGATAAAGCTAACCAATGAATGAGAAGCAAAGTTAAAAAAAAAAATCAGTTCAGTTCCTTGTAGGCATTTTATGATGATCGTTGGACTATTAAACAAAAAAGAATTTGTTGTTAAGGCAAGGAAGGGAGAGGTTAACAAAGAAAAGGCAGTTGATTTGGGGAGATTTTATTTAAGGTATGCACTTTCATTTTAATTAAACCAAGGCCTTTTACTATTATATACTACAGTAAAATGACAGCAGTAGTTATATATACCTGGATATCTTCTCTATCTCTTTTTTTTTTCCCCAACAGGACACAATCAACAAATTAGAAAATGAGTTGAGAACCACAAAGAGTGAAATGGCACGGTACTTAAAAGAATACCAAGATCTCCTCAATGTGAAGATGGCTTTGGACATTGAGATCGCAGCTTACAGGTAAACATGGACGGGTCAAGGCCTCAGCCATTCAGCCTCAGGAAGCAGATCAGGTTTCATTTATGTGGAATCAGAAACCTTCAAGAGTAGTCTGTGGAAATAATTGTTTGCTTTTTGGCTTTTTCCAAGTAGGTATTTAGACAAACATTAGAATTTAACCCTAATAATGAATCCTGTTCTTAGCTTCCCATTTTAAATCTAGTAGGACCCCATTTAAAGTTGTTTGTTGTTGTTGTTTTGGTCTCAGTCACCACATCCGCAGCATTAGATTTTGATGGTTGCCACCCCTGCTCCTGCTTGCAGATACCTTTAAGGCTGGCATTAGGAAAAGACAATGAGTGGTGGGCTCAGAACAAGTCATTCAACACACTTCCTGTGTTCATGTTTGGTAACCACCATGTCCCTGCCTCCCCAGGAAACTCTTGGAAGGTGAGGAGACCCGACTCAGTTTCACCAGCGTGGGAAGCATCACCAGCGGCTACTCCCAGAGTTCTCAGGTCTTTGGCCGATCTGCCTATGGTGGTTTACAGACCAGCTCCTACTTGATGTCGGCACGCTCCTTCCCTTCTTACTATACCAGCCACGTCCAGGAGGAGCAGATCGAGGTAGAGGAGACCTTGGCTTCAAAAACTGAGGAAGCCAAAGATGAAGAAGAAGCTGAAGAAGAGAAGGAGAAGGAAGAGGGAGAGGAAGAGGACGGGGAAGAGGAAGAAGGTATGATAAAAAGACAAACCCCTACAACTTCAAGTGCAAACTCACTGTGGATATTTGTTAGGAGATGGGTAAGATACATGAAGACTTGTCTATGCCAAGAAAGTTCCATTCGTATATGTGTTTAGAATGTTAAACGATACATTTCTCCTTTAGGAAGCACCCAATTTCTCAAATTGGCTATCCTCCCAGAGATGCACATGTCTACTGAGCTTGGTAGTGTTTTTGAAAATAGCTGTTTTCATTCTTACTAAACATTTTAAAATATATTCACTGAACACAGCAGTTTGGTGTCCTAAAGAGTAAAAATAAATACCAGGCACATAATAAAAGAAATACTGAGGTCCTGGAGAGGAGTAGAGCTTCCAGTATTTAGAAACAATTTCATTCTATTTAAATATGTAGAATGGGCAGATTATTCCTGGCTAGCATTGTCTGTTGCATGTGTTTGGGGAGAGTAGAGTCGTGAGGTGTTTGGGAAGATTTCCCCCAAAGTCTGAGCAGAAATGTTTGGACTCGACTTACTCTGGATTTGGAGTTTGTACATTTTCTTTTTCTGTTAAAGCTCCCAAGGAAGAATCTGAGGACGCGAAAGAGGAAGAAGGAGGTGAAGGTGAAGAAGAAGACACCAAAGAAGCCGAGGAGGATGAGAAAAAAGATGAAGGTGCCGGGGAGGAGCAAGCAACCAAGAAGAAAGATTGAGCCCCCCTTTCCTTAATTATTCCAGGAATAATCCTTCCGAAATCAGATCTGCCCCATCACCAAACATGCAGTTGAGTTCCAGATACTATATGAATTAAGAAGTCAATATATGTATAATTCTGAGATGACTCAGGTTGGACATTAAATGTTGTGCTATGACTTTTCTCCTTATGCAGAGTATCTGTTTGCTTGCAGAGTGGCTTCCTGGCTTGCTGCCAGCCTGTGCATGGTCCATGCTTATGAGTTCAGGATCTATGGCAATGTGAATAATCCAGATGTTTACAATTAAAAACACATGAATAAATGAATTCACTAATGTTGATGTTAAACTTCATGGAAAAAAATAGTCGTTTGAACCTTTGGTGGTTAGAAATTAAAGACCTCGAATTATGTGCAATAAACAGTAAATAAAGTTACACTGAGTGACATTCCTTGCTGTGGTTGTTGACTTAATTAAACTACCTTAAAGAAGGCACCAGTATAAGCCATATACAAGTGGACTATTGACCTCCAAATTTTTAAAGCCAAAATATTAACAATCACAATGCATCTTCCTCCTTAATTGGTAATTATGAGGGATGGAGTTAGGTCATAACCATTCATGAAATCTCTCCCTTCAAAAATTTGACTGATAATAAACTTCAGTAAATGAGAGTCTCTGGGGTTTTCTTTTTCTTTTTTAAGTAGTAATATACTTTGCCCCATAAAATGTACTATATAATATTGGGAATGACTTGGAGGCAATTCTGAAATTATGTGATAAATATACCCTTAATAGAAAACAAGTAATGTTTAAACTAGTTTATACTAATAAATGCAATTTGGATAGATGGTGAGTCCCACCTGATCATCATTATAACCACATTAAAATATATAGTCTAAATATCATGGGCAGAAATTGAAACCCAAGCAAATGATATAATCAGAAGGAACCATTTTTATCAATGTATAATAATGGATAGAGAAAAGAAAAAGTTATTTGTCAATTGCAAACATGTTGCCTGCAACCCTGAGCTCATGATTTAATGTGTTGTTAGCTTTTTCTGTTGCCTAGAGTAAATACTATTTAATGCCACCCATTTTAAACCTTTTTAAGAACTACAGATACAGGTAATGAAATTGTAATAAGTCACTAAAGGGGGAAGACTCTATATGTGTATGTTACGGTGCCATTGCTCTGCATGTCTATTGGGAAATACGTGAATTTCAATGATAGCTCTAACTGGTTGGACATTGCATCAACTACCACCCCATTTGTCCTCTGTGTCCGCTGTAAAGTTATGACAGCTCTTGCATTTGCACTTGATGTGGAATGTTGATGAAATTATTGACGATCTGCTGTTCTGCTACTGTTCTTACACAATTGCTTTGTCAGCTAATTTCGTTCGATATTTTTTCTTTAGTTAACTTTTAAAAGTCATGAATTTAACCTGAAAGCAAAGTGGTCTCTATTTAAAGTTACCTGATCCCTTCACATTACCTATTTCTAGTTAAGTATACATCACCATGCAAATAGGTAAAATATTGCTTTACCTACCATGATGCTATGAATTTGAATTATGAAGATTATCAGTACATCGGCTTCTGTAAAGACTAGCAGTCACCTCAGAAACCAAGCTTTTCACATTTACGTTCATTAAACATGGGATGCTGCATGTGGTAAAACTCAGAGAGATGCAAATTACATGTAAAAAAGTAACTTGAGCCAAATGGAAACAGCTGGTTGGTTTGAGAATTATCTTGAAGTGAGAACATTGTACCATACTCTATCCTGTGTGCCATAATAAAATACTGAAAAACCTAAACTAAATGGATTTGAAGTCTTTAAAAAAAATCTCTTCAAATTTGGTACCTTGGTCAGTACCCCTCTCCCTTCTGTTTGGCTCCCTACCCCCACCCCCAAACTTCAGTTCTCTTTCCCAGTTAATGGCATTAACTCCCAGTTAATGACAGCACTCCCCAGTCATCCAATTCTGCAAACCAGACTGGGCATGACATCATACCTCCCATTTCCTCTCCCCATCCCTCTAGTCTAATCGATCACTGCCTACATATCCTGAATCACCACCCTCAGGAACCTCCCAGTGTCTACACTTACCCTTCAATCAGCACACAACAATTAGCTAATCTTTGGGAAAGGAAAATTTGATCGTGCCCTCCCATTGATTAAAACCTTCCGGTAGTTTTCCAGTTTTGTAAATACAAAACCCAAAATCTTAAAGGTTATCTTCAATGCTTGCAAAGACCTGACCCTGCACTATTTCTTCTGATCTTATCCTATGAGTATCCCTGTGCTCCTCCCTTCTGGTGCTCCCGCACCCTGGCCCGCTGTTCTCCCACCTAACATAGGGTTTTGGCTGATGTATCTATCTGGAGCACCCCTCTTTTCTTTCCTTCCCTCAGCCTCACCCAGGTTGAGGCTTAGTTGTCATATCCTTGGGGAAACCCTTCTTGGCTAAGCCAAGTTCCTCTATTAAATGTGTCTTAAAGATCATGTAGACTTTATAGACTTTTACACACTCATAATCAGCATCTATTTCCATGGTCATTTGATAGATGTCTGCATCCCCTGCTATAGTTTGATCTTCAGAAGCATGGCAATCTGACCTCTTGCTCACCACTTAACCTCCTAGCATCCAGCATAGTTCCTACCATAGGAGAGCACAATAAATAGTGATTGAATTTAAAAATTCTCAATAGATTAGATGACTGGAAAGCCAAGAGGAGTCAATTATTAGTCCCAGCCGAGTCAACACCTTGTGGAAAGAGCAGAGAACAACGAATTAAGTGTCTATTCTGAATTCGAACATTGTTTCTGATGGAGCCCTGGCCATTCCCACTCCACCCTCACTCTGGCCTCAGCCTTCTTAGCTGCATAAGGGTTCCACGGTTGATGCCTCAGAATCTTTTTAGATCCGTGTTTCAAAATTTCCTGAAAGACTTTTAGTAGCTCAGGTTAAATGTCTGAAAGGGAAACATAACTATTAAGTTCACACTGAAATCCATCACTTAAAGGGAATTATTAAACTTAGTGTCAAGTTTCATTCCTAGCATTAAGTTGGTAAACAATTAATTTGATTCCCCCTTCAGCCCCCCCAACATGGAGATTCTAGTGCTGTAACAATAGTTGCTGTGTCCCAGGCACTGATCTAAGTGTATTATATGTGTATGAATTAATCAATTCCTTTCTTACAACGTCATCAGTCCAGTATGATTATCATCCCCACTTGAAGAAGAGGAATTATGATTAGGTGACTTGACCAAAGTCACATAGGCAGTTTGTGGCAGGGCTGACATTCAAACCTCACAGTCCTGCTCCAAAGTCCACGCCACTGGTGCACCCCACTATCTCCTTTGCAGTTAGTCCACCTTCAGAGGCATCCTTGTGAAATTAGGTCATGTTTTCACAGACATGTGTTGTGACAGTGGCCACAATTATTTCACACAGTTATTGGAATTCTTACAATGCAGTCCTTGTACCATTCAAGGAGTTTCACACAATTATTGGAATTTTCACACCATTATTGGAATGCTTACAATGCAGTTCTGTACCATTCAAGGGGTACATTTACATCCACAGTGTTCTGCTGTAGTTACTTAGGATGCTCAAGCTTTTCATTATCCCTCTGGTTATCTATGTCCATACCTTATTTCTTCTGTTTAATTTTAAGCTGTTGGAAGGCAGGAACCAGGTTATATGAACAGAGATGAATTTAAACTTTGTCTTCAATGATCATCAATTTCCAGCATGTTTGTTCCCATGGTGTTAGTCTTCTATCTGGTCACAATTTTCTAGTTCCATTTACATTTAAGTGGTCCACAAATTGTTTTTCTTTCTCCTTTTCCTACTTCTGTTCTTTCTTTTCTTCTTCCTTCTTCTTCCTCCTCTTCCTTATTGTATGACTTCTTGTTGTAAGCCATTTCAAATTATTTTGGGAAAGGAGTAAAGGTACACCAAACAAATGTCTTTGTTTCCTTCCCCTTCCACAACACCCATCAAAGTGCCTTGTGTTTAGGGGGCATCTTAATAAATGTTTCTAGAATGGCAAAGGTGAGATATTTATGAGGACCCTTCATAAACATGGACAGGATGGAGAATTTCTTCTTTCTCCCTTGGGGACAGAGTGTGAGATGCCAGAATTGGCCCAGCCAGGATTCATACAGGCATATCTCATTTTACTGCACTTCAATTTATTATGCTTTGCAGATATTCCATTTTTCACAAAGTGAAGGTAAGACCTTCTACCAGCAAAGAGATTACCATTCACTAAAGGCTCTGGCAATTGCTAGCATTTTTTAGCAATAAAGTATTTTTTAATTAATGCATGTACATCCTTCTAGACATAATGTTATTGCACACTTAATAGGCTATAGTGTAGTGTAAACATAACTTTTATATGAACAGGGAAACCAAAAAATTTGTGTGACTTGTTTTATTGATATATTCGCTTTATCATGGTGGTTGGACCCAGACCCACAATATCTCTGAGATATACCTGTATTCAAAAGGGGTTTCCAGTAGAGAATTCAGGATGGTTTCGTCTTGGGAAAATGTCCAACAGGATGGACTGCAGTGAATTATACAAGCTCTACAGCGGGGGCCATTTTCAGTTTGAAGTCCTCCAGAAAATTCCTACTGAAGAGTCTTATAGGAGAGCCAGAAAGCCAAAAGGTAAAGCATCATGAGAAGAAAGAAATTTTCAGCAGCCCCAGAAAGTAACTATCCATAGCTTTTTAATTTTACTTCAACGTAGAGGATTATTTGGATATGAAGTTTTTCAAAAAATAATAAAACAATAATATTAACAGAATTAAAAAGGAAAAATATCACATTTCCCCCATTCAACCACCATTATTTTCATTTGCATATTCTTTAGTCCTTGCTTCTGTTTATGTATATTTTCACATAGCTCATCCATTCATTATTAATCGTGCACTACATGCCAGGCACTGTGCTTAGGCATGAGGAGTAAAGCAGACAATCATCTCTACTTTCAGGGAGCACATTTTGTGTGTGAGTGAGTGGGTGTGTGTGTGTGTGTGTAAACAGGCAAAAAATGAATAAATAAGTTAATAGGTAGGTGACATTGGATCTGAGCCAGACATGCAATGATCTAGGGAGAGAGTGTTTCAGGTAGAGGGAAAAACAAGTGCAAAAGCTTGGATTGTTTGAAGCCAGAAAAATGCCTTAAGCAGCTTGGTAAATGTTAAGAATAAATCAGAGGAGGAGATAGGGCTGAGGAAGGCCAAGGCCAGCTTCTGCAGGGGCTTGTAGATGAAGGGGTTTAGATTTTATTCCTTGTGCAATTAAAAACTGTTGACAGGCTTAAGCATAGAAGGTGAAATGATCTCATTTCTGTTCTATAAAGCTCGCTCCAACTCTTGTGTGGAGAATGGAGTTTTGGGAAGCAAGAATCAAAGGACGGAGACTAACTAAATGGCTGTTTTAGTCCAAGTACGAGAAGATGGTATGGTGACTTAGGAGAGGGCAGTAGCAGTATAGGTGGCATGGGTGTGGTGTGATTTAGGAGATTTTTGAGGGTTCTGTTTTCTTTTTTTTCCCCTGACATAATGAATGCACGAAGAGGGAAAGTTGTAAACAGTATCTTATTTTTGATAACCACATACTATTTCAACCAATTAATATGCAGTATGTATTAGCCATCTATTGCTACATAACAAATCACTTCGAAGCTTAGCGACGTAAAACAACCCAGTCACTCATGGCTTCTTGGTCTCTGCATACCAGAAATGTAGGAGTGGCTCAGTTGGGATGTTCTGGCTCTGGGTCTCGAAGGGGGTTGCAGTCAGATGTTGGCTGAGGTTACTGTTATCTGAAGGCTCGATTCTGTTATCCGCAGACTCTCCTTCAAGGTGGCTCTTCTCCATATGGGCCTTTCTACAGAGCTGCTTGAGGATCCTTCCAACATGGCAGCTGGCCGCCTCCAGAGCAAAGCCTCCAAGAACCGAGGCAGAAGTTGCAATGTCATTTATGAGCCAGCCTTGAAAGTCACACATCTTCACTACTGCATTCTCTTGGTCACAGAGACCAGCCAGCCTGTCTGATTCAGTGTGAGAGGGAATTACAAAAGTACATAAACATCTAAAGGTCCCTGGTGGCTACCATAAGATAGTGGGCATGTGATTCTTTCTTTTATGAACGGCAATCATCCATTCAGGAGATTCTGAAACAATTCCAGATTCAAATATTTTCCTTGTTGTTCTCCTCATTGTACTCAGTCTCATTTGATCAGGTGTCCCAATTTAA